>NC_139673.1:247378-249878 GCF_951799395.1 Argentina silus | reverse complement strand
TTGGGGAGTCTGAGAGAGAGAGAGAGAGGGGGGGGGGGGGGGAGAGGGGGGGGAGGGAGGGAGGGAGGGAGGGTATGGATTCATAGCAAAATAATTGGTGAGTAACATGATAAATACAAAACACTCAATAATGTTTCCAAGAAAACACAGTCCTGACTCCTGTGTGTGTGTGTGTGTGTGTGTGTGTGTGTGTGTCCTGACTCGTGTGTGTGTGTGTGTGTGTGTGTGTGTGTGTGTGTGTGTGTGTGTGTGTGTGTGTTATGTTTCAGGTTGTTGACAGGGAAGAACATCAGTACAGAGAAAGACGCTGTGGAGGTGAGTGTCTACTAGTCAGTACAACAGCTGACCCCTGACCTGTAGCTGACCCCTGACCTCTAGCTGACCCCAGGGTCAGGGTCAGGGTTAGAACGAGCATGTGTGTTATTGACCCTGGAGGTCATGTAGGAGGACTAAGGTGACAGGTCAGGCGACTGATGATGATGATGATGAGCTGATGATTGTGACTGCTCCCAGGAACTATCCTCATTAGGGGTGAGCAGGTTAGGGTTAGGGTTCGGGGGGTTGACCCCTGCTCCCTGACCTCTGACCTCTGGCCTGTCTCCTAGGTGATGGACCTGCTGCACCCAGATGGGTCCAGACACTGTGGTGATCACCAGCTCTGACCTGCCGTCCCACCTTGGGGACCGCTTTCTGGTGTCACTGGGCAGCCAGCGGACTGGTACACACACACCTGCCTCTCTGTGTGTGTGTGTGTGTGTGTGTGTGTGTGTGTGTGTGTGTGTATTACTGAGTGTGTGTCTGTGTATTACTGAGTGTGTGTGTGTGTGTGTGTGTGTGTGTATTACTGGGTGTGTGTGTGGTGTGTGGTGTGTGTGTGTGTGGGTGTGTGTGTGTGTGTGTGTGTGTATTACTGAGTGTGTGTGTGTATTACTGAGTGTGTGTGTGTGTGTGTGTATTACTGAGTGTGTTGTGTGTGTGTGTGTATTACTGAGTGTGTGTGTGTGTGTGTGTGTGTGTATTACTGAGTGTGTGTGTGTGTGTGTGTGTGTGTATTACTGAGTGTGTGTGTGTGTGTATTACTGAGTGTGTGTGTGTGTGTGTGTGTGTATTACTGAGAGTGTGTGTGTGTGTGTGTGTGTGTGTGTGTGTGTGTATTACTGAGTGTGTGTTGTCCTGTCCCAGTGCTGCCGGATGGTTCCCGGGTGACTCAGCGTGTCCGGGTGGACGTTCCAAGGTGGACGCTGTGTTCGTGGGGACGGGGGACCTGTTTGCTGCCATGCTGCTGGCCTGGACACATCACCACCCCAACGACCTCAAGGTGCCTAACCCAGCCCTAACCCTAACCCAGCCCTAACCCTAACTCTAACCTAGCCCTAACCCAGCCCTAACCCTAACTCTAACCTAGCCCTAACCCAGCCCTAACCCTAACTCTAACCTAGCCCCTAACCCAGCCCTAACCCTAACTCTAACCTAGCCCTAACCCAGCCCTAACCCTAACCCATCCCTAACCCTAACCCAGCCCTAGCCCTAACCTAGCCCTAACCTAGCCCTAACCTAGCCTTAACCCAGCCCTAACCTAGCCCTAACCCTAACCCAGCCCTAACCCTAACCCAGCCCTAACCTAGCCCTAACGCTAACCTAACCTAGCCCTAACCCAGCCCTAACCCAGCCCTAACCTAACCCAGCCCTAACCTAACCCAGCCCTAACCCAGCCCTAACCTAACCCAGCCCGAACCTAACCCAGCCCTAACCTAACCCAGCCCTAACCTAACCCAGCCCTAATCCAGCCCTAACCTAACCCAGCCCGACCTAACCCAGCCCTAACCTAACCCAGCCCTAACCCACAGACCTTAGCACAGTACACCCTGGATCAATAAGTTTAGTTTTGACTGTTCAGACCGTTGTGATGTCAGACACCTGTACTAGTGGATGGACCTCACCTCTCCCTCTCTCTCTCTCCCTCTCTCTCTCTCTCTCTCTCTGTCTCTCTGTCTCTCTCTCTCCCTCTTTCTGTCTCTCTCTCTCTCTGTCTCTCTCCCTCTCTCTCTCTCTCTCTCTCTGTCTCTCTGTCTCTCTCTCTCCCTCTTTCTGTCTCTCTCCCTCTCTCTCTCTCTCTGTCTCTCTCTGTCTCTCTCCTCTCTCTCTCTCTCTCTCTCTCTCTCTCCTCTCTCTGTCTCTCTCTCTCTCTCTGTCTCTCTCCCTCTCTGTCTCTCTCTCTCTCTGTCTCTTTCCCTTTCTCTCTCTCTCTCTCTCTGTCTCTCTCTCTCTATCTCTCTCTCTCTCTCTCTGTCTCTCTCCCTCTCTCTCTCTCTCTCTCTCTCTCTCTCTCTCTGTCTCAGACTGCCTGTGAGAAGACATTCTCTGTCATGCATCATGTGATCAAGAGGACCATCTCCTATGCTCATGGTAAGATGCAACTGTCATACTAGTGTGTGTGTGTGTGTGTGTGTGTGTGTGTGTGTGTGTGTGTGTGTGTGTGTGTGGTGTGTGTGTGGTGTGT
>NC_139673.1:230474-247178 GCF_951799395.1 Argentina silus | reverse complement strand
AGGAGGGGAGAGGAGGAGAGGAGGAGGGGAGGAGAGGGAGGAGAGTAGGAGGGGAGAGGAGGAGAGAGTTGGTTACTCATCATCAAAACTGCTGATGCAGAGACAACATTAAATCATCATTTGGTGACGTAAGGGAATGATCCAGCTTATAGATTACACTATTAATATTCTACTATTAATAGCTGTGAGATGTCACATGGCCAATGACAGGCCGGTGGGTCCGTCTACGCACAGGCTTTAACGTTTAACGTCAATTCATTTCACAAAATTAAACAAATGTGTTTCAAGAAAAACAAACAAGAAGCAGGTCTCTGAGGCCACTCCCCTCCCATCATCCAACACAAACTGACGCCCCAAAGAAACATCCAAGCATTTGTTTGCAAGCAACATCCACATATTCGTTTGGAAACTAACAACACTTGATCATGTGAAAGTCCAGCCAGGAAGCTCTGAATGTCTTGATAGTTACCTCTGATGGAGTGTTCTGAGTTGTCAGAGTTTCATGTCCCTCTGTGGCCGGTGCTCAGGTTCTGTCTCTCCTCTCCTCCTGTCCAGGGTTATATCTGTGCTGCTTGAGTGACAGGCGGCTCCACCTATAGATGCGCTGTATTAAATCACTGCCTTCACACTGGTGGCCTCTCGCCCCGCCCCCTCCAGTGTTGTGGCTGAGATCAGCGGCCATCTGTCACCAGTCAGACCGCGGGCCTGTCAGCGCCTGCAGGACGGATTAACAATCAATTAGCAGCAGATGACCAGCGTCCTCACACACCTCACCGGCCCAAACAGCACATTAACCCTATAGGTTATATATACATATACATATATATACAGTTACTCTATAGGTTATATATACATATACATACATATATATATACAGTCTGCGTTTCTTTGACTGATTATTGTTTGAATTGGGGGCTTTCTCAGAGTCATATTAGACCTATTATTTGATATTATTTGATGTTAGTTGGAATGAGGACCATTAGGCTCCTCTGGTAGGGGTCCTATCATGAGACTCCACCTCCACACCAGGACAGCAGGACCGGCCCTCCACGGGGGAACTACAGGGGGGGGTGAGGTCTCCTAGCGGGCCGGGGGGGGGGGGTGAGGTCTTCTAGCGGGCCGGGGGGGGATGAGGTCCTCCTAGCGGGCGGGGGGGGGGGGGGGGGGTGAGGTCCTCTAGCTGGGCCAGGGGGGAGGCGGTCTCCTAGCGGGCCGGGGGGGGTGAGGTCCTCTAGCTGGCCAGTGGGTCAGCCAATAACTCAGTTCTAATCTGGATAGACGCCGCTTTTACACGCTAATCTCCTTAGCGATGCTTGTTGGCGGCCTGAGGGCGATGGCTGTGAGGTCAGAGGTCGAAGCGCCGTTAACCAGTGTCCTCAGCTGGGGGTCGAGGCGGCGAGCTGCACGGGTTTCTGCCTCGTTAACCTCGGCCACAGCTTCTTCTTCTCCTAGTGGTCGGTGGGGGGGGGGGTGAGGTCTCCTAGTGGTCCGGGGGGGGGGGGGGGTGTGAGGTCTCCTAGTGGTCCGGGGGGGGGGGGGGGGGGTGAGGTCTCCTAGCGGGCCGGGGGGGGGGGGGGGGGGGGTGAGGTCTCCTAGCGGTCCGGGGGGGGGGTGGGGGGGGGGGGTGAGGGTCTCCCTAGTGGTCCAGGGGGGGGGGGGGGGGTGGAGGTCCTCCTAGCGGGGCCGGGGGGGGGTGAGGTCTCTTAGCGGTCCGGGGGGGGGGGGGGGGTGAGGTCTCCTAGCGGGCCGGGGGGGGGGGGGGGGGGGGGGTGAGGTCTCCCTAGCGGGGCCCGGGGGGGGGGGGGGTGAGGGTTAGGGCCGGCCGTGACACAGATGTGTCAGCGAGGAGGGACAAGGACAGCCCATTGGTCGGCTGATTGAGCCTATTAGGCCTGCAATGTTGGGATTCTTTAAGGGAGTGACCTTCAGATGTGTTCCACAACAACATGGTCACATGGTCACATGGTCACATGGTCACGCGGTCACTGGTTTGTTTGTTTGTTTGTTTGTTTATGCGTTCATGTCCTGACGTCACCTCCAGAACATCCCCAGTGAGGGAACACCTCCAGAACATCCCCAGTGAGGGAACACCTCCAGAACATCCCCAGTGAGGGAACACCTCCAGAACATCCCCAGTGAGGGAACACCTCCAGAACATCCCCAGTGAGGGAACACCTCCAGAACATCCCCAGTGAGGGAACACCTCCAGAACATCCCCAGTGAGGGAACACCTCCAGAACCACCGACAGAGACACACTTCACACCCACACTCCCTCTGTGTTCCAATTCTGTTGAATCCCATAACCTATTACATGGTGTTAAATGAGCTGTGTGTGTGTGTGTGTGTGTGTGTGTGTGTGTGTGTGTGTGTGTGTGTGTGTGTGTGTGTGTGTGTGTGTGTGTGTGTGTGCGTGCGTGCGTGTGTTTTCTGGAGTCTCTGGATGTTGAACATAAACAGGAAGGAGTCTCAACATTCCGAGTTGAGTTGAGTGGATAACTGATGAGGTGATCACCATAGCAACATCACCCTCTAACAGCAACATGGCGGAACCATACACACACACACACACACACACATCTCTCTCTCTCCTGGACCCAGCCAGTCCAGGATGCTATAGGAGGAGTGTTATTAAGAGGTTATAAACTGAAAACTTTGTGTGTGTGTGGGGGGGGCGGGGGCGGGGGGGGGATAGGCAGACCATGCTGACATGTAGACTGTGTGTGTGTGTGTGGGGGGGGGGGGGGATAGATAGACAGACCATGCTGACATGTAGACTGTGTGTGTGTGTGGGGGGGGGGGGATAGATAGACAGACCATGCTGACATGTAGACTGTGTGTGTGTGTGGGGGGGGGGGGGGATAGATAGACAGACCATGCTGACATGTAGACTGTGTGTGTGGGGGGGGATAGATAGACAGACCATGCTGACATGTAGACTGTGTGTGTGGGGGGGGGATAGATAGACAGACCATGCTGACATGTAGACTGTGTGTGTGTGTGTGTGGGGGGGGGGGGGGATAGATAGACAGACCATGCTGACATGTAGACTGTGTGTGTGTGTGTGGGGGGGGGGGGGGGGGATAGATAGACAGACCATGCTGACATGTAGACTGTGTGTGTGTGTGTGTGTGTGTGTGTGGGGGGGGGGGGGGATAGATAGACAGACCATGCTGACATGTAGACTGTGTGTGTGTGTGTGTGTGGGGGGGGGATAGATAGACAGACCATGCTGACATGTAGACTGTGTGTGTGTGTGTGTGTGTGGGGGGGGGATAGATAGACAGACCATGCTGACATGTAGACTGTGTGTGTGTGTGTGGGGGGGGGGGGGATAGATAGACAGACCATGCTGACATGTAGACTGTGTGTATCTGAATCCAACATCAAAGGATAGAATATCAGAATATCATGAATTAAACATCACATACATCATGGAGTCATTCCTCCCTGGCACAGAAATAGCCCTCAGACACACACACACACACACACACACACACACACACACCTCAGACACCTACAGAACAGACAGGAGACAGAAAGAGGGTGAGATCAAGCATGTTAAACTAGACTGGGAGGTTTATTACGGTCATATACATTTACATACTGTAGCTATTCACATAAAAAGTTACACAACTTTCAATTTGTTTTATTTTGGGGGCAGAAATACATTTTGAAAGAACAAAAGTGAACTGGTTTTAAAACCTGGGAAGGTGAGTCATGTTGCCACTGCACACGCACGTTCTCAACCAAGGTTTCAGCTCACTGCCCTCTGGTGGTGTACAGGAGGTAACACACTGTTCAGTCACATTTTAATAACAGACCGGATGTTTTATTTGAAGAAATGTGACAGACCAGTCGGTAAACAAACATCATTATCAATTATCAGACCACTCAGCTGGTGGACTAACACTGTTCCTGGTGGATAATACACACCTAGACACACCTAGACACACCATACACACACACCATACACACACACACACCTACACACACCATACACACACCATACACACACACATACTCCAGGGAGGACGCTAGAGCCCAGGGGCTTGAGCCCAGCTCCTCTGGGACTGTGTTAGCCTGCTGAGCTAAAGTCTAGGCAGCTCAGGACACAGTGTTGAAGGTTTGTAGTTCTTCAGCTGTTGATGGAATCCGGGGTTTGTAGTTCTTCAGCTGTTGATGGAATCCGGGGTTGGGGCGGACGGAAGGCCTGGCGTGCTTCACCAGGGCGAACGCATCATCGAACGCCAGGCCTTCCATGGTCATCAGGTAGCCAATCACAATCGAGGTGGAGCGGGAGACCCCGGCATTGCAGTGAACCAGTACCACACCACCCTGCAGGTGAGGAGGAGGAGGAAGAGGAGGTGGGGGGGGGGGGGGGGGGATGAGGAGGAGGAGGAAGAGGAGGAGGAGGGTTAGTGAGTATCCCTGTGATCTGTTCTTTGTTACTGTCCAGGTTTACACGCTGCCTGAGTCCATCACCTCCCCGCTGGCTTGGTGGATGAATCTGCAGCAGTCTGGGAGGTAGGAGAGGATGTCTGTGTCTGGGAGGTCCAGGATGGTCACTGTCTGGTAGAGCAGCAGACCAGGGAAGCTGTTCTCCACCCCGTATGCCACGTTCAGCACATGGGACACCTGCAGGACAGAGGACAGCTGCTTCAGAACAGGGAGACGGTTTACATGTATGTATATGGGTGTACATGTCTAGATCATGTGTGTGTTACCTTATACTTCCTCAAGGTGTCGATGTCTTGGGCTGCGTCCTGAGAGGCTGATACAGAGACAAAGTCCACGTTGTAGATACACACAACTCTATAAACATGTAATAACCATGCTAATACACACTTCTCTAGTTATAAACATGTAATAACCATGCTAATACACACTTCTCTAGTTATAACCATGCTATTATAACTCATGCCAATACAGTGTGACACTAGGTCTACAGCCTCTAGAACTTTACCACAATATCTGCCAGTGTAACTGTGATGTGATGTGATGTGATGTGATGTGATGTGATGTGATGTGATGTGATGTGATGTGATGTGATGTGATGTGATGTGATGTGATGTGATGTGATGTGATGTGATGATGTGATATGATGTGGTGTGATGATGTGATGTGATGTGATGATGTGATGTGATGATGTGATATGATGTGGTGTGATGATGTGATGTGATGTGATGATGTGGTGTGATGTGATGAGATGATGTGATGTGATGAGATGATGTGATGATGTGATGTGATGATGTGGTGTGATGTGATGATGTGATGTGATGGTAGAATAGATGAGCCTCAGAATCCCAGTGGGTTCAGGGTCAGGAGACAGGGAGACAGGATCAGGAGACAGGGACAGGGGCCAGGGCCAGGGGACAGAGACAGGGACAGGGGACAGGGACAGGGGACAGGGACAGAGACAGGGACAGAGACAGGGACAGAGACAGGGACAGGGGACAGGGACAGGGGACAGGGACAGGGACAGGGGACAGGGGACAGGGACAGAGACAGGGACAGGGGACAGGGACAGAGACAGGTGGTGTCTTACCGAGCAGGAGAAACGGCCTGATGACGCCGACCTGGAGATCCAGACTGTTGTCTTGAACAAAGCCACAGACTCCCGCCTCTGCCGGCTGCTCCAGCTCCTGTACACCGGAGCCGTCCCCCCTCGTTTCGAGCAGCCGTCTCCCGGTGACGGTTGTAACGCGAGTACATCGTTTCTTCAGCTTCGCTTTAGAAAACCGCTGTATTTCCTCAGCCAGAGAATGCATCTGTGACACACTTCACAACGCTGCTAGCTCACTCACACCTCTGAACAATGCTCATCAAAACCATCCACAACGGACACATCTAAGTGGAACTGATGAAACGTATTTTAATTCGGTTTCTTGCAGAAGACCTGGAGAGCAGAGGCCGGTAAGGGAGAGCCCGGTCGGTGTCAGACCCCGGAAGTGGGACCGGGGTGATGACGTCAGGCGGTGCGGTCGTGTTGCAGGAAGCAGCCTCGTTGTGACCCGCAGGGCGAGACACCGACCAGCGGAAAAACACCGAATATAACACCACAACCACAACCCCTACTCGGTTTCTCTGTACGAACGGCACATTGCGACGAGCGGAGCCGCGTTTTGGGACGAGGCAGGGGAGGCAGCGGGATGTCGCGCGGCGTGATGCAGCCCAGCCAGCAGAAGCTCGCGGAGAAGATGAGCATCCTGAACGACCGCGGCGCCGGGATGCTCACGCGCATCTACAACATCAAAAAGGTAACATGGCGTCTCCGGTCCTCCCGGTTTAACCACCAACACAACCAACACAACACAACCAACACAACACAACCAACCGACAAACACAACACAACACAACCAACAAACACAGCCAACCAACCAACAACACAACCAACCGACAAACACAACACAACACAACCAACAAACACAGCCAACCAACCAACAACACAACCAACCGACAAACACAACACAACCAACCGACAAACACAGCCAACCAACCAACAACACAACCAACCGACAAACACAGCCAACCAACCAACAACACAACCAACCGACACGGCCGGAGATGAGAGCCTGCCTGGCGTTGGCCGTGCCCCTCCTCGGTGAGTCGATGAGCTCCGTCGGGAACAGGGACGTGTCGAGGCCTTGACGGTAGCGGCTGGGCTAGGCTAGGCTGGGCTAGGCTAGGCTGGGCTGGACTAGGCTGGGCTAGGCTGGGCTGGGCTAGGCTGGGCTGGGCTGGGCTAGGCTGGACTAGGCTGGGCTGGGCTGGGCTGGGCTGGGCTAGGCTAGGCTGGGCTAGCCAGCTGGCCTGTTGTTGTAGACAGAGAGACCGTGTCCAGTGTCCTCCCTCGGTCAGCTGGAAGGATCGGCCGGGTGGACGTCAGACAGCTCTGGTTGGTGTTCGAGGCACATCCGTGTTCAGAGCGTTAGTTTGACTACAGCTCTGCTAGCGTCCGTCTGCTAGCGTCCGTCAGCTAGCGTCCGTCTGGTAGCGTCCGTCTGCTAGCGTCCGTCAGCTAGCGTCCGTCAGCTGGCGTCCGTCAGCTAGCGTCCGTCAGCTAGCGTCCGTCTGCTGGCGTCCGTCAGCTAGCGTCCGTCTGCTGGCGTCCGTCAGCTAGCGTCCGTCTGGTAGCGTCCGTCTGCTGGCGTCCGTCTGGTAGCGTCCGTCAGCTAGCGTCCGTCTGCGGGCGTCCGTCTGCTGGCGTCCGTCTGGTAGCGTCCGTCAGCTAGCGTCCGTCTGCGGGCGTCCGTCCAGGGACTGTTGTGATGCGAGCTTGGTTGACAGCATAGCGACAGTGATACCATATCGTGTGTGTGTGTGTACAAAAAATTACCACATTCCAACAATTGATGAGAATTGATTGCATGGCCAATAAACTGTCTTTGTCTTTGTCTATTGACATGAACAGCAGCTTAATATTCATGTTAATAGTTTTAGTTAATCAAGATTTGTTTTGTTTTCTGTTGTTTTGAGCTCTTTTTAGTGATCTTAGTGTAACCTAGCATGTTAGTAACAGGCCTATAGGTGGACTATGTTAGTAACAGGCCTATAGGTGGACTATGTTAGTAACAGGCCTATAGGTGGACTCTACGAAGAATAACGTCTTTAGACTGATGAAACCCAGAGGTCAGTGGTCTACCTCCAGTCACAGGAAGGTGGCGCTGTTCTGTCATGAATAATGACCCGGTAGTGACAGGGGATGGTTTGTTGATACTAGGCCTGTTCTAGTCTGGGCTAAGAGGACAGGACAGGACTATTCTGGGCTAAGAGGACAGGACAGGACTATTCTGGGCTAAGAGGACAGGACAGGACTATTCTGGGCTAAGAGGACAGGACAGGACTAGTCTGGGCTAAGAGGACAGGACAGGACTAGTCTGGGCTAAGAGGACAGGACAGGACTAGTCTGGACTAAGAGGACAGGACAGTTGTAATGGTCGCTTGTGTGTGAGTTCCTCTGTGTCTAGACTGTCCTGAGAACAAAGCTTCTCCAGCTGTCCCAGCACCCGAGCAGCCCTCCACCCAGGAGTAGATGATAGTACAGAACACTGAGACTGGACAGTTTGGGAGAGGTCCTTAAATCACGTAGGAAGGACAAGCTCCTCCCCTATGAGGCGTTCTAACAGGGTTAGGTTTAGGGTCTGGGTTAGAGTCAGGGTTAGGGTTGCCATGCTTGTCAGTGACTGTGGAGCCTGTGTTGATGTGTTCCTCTCTCTCTCTCTCTCTGTTACAACGCTTCCCCCCAGCAAGGACAAGTTTGGAAGGTTTGCACAGCTTCTCGCCTTCCCGATCCCCCCCACCCTCCCAATCCCCCCCCCCTCCCGATCCCCCCCACCCTCCCAATCCCCCCCCCCCCCCCGCCTGCCTTCTGACTAGCCCCTTGTCTCATTGCCCCCTCTCTCTCTCTGTGTTAGCTAACCACGCTACACTAGCACAGGTCTATGTGTTAGCCTCGCAAACCACCCTACGCTAGCACAGGTCCAGCTGTTAGCCTAGCTCCAGTAAGTGCTGTGGTGGTTAAGTCATCAGGCTGAACCTGCTGTTGACTGCCTTACTGAGTTAGCCTCCTGCCAGGACAAAGGCCTTTAAAAGCCTTGTTAGCGGGTAGGTGATGCATCCCTCAGCAGAGGTAGAGGACACCCTGGCAGAGGCAGGATGAGTGTTCTGTTGTACTTCCTCTCCCGGTCTGGTCTAATCCTCATCCTTCAGTAGACTGCGGGTGCAAATCCCACCCACCCGGTGCACCAGCGAGCTGAAGCTAACCGCCTGTATGTCTAGTCTAGTATAGATCCATTCATGCCTTCCCCTGTGCTAGCTAGCTAACCTTAGCTAACCTCACCTGTGCTAGCTAACCTCACCTGTGCTAGCTAACCTCACCTGTGCTAGCTAACCTCACCTGTGCTAGCTAACCTCACCTGTGCTAGCTAACCTCACCTGTGCTAGCTAACCATAGCTTAGCTCTCTGTTGACCAAGAAAACAACCACAGGGAACCCATTAGCCATAGCTAGTAGCTTGTAGCTACATGTGTGCTCTCTCTCTCTCTCCTCCTCTCTCTCTCTCTCTCTCTCCTTCTCTCTCTCTCTCTCTCTCCTTCTCTCTCTCTCCTCCTCTCTCTCTCTCTCTCTCTCCTTCTCTCTCTCTCTCCCCCTCTCTCTCTCTCCCTCTCTCTCTCTCCCTCTCTCCCTCTCTCTCTGAGCACTGGTGCAGCTACATCAGGAGACCACTCCCCTGGTGCAGTTACATAAGGAGACCACTCCCCTGGTGGAGCTGCATCAGGAGACCACTCCCCTGGTGGAGCTGCATCAGGAGACCACTCCCCTGGTGGAGCTGCATCAGGAGACCACTTCACTGTTTAAGACCAGCCAGGCTAATGCAGTGTTTGTGTCATGGACATCTGGTGGTGTTGTCCTTGATTAGTGTTGCTGGCTGGCTGTAGTTGAGGAGGAGGCAGTCAGGAGAGGAGGAGGAGGAGAAGGAGGAGAGGAGGAGGCTCCAGGTCAGGGAGCTGACATGGCCATTGGTGCCTAACCCTAACCCAGGATAGAAGACTTCATAAGATGATAGATCAGAACAACGTCAGAACAACGTCATAGTAACGTCAGAACAGTCTGGGTTGTATTCTGATGTGTGGTTGTCAGCAGCAGTCACCACGGTAACCCGAGTCCCCTCCCACCTCCAGTGTTAGTCCAGCTGAGGTCACGATGATGACAACATCCTGTTCACCGTCGGATACATTCTACTACCCAGAATGCACGTGTGCTTCCACACCCGGTCAGCGCTAAGGCACCGTCCCTGCAGAGACAGCCAATAGGAGAGCTTGTAACCTAGTGAGAGAGGATAAACCAGCCAATAGGAGAGCTTGTAGCCTAGTGAGAGAGGATAAACCAGCCAATAAGAGAGAGGACATAATCATGGGTATTGTAGTCTGGTTCCATTTGGACTTTCTTGACACGGTTAACATGAAGTTACCTCTACACCTCCACCAGGGTTCTCCTCTCCTCTCCTCTCCTCTACACCTCCACCAGGGTTCTCCTCTCCTCTCCTCTCCTCTACACCTCCACCAGGGTTCTCCTCTCCTCTCCTCTCCTCTCCTCTCCTCTACACCTCCACCAGGGTTCTCCTCTCCTCTCCTCTCCTCTCCTCTCCTCTACACCTCCACCAGGGTTCTTCTCTCCTCTCCTCTCCTCTCCTCTCCTCTACACCTCCACCAGGGTTCTCCTCTCCTCTCCTCTCCTCTACACCTCCACCAGGGTTCTCCTCTCCTCTCCTCTCCTCTCCTCTCCTCTCCTCTACACCTCCACCAGGGTTCTTCTCTCCTCTTCTCTCCTCTCCTCTCCTCTCCTCTCCTCTCCTCTCCTCTCCTCTCCTCTCCTCTACACCTCCACCAGGGTTCTCCTCTCCTCTCCTCTCCTCTCTCCTCTCCTCTACACCTCCACCAGGGTTCTCCTCTCCTCTCCTCTCCTCTCCTCTCCTCCTCTCCTCTCCTCTCCTCTCCTCTTCTCTTCTCCTTCATCATCCTTTCCTCACGGTTTATCTGTCTGTCTGTTTCTCTCTTTCTCTCTACCTGTCATGCTATGTAGCTAGCTGCGTCTCTCTCTCACACACACACACACAGAACTCAGAGGACATTCTAGAACGTTCCAGAAGGCTACACTGACACAACAACGTGGTTCTGATTAGAATGTTCTGGTGCCACAATGTGTGTGTGTGTGTGTGTGTGTCTGTGTGTCTCTGAGCCAGACTGCCAGAGTTCAGAGATATCTGTCCACTGTAGCTGTAGCATCAGATGTTCTCTCTGTTCCCCCCCCCCCCCCCCAGGCGTGTGGCGACCCCAAGGCTAAGCCCTCCTACCTGGTGGATAAGACCCTGGAGTCAGCCGTCAAGTTCATCGTCCGCAGGTTCCCCGCCGTGGAGACCAGGAACAACAACGTCAGTCCTGCTGTTTACTCTGTTCAGATGACACTGTGTGTGTGTGGTGGTTGTGTGTGTGTGTGGTGGTTGTGTGTGTGGGTGTGTGTGTGTGTGTGTGGTGGTGGTGGTGTGTTGTGTGTGGTGGTGTGTGTGTGTGTGTGTGTGTGGTGGTGGTGTGTGGTGGTGGTGGTGGTGGTGTGTGTGTGTGTGTGTGTGTGTGGTGGTGATGTGTGTGTGTGTGTTGTGTGTGTGTGTGTGGTGGTGGTGTGTGTGTGTGTGTGTGTGTGTGAGACATTGCTTGTCCTGTGTTTTGATGTGTTTTCAGATGCTACGTTAGTTGTTATCCTTTGCTGTGTGGTGATGTAATGAGAAGTTGATTCATCAGGTTTAATGTTAACTTGTCCCTTTTGTTGTTTTGTTTATTTGTGTGTGTGTTTGTTTGTTTGTTTGAGTGTGTGTTTGTGTGTGTTTGTTTTGTTTTGCTAAACTGGCTTTTTCTGGATTGTTCTTTTTGGTAAGTTTGTACTTTTTGTCCTATTTTGCTCTTCTTTTAAGAACAGTTTTAGTTCTTCTGCTGTAGACACAAACACTATGCTAGGAGAGGGTCTGGAGAGGGGGCGGGGGAGTCTGGAGAGGGGATGGGGAGGGTCTGGAGAGGGAGAGGGGAGGGTCTGGAGAGGGGAGGGGGCGGGGGGGTCTGGAGAGGGGATGAGAGGGGGAGGGTCTGGAGAGGGGAGGGTCGGGGGGGGGGGGGGGGGGGGGGGGGGGTCTGGAGAGGGAGAGGGGGAGGGAGAGACGACTCAGTGTTTGGAACTATCAACTGTGTAGACCTTCTGCAAGGTTCCGAGAGGGAAGAGTTGAGACTCAGGTGTTCCTGTCCACCTCCACAGCCTCAGCTGGCCCAGCTGCAGAAGGAGAAGTCTGAGATCCTGAAGAACCTGGCGCTGTACTACTTCACCTTCGTAGACGTCATGGAGTTCAAGGTGAGGGCAGCAGAACAGCTCCACGCCGCCTCAGCCTCACATTACCAAGCCTGGCGGTTATGTTTGAGATTTAAAAACCTTCTCCAGCACTGTGACTGTCGATGCCACTGGTTCTTATGGAAGGTTGTACTGATGATGATGATGATGGTGTTGATGATGATGATGTCTCGTTGATTCACTTACTGAGACAAATGTACTGATTGTAAGCTGCTTTGGATAGAAGCGTCTGCTAAATCACTTCAATGTAATGTAGGTGTATTAGTAATGATATCTGTGTCTAATAGTCCAGGCCAGTCACATGTTCCTCTCTCCCACAGGACCACGTCAGCGAGCTCCTCAACACCATTGATGCGTGCCAGGTTTTCTTTGATATCGTAAGTCTTTAACCCACCAACTGCCAAAGAATTCCGGAACCCTCACCACCTAGACTGCCAAGTGTTTTATGTGGTGTTTACCTAGCAACAACACTTTGATTGGCTACAAAATGAAGCATCATCATTTATGCATTTCTGGTGAATAGTCACCCTTGGCACTCTGGAATGTTGACAATTTGAGTGACTTTATTCACTCTCGGCACTAAATATTTCTGTAATCTTGTTTTCCATATGAATCAGCAATATCTTTGCCTGAGCCTTTGTATAGAGAGAGATTTCTTCTGCTGCCAATCATCTGTTGTTGTGTCCCTGTAGACGGTGAACTTTGACCTGACCAAGAACTACCTTGACCTGGTGGTGACCTACGCCAACTTGATGATGCTGCTGTCTCGCATCGAGGAGAGGAAGGCCATCATCGGCCTCTACAACTACGCCCACGAGATGACCCACGGAGCCAGGTACACACACACACATACACACACACACACACACACACACACACACATACACACACACAGAGAGAGCTAGGTAGAACGAATGACTGCCCAGATGTAGTCATAGTAACTGTGTTATTATGGGGTGTTTTCATAGTGACAGGGAGTACCCCCGGCTGGGACAGATGGTGGTGGACTATGAGAACCCTCTGAAGAAGATGATGGAGGAGTTCGTTCCTCACGGCAAGGTGAGGCAACCATCTATACACCATCTAGAAACATCTATACACCACCTAGAAACATCAATACCCCATCTAGAAACATCTATACACCATCTAGAAACATCTATACACCACCTAGAAACATCTATACACCACCTAGAAACATCAATACCCCATCTAGAAACATCTACACCATCTAGAAACATCTATACAGTTTACACTGACACCCTGATCAGAACTGTCTCAGATGAATGTCTTTCTCACCCCCCCCCCCCCCCCCCCCCAAGTCTCTGTCAGACGCCCTGGTCTCACTCCAGATGGTTTACCCGCGGAGGAACCTGTCAGCTGACCAGTGGAGGAACGCCCAGCTGCTCAGCCTCATCTCTGCCCCCAGCACCATGCTGAACCCTGCCCAGTCAGACACGGTTAGAACCACAACCACAACCCACAGCCACCCTCTTAAGAATCACCTCAACCTCCCACTACTAAACAAAGCCCAACACTAATCAATAAACATCTGTCTTATCACCGATAAGTGAGGTAGAGGACAGTGACCAGCGTGTGTTTCACACTCTCACACACACTCACACACTCACACAGTGTTCTCTCTTGTAGATGCCTTGTGAATACCTCTCCCTCGATGCCATGGAGAAGTGGATCGTCTGTAAGTACTGAAATCATTTAGCATGATGCTAATATCCCATTGACTTGAATGGGTGCTCTACAGCAGCATGTAGCATCATGCTATGCTAAACTCCCATTGAGTTGAATGGGTATTGTGCAGCCGTATGTAGCATCATGCTATGCTAACCTCCCCAGTTGGGTTCATCCTGTGCCATGCGGTGCTGAGCAGCGAGGCGGCGGCGGTGAGCCTGTGGAGACTGGCGCTCCAGAGCAGCACGTGTCTGTGTCTGTTCAGGGACGAGGTGTTCCACACACACAAGGCCTGCGAAGACCTCTTCATCAACATCAGAGGGTCAATCACCACACACACACACACTCACACACACACACTCACACTCACACACACACACACACACGCACACACACACACACACACAGACACATACAGTTAGGTCCGGAAATATTTGGACAGTGACACAATTTGCATAATTTTGTCTCTGTACGCCACCACAATGGATTTGAAATGAAACAATCGAGATGTAATTGAAGGACAGACTTTCAGCTTATATTCAAGAGGTTGAACAAAAATATTGTATGAAACGTTTAGGAATTGCAACCATCTTTATACACAGTCCCCCATTTTCAGGGGCTCAAATGTAGTTGGATAAATTAACAATCATAAATAAAATGTTCATTTTTAATACTTTGTCGAGAAGTCTGGGACCCATGGACATCAAATGCTGGGTTTCCTCCTTCGTGATGCTTTGCCAGGCCTTCACTGCAGCTGTCTTCAGTTGTTGTTTGTTCGTGGGTCTTTCTGCCTTTAGTTTTGTCTTCAGCAGGTGAAATGCTCGATCAGGTTGAGATCAGGTGATTGACTCGGCCATTGCAGAATATTCCACTTCTTTGCCTTAAAAAACTCCTGGGTTGCTTTCGCAGTATGTTTTGGGTCATTGTCCATCTGTACTGTGAAGCGCTGTCCAATCAACTTTGCTGAATTTGGCTGAATCTGAGCAGACAGTATCTCCCTAAACACTTCAGAATTCATCCGGCTGCTTCTGTCTTCTGTCACATCATCAATAACCACTAGTGACCCAGTGCCATTGGAAGCCATGCATGCCCATGACATCACACTGCCTCCACCGTGGTTTATAGATTATGTGGTATGCTTCGGATCATGAGCCGTTCCAAGCCTTCTCCATACTTTTTTCTTCCCTTCATTCTGGTACAGGTTGATCTTAGTTTCATCTGTCCAAAGAACGCTGTTCCAGAACAGGGCTGGCTTTTTTTTAGATGTTTTCTGGTCTAATCTGGCCTTTCTGTTCTTGAGGCTTATGAAAGGTTTGCACCTTGTGGTAAACCCTCTGTATTTGCTCTTGTGAAGTCTTCTCTTTATGGTAGACTTGGATAATGACATGCCGACCTCCTGGAGAGTGTTCTTCACTTGGCTGGATGTTGTGAAGGGGTTTTTCTTTACCATGTGATGGATCCTGTGATCATCCACCACTGTTGTCTTCCGTGGACATTCAGGCCTTTTTGTGTTGCTGAGCTCACCAGTGTGTTCTTTTTCTCTCAGAATGTACCAAACTGTTGATTTGGCCACTCCTAATGTTGCTGGTATGTCTCTGATGGATTTCTTTGTTTTTGCAGCCTAAGGATGGTCTGTTTCACTTGCACTGAGAGCTCCTTTGACTGCATGTTGTGCGTTCACAGCAACAGCTTCCAAATGCAAATGCCACACTTGGAATCAACTCAGACCTTTTACCTGCTTAATTGATAAAGAAATAACAAAGGAATAGCCCACACCTGTCCATGAAACTGCTTTTGAGTCAATTGTCCAATTACTTTTGGTCCCTTTTAAAAGAGGGGGCTACATATAAAAGAGCTGTAATTCCTAAACCCTTCCTGGATGTGAATACCCTCAAATTAAAGCTGAGAGTCTACACTTTAAGCCCATATTTATTATATAACTGTAACTTGAATATGTTTTGGTAAACAGCTAAAATAACTAAGATTGTGTCAGAGTCCAAATATATATGGACCTAACTGTATGTCTGTGTGTGTTCTATGAGTGTGTATGTGTGTGTGTGTTCTATGATTGTTCAGATGTTTTGGTAAACAGCCACAGTCCACATATGTATGGACCTAACTGTGCGCACACACACACACACACACAGTGCCTTCGGAAAGTATTCAGACCCCTTCTCACTTTTCCACAATTTGTTGCGTTATAGACTCAATTTAAAATGGATTATATTAAAAGAATTTGCCATCAATCCACACACAATACCCCAGAATGACAAAGCGAAAACAAGTTTTTTGGAATTTCAGTAAATTTAGTAACATTTAAATACAGAAATATCTCATGTACATAAGTATTCAGACCCTTTGCTATGACACTCTTAAAATTAGCTAAAATGCAAAAATATCATCAACAAATCACTCAGTAAGTTGAATTGAGTCCATCTTAATGCAAGGATAATAGTTCCTTGCATTTTGGAATTAATATCTTTGTTTTTATAGGGTCTCTGATTTGCATAGGAATCAATTACACACTGTGTGGATCAGGTTGTCATTATAAACTGAGCAAATGGAGAGGAACAAAACTGCTCAGGAATGCGACCCTGAGGCCTGGGGAGACTTACAAAAATCTACAAAGTTGAATGGTGGAGAGGAAAAAGCACAAGTCAATGGGACATCATCATCTCAGTCACTCTACAAAATTGGTCTATAACCAAGTGGCGAAAAAGAATCCCTTAATGGAAAATAATCTATTTCAATCCATAATTGTGTTGGTGTAGTGGCTGTAAATGTGTTTATTTGGTTTTACTACAAAGCATTAAGTTTGGTGCAAATCCAACACATGGAATGCAGTTTCTGCACCATCTCTCGTGTGAAGAATAGTGGTGCTGCATCAAGTTATGGGTGTGTTTGTCACTGGCAGGGACTGGGGAGTTTGTCAGGATCAAGAGAAAATTATGAAATTTACTGAGTTGGTAGTGACATCCTAATCTACACTGTGTGTCATTAATTGCTATGCAAGTCAGAGACCCTATAAAATAAAATAAAACGTGTTTTCGCTTTGTCATTCTGAGATATAGTGTGTGGATTGATGGCAAATTCTTTTAATTTCATCCATTTTAAATTGACACAAC
>NC_139673.1:205474-225474 GCF_951799395.1 Argentina silus | reverse complement strand
TGAGTAGTTAACTACCTCTCCTCCTCCTCCTCCTCTTCATCTTCATCCTCCCATCCTGAGTAGTAAACTACCTCTCCTCCTCTTCCTCTTCATCCTCCCATCCTGAGTAGTTAACTACCTCTCCTCCTCTTCCTCCTCCTCCTCTTCATCTTCATCCTCCCATCCTGAGTAGTAAACTACCTCTCCTCCTCTTCCTCTTCATCCTCCCATCCTGAGTAGTTAACTACCTCTCCTCCTCTTCCTCCTCTTCCTCTTCATCTTCATCCTCCCATCCTGAGTAGTTAACTACCTCCTCCTCCTCCTCTTCATCTTCATCCTCCCATCCTGAGTAGTTAACTACCTCTCCTCCTCTTCCTCCTCCTCTTCATCTTCATCCTCCCATCCTGAGTAGTTAACTACCTCTCCTCCTCCTCCTCTTCATCTTCATCCTCCCATCCTGAGTAGTTAACTACCTCTCCTCCTCTTCCTCCTCCTCTTCATCTTCATCCTCCCATCCTGAGTAGTTAACTACCTCTCCTCCTCCTCCTCTTCATCTTCATCCTCCCATCCTGAGTAGTTAACTACCTCTCCTCCTCCTCCTCCTCTTCATCTTCATCCTCCCATCCTGAGTAGTTAACTACCTCTCCTCCTCTTCCTCTTCATCCTCCCATCCTGAGTAGTTAACTACCTCTCCTCCTCCTCCTCTTCATCCTCCCATCCTGAGTAGTTAACTACCTCTCCTCCTCCTCCTCTTCATCTTCATCCTCCCATCCTGAGTAGTTAACTACCTCTCCTCCTCCTCCTCTTCATCTTCATCCTCCCATCCTGAGTAGTTAACTACCTCTCCTCCTCTTCCTCCCAGCGGCATCATATCGGCGACCGCAGCCTATCGCTATGCAACATGTTCCTGGACGAGATGGCCAAGCAAGCGAGGAACCTCATCACCGACATCTGCACCGAACAGTGCACCCTCAGCGACCAGGTAGGAACAGCTGAGTGAGCAGGGAGGAACAGCTGAGTAAGCAGGTTAGAACAACTGAATGAGCAGGTCAGAACAGCTGAGTGAGCAGGTCAGAACAGCTGAGTGAGCAGGTCAGAACAGCTGAATGAGCAGGTCAGAACAGCTGAGTGAGCAGGGAGGAACAGCTGAGTGAGCAGGGAGGAACAGCTACTGGGACATGAGAGGCTTTGAGTGTCGTTTTGATCATTTGTGTTGAAGATGACAAGAAAGGGAACCGTGTGTGTGTGTGTGTGTGTGTGTGTGTGTGTGTGTGTGTGTGTAGCTGCTGCCTAAGCACTGTGCCAAGACCATCAGTCAGGCGGTCAACAAGAAGTGTAAGAAGCAGACGGGGAAGAAGGGAGAGGCGGAGAGAGAGAAGCCCGGCGTGGAGAGCATGAGGAAGAACAGACTACTGGTCACCAAGTCAGTACTGCTCTGTCTGTGTGTGTCTGTGTCTGTGTGTGTGTTTAACTGTGAACCAAAGTAAAGTGTGTGTGTGTGTGTGTTCCAGTCTGGATAAGCTGCACACGGCCCTGTCAGAGCTGTGTTTCTCCATCAACTACGTTCCCAACATGGTGGTGTGGGAGCACACCTTCACCCCCCGGGAGTACCTCACCTCCCACCTGGAGATCCGCTTCACCAAGTTAGTACCCTGGCCCTGGCCCTAACCCTGAGCCCTAACCCTGAACCTAGCCCTAACCCTGAACCTAGCCCTAACCCTGAGCCTAGCCCTGACCCTCACCATGACCCTGAACCTGACCCTGACCCTGACCACCCCCTCTCCGCCCCAGGTCCATAGTGGGGATGACCATGTACAACCAGGCCACCCAGGAGATCGCCAAGCCGTCTGAGCTGCTGACCAGTGTGAGGGCGTACATGACTGTGCTGCAGGGCATCGAGAACTACGTCCAGATAGACATCACCAGGGTGTTCAACAACGTGCTGCTGCAGCAGACGCAGCACCTGGACAGCCATGGAGAACCCACCATCACCAGCCTATACACCAATTGGTACACACACACACACTCACACTCACACACACACACACACTGACAATCACCAGCCTCTACACCAACTGGTACACACACATACAGTCATGGCCAAAGATATTGGCACCCCTGCACTTCTTTCAGATAATGCACCACTTCCCCCAGAAAATTGTTGCAAATGCTTTGGTATTCACATGTTTATTTATTTTGTTTGCATTAAAACAACACAGAGAAAAAAGCAGAGAGAAAGCCAAATCTGATATCATTCCACATGAACTCCAAAAATGGACTGGACAACATTATTGGCACCGTTTCAAAATTGTAAGAAATAATTGGATTTCAAGCATGTGATGCTCCTTTAATTTGTATTTTAACTCACCTGTGGGAAGTAACAGGTGCTGGCAATATAGAAATCACACTTGTAACCAGTTTAAATGTAGAAAAGTTGACTCAACCTTTGTGTTGTGTGTCTGTGTACCACACTGAGCATGGAGAAAAGAAAGAAGAGCAAAGAATTGTCAGAGGATTTGAGAACCAAAGTTGTGGAAAAGCATTGGACAATCTCAAGGCTACAAATCCATCTCCAGAGATCTTAATGTTCTTGTCCACTGTTCGCAACGTCATCAACAAGTTCACAGCCCGTGGTACTCTAGCTAACCTCCCTGGACGTGGACGGAAGAGAAAAATGATGAAAGATTGCAATGAACGATTGTTCGAATGGTGGATAAAGAACCTTGATCAACTTACAAACAAATTCAAGCTGACCTGCAGACACAGGGTACAACAGTGTCAGCTCGCACTATCCGTCGCCATCTGAATGAAATGGGACGCTATGGTAGGAGACCCAGGAGGACCCCACTGCTGACACAGACATAAAAAAAAGCCTGACTGGAGTTTGCTAAAAACTTACCTGAAGAAGCCAAAATCCTTCTGGGAGAAGATGAGACCAAAATAGAGCTTTTTGGTAAAGCACATCATTGTACCGTTTACAGAAAACAAAATGAGGCCTCAAAGAAAAGGAAGTTAACTACTCAGGATGGGAGGATGAAGATGAAGATGAAGAGGAGGAGGAGGAGAGGTAGTTAACTACTCAGGATGGGAGGATGAAGATGAAGAGGAGGAGGAGGAGAGGTAGTTAACTACTCAGGATGGGAGGATGAAGAGGAAGAGGAGGAGAGGTAGTTAACTACTCAGGATGGGAGGATGAAGATGAAGAGGAGGAGGAGGAGAGGTAGTTAACTACTCAGGATGGGAGGATGAAGAGGAGGAGAGGTAGTTAACTACTCAGGATGGGAGGATGAAGATGAAGAGGAGGAGGAGGAGGAGAGGTAGTTAACTACTCAGGATGGGAGGATGAAGATGGAACACGGTCCCTACGTCAAACATGGTAGAGGTTCATGTTTTGGGGTTGCTTTGCTGCTTCTGGCACCGGATGCCTTGACTGTGTGTATGGCATCATGAAATCTGAAGACGACCAAAGAACATTGGAGCACAATGTAGACCCAGTGTCAGAAAGCTGGGTCTCCATCAGAGGTCATGGGTCTTCCAGCAGGACAATGACCCAAAGAATACTTCAAAAAGCACCCAGAAATGGTTTAGGACAAAGCGCTGGAGAGTTCTGAAGTGGCCAGCAATGAGTCCAGATCTAAATCCCATAGAAAGCCTGTGGAAAGATCTCAAACAGCAGTTGGGAGAAGGCACCCTTCAAAACTGAGAGACCTGGAGCAGTTGGCAAAAGAAGAGTGGTCCAAAATCCCAGTAGATCCCAGTAGCGATTGATTTCAGTTATTCTTTTCCAAAGGGTGTGCTACCAAATAATAAGTTGAGGGTGTCAATAATGTTGTCCAGTCCATTTTTGGAGAATAAATAAACATGTGAATACCAAAGCATTTGGAATTGCAAGAATTTTCTGGGAGAAGTGGTGCATTATCTGAAAGAAGTGCAGGGGTGCCAATATTTTTGGCCATGACCTGTATACACACACACACACACACACACACAGAACTGTCAAATGAGTGTATGAAACTGTGTGTGTGTGTGCGTGTGCAGGTATCTGGAGACGTTGCTTCGGCAGGTGAGTAATGGCCACATCGCGTACTTCCCCGCCATGAAGGCCTTCGTCAACCTGCCCACAGAGAACGAGCTCACCTTCAACGCCGAGGAGTACTCTGACATCTCTGGTGAGTTACCTTTCTACAACCAACTAACAACCTTTAATAGATGTCTCTACAACCAACTAACAACCTTTAATAGATGTCTCTACAACCATCTAACAACCTTTAATAGATGTCTCTACAACCATCTAACAACCTTTAATAAGCATCTATACCACCATCTAACAACCTTGGTGCGTGTGCGTGTGCGTGTGCGTGTGTGTGTGTGTGTGTGTGTGTGTATGTGTTTTCTAGAGATGAGGTCTCTGTCTGAGCTGCTGGGTCCATATGGGATGAAGTTCCTGAGTGAGAGTCTGATGTGGCACATCTCCTCCCAGGTGGCCGAGCTCAAGGTGAGGTCAGGGGTCATGCGGTGAAGGGGAGGTCAGGGGTCATGGGGTCAAGATGAGGTCATGGGTGGGGGGGGGTGAAGGAGAGGTACTCTGATGCATCTAGCTTCTCCATTTGTTTTCAGTTGTGTTGATGCACCCAAGTGAGTGATTGAGTGATTGTCCCCCCCCCCCCCTCCCCTCCTCTCCCCCTCCTCTATAGAAACTGGTGGTGGACAACGTGGAGGTTCTGACCCAGATGAGGACCAGCTTTGACAAACCGGAACAGATGGCTGCTCTGTTCAAGAAGCTCTCCTGTATGTATCTCTCTCCTTCTCTGTCTCTCTCACTGTCTCTCTTGGTTGTGTTGTGGTCCTACCCTAGGTTACCAACCATTCTCCTGAAGAATGTGAGAACGTCTTGCAATTCTTTATTAAGAAAATTGTAAATCTCAGAGACTAGATCCTCCCTCCGATACGTGACCTGACTGTTACTTACCGACTGGAGGCAAACCTGGATGCATTGGTTCCTGTATCGGATGAAACATTTCCAAAACACAGCCTTTCTTGTCATTTGCCGATCTAGAAAAGTCATCCATGCTTTCATCTCATCTGGTTTCCATGATTACAACTCCCTCTGTTCTCCCCTCAGTAAAACCTCCCTCTCACGGTTACAGGAAGTCCAAAATGCAGCAGCTCGGCTTTTAACCAGAACTAGAATAGACCACATCACCCCAATGTCAGCCTCCCTCCACTGGTTACCTGTTAGTTTTAGAATTGATTTGAAGATTTTACTGATGACTTTTAAGTCTGATCTGGGTCTGGGTCTGGTCTGGTCTGGTCTGGTCTGGTCTGGGTCAGGTCTGGTTCTGGTCTGGTCTGGCTCTGGGTTTGGCACCAGACTATGTTTCTGACCTTACTAGCGCAGCCCAAGATCCTCAGTCAGGGTTCGGGTCAGGATTAGGGACTCTGGAACGTTGGATGCTGCCCTTACTCTGTTTAATCTGTTGGTTTCCTGTTTTCTACTTCTATGTATATTTTAATTATTATTTAAAACACTTTGTAACACTGTATTAAAAAGTTGCTATGTAAATAAAGTTTCTTCTTCTTTTTCTGACCCTGATGTGTTCCTAGCGGTCGACAGCGTCCTGAAGAGGATGACCATCATCGGAGTCATCCTGTCCTTCCGCTCGCTCGCCCAGGAAGCCCTCCGAGACGTGAGTCCTCACCTGACCCACAATGCACCACACTCACACCTCTCTCACCTGACCCACAATGCACCACAAGCAGTAACAACCCAACCCCCCACCCCAGGTCCTCTCCTGCCACATCCCATTCCTGGTGAGCTCTGTGGAGGACTTTAAGGACCACATCCCTCGGGAGACGGACATGAAGGTGGCCATGAACGTCTATGAGCTGTCCTCCGCTGCCGGGCTGCCCTGCGAGATCGACCCTGCTCTGGTGGTGGCGCTGTCCTCTCAGAAGTCTGGTGGGTTAACAACACACACGCACACACATGCACTCTTACACAGTGTTGTGTATATTTTTGACATTTGTATGTCGAAATATGTCCTTTTAACTAATTTAGTGCTGAGGGTGAACAAAGTCGCCCAAATGGTCAACATTCCAGAGCACCAGGGCCACTTTATTCACCAAAGATGCATAAATGATGATGCTTCATTTTGTAGCCAATCAAGTGTTGTTGCTGGGTAAACATCACATAAAACACTCTAGGTGGTGAAGGAATTCTTTGGCAGTTAGTGAGTTAATGAAGTGTGATGTCATGAAGTGTGATGTCCTGTGGTTGTCATGGTTCCAGAGAACATCAGCCCGGAGGAGGAGTACAAGATCGCCTGTCTGCTCATGGTGTTTGTTGCCGTTTCCATGCCAACACTGGCCAGCAACGTCATGTCCCAGTACAGCCCTGCCATCGAAGGTTCTCACTGTTGTTGTCAGAGATGAGTTTTTAAACTGCTGTAGACTGTGTGTGTGTGTGTGTGTGTGTGTGTGTTCAGATGATAGTGATGATGTTGTGTTCCTAGGAGCCAGAAGGGTGTGTGTGTTCCAGTTTTGTAACCTGTGTGTGTGTGTGTATTTCAGGTCACTGTAACAACATCCACTGCCTGGCAAAAGCAGTGAACCAGATCGCTGCAGCTCTGTTCACCATCCACAAGGGCAGCATCGAGGATCGGCTCAAGGAGTTCCTGGCTGTAAGACCCACTTAACCAGTCCTCCCAGTATAACCAGTCCTCCCAGTATAACCAGTCCTCCCAGTATAACCAGTGTGTGTGTGTTTCCAGCTGGCGTCGTCCAGCCTGCTGAAGATCGGTCAGGAGACGGACAAGGTGACGACTCGAAACAGAGAGTCCGTCTACCTGCTGCTGGACATGGTGAGAGACCACTGCTCTGCATTATCACTGAGGAGACATTTAATACATTATCACTGAGGAGACATTTAATACAATAAGATTTAATCTATCATAATGATGATGTATTTATTCTATTATAATGATAATGTATTTAATCTCTCATTATAATACATTACCATTATAATAGATTAAACACATTATAATTATAATAGATTAAATACATGATCAGTTATGAAAGATTAAATAGGTGTGTGTGTGTGTGTGTGTTGTAGATCGTCCAGGAGTCTCCGTTCCTCACCATGGACCTGCTGGAGTCCTGCTTCCCCTACGTGCTGCTGAGAAACGCCTACCATGCTGTCTACAAGCAGAGCATCAGCACCTCCGCCTAGAGAGAGAGGGGAGGGGGGGGGGGGGGGGGGGTGCGCCTACCATGCTGTCTACAAGCAGAGCATCAGCACCTCCGCTGATGGGGGGGGGGGGGGGTGCGCCTACCATGCTGTCTACAAGCAGAGCATCAGCACCTCCGCTGATGGGGGGGGGGGGGGGGGGGGTGCTGGTGATGAGAAACGGCTCCCACGCCGTGGGGT
The DNA here is from genome assembly GCF_951799395.1 of Argentina silus. Classification (NCBI taxonomy): domain Eukaryota; kingdom Metazoa; phylum Chordata; class Actinopteri; order Argentiniformes; family Argentinidae; genus Argentina; species Argentina silus. The sequence continues at coordinate 218,069 of NC_139673.1, read as the reverse complement.
GGGGGGCTTTGACGTTCTACACTACTACAGGGGTGTCTGTCACTCAGCAGGAGCAACGAGCTAGCCAGCTAAATGGAATAAACAGCCAGACAAAACCTGTTTGAAAGGGACATAAAAGGCTATAAGTGACTCCATATTACGCTACTACTACACTACAACACTACTATACTACTACACTACTACGCTACTACACTACACTACTACACTACAACACTACTATACTACTACACTACTACACTACACGATACTACTACATTACTACACTACACACTACACTACTACAACATTACAGCCTACTCTCTTTGGAGTTCTAACTGACCAGAGCTTCAGGACTGCAGTTACTATCTGACGGTTTATCAGACAATAACTCACCAGTTAGCTGAGCAGCATAGAGCTCCTGCTCCGGGTCGCCCCACTGGTCAGAACCTGGTTAGAACCGGACCCTGAACCAGATCTAAAACTGGACCCAGAACCAGACCCTGAACCGGACCCAGAACCAGATCTAGAACCGGACCAACAACGTGGATGGATCCGGGACCACAGGAACCTGGTGGCTAACAGACTGCTCACTGGCTCCCCCTGCAGGCGGTCTGAACACTACATCCTAAAGCTGTGGGATCAGCTGCTGTTGTATTAACGACGCCTCGTGTCCTTAAGGACGAGAGGAACCTAATGAGTTTGGTCGGTAAAAAACTTAGTGACACTACATTCCATTTTTGAAAAGCATCAGTGTTGCAACATACAAGACATAGTAAAAAGAAAATAATATGTTATTGGGAAAAAAATAACAAAATCTCATGTTGGGTTTTTGGGGGGTTTTGGGGGTTTTTGGAGGGTGAGGTTTTAAATATCTTTATCTTTAATTCTGAACATGTTGCCTGTGTTGGACAGAGCTGGAGGGGGAAAGGTGGTGATCTTTAGGTTCGAGTGGGTTTCCTGTGTGTTTTTTACGGTTTTGTTTTTATCTGAATGATTTTGCCAAATTATCGACACTAAAATGCTTCTCCTTTGGTTTGGAAGTGGACATGGTTGCTGGTGAGGAGAGTTTGTATAAAGCATAGTATAATTTTCTAACTAACTCGTGAGGCACCATCGCTCTGCACCAGAGTCGGTCGGAGGCGGAGAAGTGAACATTCTAGCATATTTATTGAATGTTTATAAATTGTTCTTCCTTAACCACTTTTTATATGTTTTCAATTTTTGAAAATTCCACTGTAACTTCCATAACATGAATAAACATGAGGGTTATATCCACCGGCTGTCCCGGCCTCTCAGTCTGTTACAGCTCAGTGATGTTGGCGAGGAGAGATAAGAGAGATTTTACTGAGATAACAGCGATATGACTGTTATATAACCAAGAGATTTTTTTCTTCTGTTTTTATTGGACAGAGGCAGGAGGAGAGGGGATGTCAACAGGACATCGGCCGGTTCTAACCCATGCCGACATGGGCATATGTGTGCACTGTAGACCATGGTGCAAGACCACTGGACCACCACTGGACCACCCCAGGCCATGGTACTTGACCACTGGACCACCCCAGGCCATGGTACTAGACCACTGGACCACCCCAGGCCATGGTACTAGACCACTGGACCACCCCAGGAACATTGGACCACCCCAGGCCATGGTACTAGACCACTGGACCACCCCAGGCCATGGTACTAGACCACTGGACCACCCCAGGCCATGGTACTAGACCATTGGACCACCCCAGGCCATGGTACTAGACCACCCCAGGCCATGGTACTAGACCACTGGACCACCCCAGGACCATTGGACCACCCCAGGCCATGGTACTAGACCACTGGACCACCACTGGACCACCCCAGGCCATGGTACTAGACCACTGGACCACCCCAGGCCATGGCACTGGACCACCCCAGGCCATGGTACCAGACCACTGGACCACCCCAGGCCATGGTACTAGACCACTGGACCACCCCAGGCCATGGTACTAGACCACTGGACCACCCCAGGCCATGGTACCAGACCACTGGACCACCCCAGGACCACTGGACCACCCCAGGCCATGGTACTAGACCACCCCAGGCCATGGTACCAGACCACTGGACCACCCCAGGCCATGGTACTAGACCACTGGACCACCCCAGGCCATGGTACTAGACCACTGGACCACCCCAGGCCATGGTACTAGACCACTGGACCACCCCAGGCCATGGTACCAGACCACTGGACCACCCCAGGACCACTGGACCACCCCAGGCCATGGTACCAGACCACTGGACCACCCCAGGCCATGGTACTAGACCACTGGACCACCCCAGGCCATGGTACTAGACCACTGGACCACCCCAGGCCATGGTACTAGACCACTGGACCACCCCAGGCCATGGTACTAGACCACTGGACCACCCCAGGCCATGGTACTAGACCACTGGACCACCCCAGGCCATGGTACTAGACCACTGGACCACCCCAGGCCATGGTACTAGACCACTGGACCACCCCAGGCCATGGTACTAGACCACTGGACCACCCCAGGCCATGGTACCAGACCACTGGACCACCCCAGGCCACTATAACCAATATAACTGAGATAAAACTGATAATGTAGACGTCATCCTGTCCCTCAGCCCAGCTCTGGTCGCTGTCCTCTGAGCAGCAGAGCTGCTTTCCTGATTTATTGTTCAGTTCCAGCATACAGGTACTTAACTAATGATCATACAGGTACTTAACTAATGATCATACAGGTACTTAACTAATGATCATACAGGTACTTAACTAATGATCATACAGGTACTTAACTAATGATCATACAGGTACTTAACTAATGATCATACAGGTACTTAACTAATGATCATACAGGTACTTAACTAATGATCATACAGGTACTTAACTAATGATCATACAGGTACTTAACTAATGATCATACAGGTACTTAACTAATGATCATACAGGTACTTAACTAATGATCATGTTAAAAAGACCTGAAAAACACAAAACAAAGTGACAATAGAACCCTGAGTGTGTTTCCATAGTTTGTCCACCAAAGGGCCTCTAGTCGTCTAACCCTAACCCTAACCCTAGTCGTCCCCCTAGTCGTCCCCCTAGTCGTCCCCCTAGTCGTCCCCCTAGTCGTCCCCCTAGTCGTCTAACCCTAGTCGTCCCCCTAGTCGTCCCCCTAGTCGTCCCCCTAGTCGTCCCCCTAGTCGGCCCCCTAGTCGTCCCCCTAGTCGGCCCCCTAGTCGTCCCCCTAGTCGTCCCCCTAGTCGTCCCCCTAGTCGTCCCCCTAGTCCAGAGAGGGTTGTCTGGGTTATGAATCATCACTGTTAGAAGACCCAGAGGAAGCAAGGGTGTCAATAAGGAGGCAGACGCCCATTTAAGGACGTCTATGATGAGAGGTTGAAGATCATCTGCATCTGGACGGCTGTCAGGAGCGATGTGGGGTGTGCGAGTTCTCCCTCCCAGGGACGTCTGGCCTGTTCATCTGGCAGGACAGTTGTCGGACTAACATGCTTCTTCTGAGTCTTGTCGGACATTTAGTTCAATTTATAAGAGATTGTTCTTGACCAAGATGGCTGCTGCTATTGCTGCATTCCAAAATGCATATGTTAATGACACACAATGCCCCTGTGTGGTAGGTTGAGAACACAACAACCACAGCAGCATCTCACACACTGATGTCATCACTGTTGGCCTAGCCTGACACACGCTAACACACAGCAGACCATCATACACTGGAGGTTAGAGGCCTGCTGCTCCAAACCACGCTGGCCTTAAACATGCTTCACCTAGCCTCTTCTCTGGAGAATCTAGGTGGACAGAACCTTTAACACGACACTATCACCTTCAGAATGAGGGAGGTGCTACGCACTGTGGCTGGCTGGCTGGCTGGCTGGCTGGCAGGCAGGCTGACTGACTGACTGACTGACTGACTGGGAGAGAGGGAGGCAGCACCTAGACTCCCCCCGGCACCTACGCCAGGATCCTGTTTGTGGACTTCAGCTCTGCATTCAACACCATCACCCCAGCTCTCCTCCAGGACAAGCTATCCCAGCTGAGAGTGCCTGAGCCCACCTGCAGGTGGATCACTGACTTCCTGACAGACAGGAAGCAGCAGGTACGGCAAGCTTGTCTCGGAGCCCCAAACCATCAGCACTGGAGCCCCACAAGGCTGTGTGCTCTCTCCTCTACTCTTCTCCCTCTACACCAACAGCTGCACCTCTAGCCACCCTTCTGTCAAACTCCTGAAGTTCGCGGATGACACAACCCTCATTGGATTAATCTCCAACGGTGATGAGGCCGCCTACAGGGAGGAAGTTGACAGCCTGGCTTCCTGGTGCAGTCAGAACTACTTGGAGCTGAACGCCCTAAAAACTGTAGAGATGGTAGTAGACTTCAGGAGAAGCCCAGCCCCAACCGCCCCCCTCATCATGTATGACTCCCCAGTTAACATTGTGGAGTCATTCAGATTCCTGGGGACAATAATTTCACAGGACCTCAGGGGGGCAGAGAACATCACCTCCACCATCAAGAAGGCCCAGCAGAGGATGTTCTTCTTGCGCAGCTGAAGAAATTCAACATGCCGCAGAAAGTGATGGTTGAGTTCTACACGGCCATCATTGAGTCCATCCTCAGCTCATCGATCACCATGTGGTTCGCTGCCTCCACTGCCAAGGACAAAGGCAGACTGCAGCGGATCATTCGGTCAGCCGAGAAGGTCATCGGCTGCAACCTGCCATCTCTCCTGGACCTGTCCCACTCCAGGACCAGTAAGAGAGCAGGAAAGATCATAGCTGATCCTTCCCATCCTGGTCACAACCTGTTCCAGAGACTTCCATCCGGCAAAAAGTTTCTTCCCCATGGCAGTGGGGCTCACAAACAAGCTTCCTGTCTCTCACTGACTCTGGGACTTCTACTCCTCCCCCCCACCCCACCCTGTTACACACACACACACACACACAATGCACTGACAGTGTAATTTATAATTATTTAAACTTATTCTAATTGATAGTGTACATGCCCCATAACCACTCCACAGCCTCTAGCCTCATTGCCACAGGATGTGGCAATGAGCCTACAAGATGTATTGCCTACACAGCCTACAAGATGTATTGTTTTATTGTTCTATCTTGTAAATTTGTTATTGCTATTTTCTTAATATTTTGCTATTTTGTAAATTTCTTGTCAATATTTGCTATTTGTTTTTTCAGTTTTCCGTCCCATGCACCAAGTAAATTTCCTGTATGTGCAAATATACTACCAAATAAAAGAATTCTGATTCTGAGGGAGGGAGGGAGGGATAATGAGGCCCCTCTACTAGCTACTGTAACACTGATGATGAATTCTAACAGGCCCCCTGCCCTCTCTGCTACACTAAGATGATAGTGATGGTGAAGGCCTCCTGCTGAGGGCTGTCCATTAGTAATGACATCACATCCGTCATCATGAGGAGAGGAGGACAGCTTGAGCAGCTGCTGATCCATCATATCCACCAGGACAGCAGTGACCCTGATTCCTACTGACAATACCACGTCATTATAACCTGTGTGTGTGTGTGTGTGTGTGTGTGTGTGTGTGTGTGTGTATCCATCTCTTGTTTTCTTTTCATATGCAAGTGAATGTGACTACATTACCCAGCATGCCGTTGAGCACCTGTGACGTCATCCAGTGTGAAGTTGGCAGCAGGCTGTCCCACGTGGCCTGGTGTCGGACGGAGCGGTGGCTCGGGTGGGACGGTGTGATTCAGGACAAACACCACGACACTCATTCATTCAGCTCGATATGCCTCCGAAGAAGCCCGCCGCAGCTGCCACGAGTAGTAAAAAAACTCAAGAAAAGAAGAAGGAGAAAGTTATCGAGGTGAAACCCCATATATGAAGCCCGCTAGCTAGCTAGCTAAAAAACCGCCTTAAATGGACTAAAGCAATGCTAGCTAAGCTAGCTCGCATAATCAGCTACACGTTGTAGCGACGAAGCTATTTGGTTTGGTATCAAAATGTACATGTTTCCCTCTAGTGACGTTATCCAACTACTACTTAAATGTAGTTAGGTACTGTGTGTATATATATGTATCTATATTTACTAGCTCTTTTTGGAGCTAGCATACGCTAGCTAAGTGAGTTAGCTAGGTAGCTAACGCTTATGGCTGTGGCTAAAGATAGCCTAGCAGCCGGCTACAGAACGTGGCTACTGGGTCAGTGATGTGTTGTGCATGAAGCTGAAAGGCAGACAGGAGGCAGGCTGTGGAGGTGGTGAGCTGTCTGGTGGCCTCAGATCAGCTGGGAGAAGGTTGACCAGGGAGAAGGTTGACCAGGGAGAAGGTTGACCAGGGAGAAGGTTGACCAGGGTTAGTTACAGTTGATGTTGTCCGTAACCGGAAATGCTGACTAGTTGCTGACAGTCAGGTCTTTGACGCCCTGCAGGACAAGACATTCGGTCTGAAGAACAAAAAAGGAGCTAAACAACAGAAGTTTATCAAACATGTCGTCCAGCAAGTCAAGTCGGTACCAGGGGCCAGGGTGAGTAGTGAAAACTGACCTTTGATTTCATGTCGTTGTTGTGCCCTGCTGTGCTGCTGCGATAGGACGGTAACGGCGGTGTGTTTCCTGCAGGCAGCTGATGGGGTCAAACAGGACAAGAAGGGCGATAAGAAGAAAGAGTTAGATGAACTGAACGAGCTGTTTAAGCCTGTGGTAGCGGCCCAGAAAATAGCCAAAGGTGAGTGTGTTGTACCCCGGGACAGAGCAGAGGGCCCTGACAGCCTGACTAGGTCAGAACCTAAAACTGACCCTCACCTTAACCACGGTTTAACCTGTTCAGAGGGGTCCTGTTAGTTCTCCCCTCCTCATGGGCTGCTTGTAGTCATGGTGATGTCCTGCTCCCTGTAGTCATGGAGATGGTTTCAGATGGAGATACATTATAGAACAGGATCAAAAAAGAATCTGGAATCTTGATCACATGACTCAATGACAAGAAATAAAACATTTATGCCAGTCCTAGATTAGGCCTGGTCCTAGACTATGCCCGGTCCTAGATTGAACGTCATTATCAATGGAGAACTAACATTGAAAGTGTGATTTAGTGAAAGACTAAGACTGTTATTATCACTCTCTCCTGTCCTCCCTAAGTCGGTTCTGTTACTGTGACTCTCCTGTCCTCCCTAAGTGACTCTCCTCAGGTGTGGATCCTAAGTCAGTTCTGTTACTGTGACTCTCCTCAGGTGTGGATCCTAAGTCGGTTCTGTGTGCGTTCTTCAAGCAAGGCCAGTGCACCAAGGGAGACAAGTGCAAGTTCTCCCACGACCTGTCGCTGGACAGGAAGGGCGAGAAGCGCAGTCTGTATGTGGACGAGAGGGATGACGAGCTGGAGAAAGGTCAGAGGTCACGTTGTTGATGTTGATACTGTGATCAATGCCTCCTCCTTGTTCATTAGTTATGAGTGTTTGACACACAAACAACACATACACATTTGTTTTGATATAATACAGATTTAGATAGTTTTACTGTCTTGTACATAGGACTGTTTCTGCTGTGTGTGTCTGTCTGACCTGTGTGTGTGTGTGTGTAGACACCATGGATAACTGGGACGAGAAGAAGCTGGAGGAGGTTGTGAATAAGAAGCACGCCGAGGCAGAGAAGAAGAAGGCCTTCACTAAGATCGTAGGTTGATGGTCAGACAGCTGTCAGCTTTAGATGAGCTTCTTAACATACAGGGGAGTGTCCTACATCACAATGACTAGAGCTCTCCTCTACATACACACACACACACTAGAACACACACATACACACACTAGAACACACACACACACGAGAACACACATACACACACACACACTAGAACCTAGAGTAGCACAGTAGACAATAATCCAATAGCAGACGTGAGTCCATGAGGCAGGAACACAACCGTAACCCTGTGTTTGTGTGGTGTGTGTGTGTAGGTGTGCAGGTACTTCCTGGACGCCATAGAGAACAACAAGTATGGCTGGTTCTGGACGTGTCCGGGCGGGTCAGAGTGCATGTATCGCCATGCCCTGCCGGCGGGCTTCGTCCTGAAGAAGGACAAGAAGAAGGAGGAGAAGGAGGATGAGGTCTCCATGGAGGAGCTGATAGAGAAAGAGGTAGCAACTGTTTCCATAGTTACCCTGACAGATCTCCATGGAGGAGCTGATAGAGAAAGAGGTAGCAACTGTTTCCATAGTTACCCTGACAGATCTCCATGGAGGAGCTGATAGAGAAAGAGGTAGCAACTGTTTCCATAGTTACCCTGACAGATCTCCATGGAGGAGCTGATAGAGAAAGAGGTAGCAACTGTTTCCATAGTTACCCTGACAGGTCTCCATGGAGGAGCTGATAGAGAAAGAGATAGCAACTGTTTCAATGGTTACCCTGACAGGGGTGACTGGTCCTCACCCCTCCTCTCCCTGCCTCCCTCCCCCTGCAGCGCTCGGCCCTGGGACCTAACGTGACGCGCATCACCCTGGAGACGTTCCTGGCCTGGAAGAAGAGGAAGAGGCAAGAGAAGGTGGCACGTCTGGAGGAGAACATGGAGAAGAAGAAGGCTGACTTCAAGGCCGGACGCTCGTTGGGGGTAAAGAATGTCATGTTCACTGTTGGGTTGAGATGATTTAGACCTTTTAGGGTGGTGATGGAGGTTATGAGGGTTATGGAGGGTTATGGAGGTTATGGAGGTTATGGATGCAGTGAAAGTGTTTCAAGTGTTAACTTGTGGTTGTGTAGGTGAGCGGTCGTGAGATGTTTGAGTTCAGCCCTGACATGGTCGATGATGACGATGATGAAGCTGATGACACCAGATACACCAAGCAGGACGACAACGATCACATGACTGACGAGGTGGGCCTGACACACACACACCACTCACACACACACACATTTCCTAAAGAGGCAGTATGGTGTGATTAAGAACGTTGTGATGTCACTTCCTGCCAGGTGGAGGAGGAGACGTTCCAGGACATCGACCTGACCCGCTTCATCCCACAGGAAGTAGACAGTGCCCACATCACCGTGGCAACCATGGACAGGTTCACCGTGAAGCCCCGCCCCTCCCAGCAGGAAGCCGACGGTGAGACACAGACACGCACACACACACACACACACACATCACAGACATGTTGACTCTGGTGTATGTGTGTGTGTGTGTTGACTCTGGTGTGTGTGTGTTGCCCCCTTCCCCCCCAGAGGAGCAGGTGAACGGAGCGTGCGGAGGCGTGGAGGAGAACGGCCACCAGGGGGCGTCAGACTCCCAGGAGGAGGAGCAGGAAGCAGAGGGTGTACCCGTAGACGAGAACCTCTTCACTGGGGAGGACCTGGACGAGCTGGAGGACGAACTCAACACACTGGACCTGGATGACTGACAGAGGGAGGGGGGGGAGGGAGGACACACACAGACAGACAGACAGACAGACAGACAGACTGACCTAGAGCAGTGCCTCATGGACTAAGAATAATATGAATAAATGCAATGACCTTATTTAGAGATTCACAATAAACATGCTGTTGAATGACCGGAGTACGCCCCCCTCCTTTCCCTGTCTCTCATTGGTCTGCCAGCTGCCACGCCCCCTCCTTTCCCTGTCTCATTGGTCTGCTAGCTGCCACGCCCTCCTTTCCCTGTCTCTCATTGGTCTGCTAGCTGCCACTGCCTTCTTTCCCTTTCTCTCATTGGTTGGCTCGCTAGGAGAGTGGGAGGGGTTGTGTGGTGGTTGTTGATGTGGAGAGCGGCAGATTGAAGCGAGGAGGGTTAGTGTTAGTGGGCTAACTTAGACCAAGTTTAGCCCCGGCACCGGATAGCCCATGTTACCAAGGTGATTCAGGGTCAATTACTATAGCAACTTAACCTGAAGCTCTAACCTGAGGTGCAGCTTCAAAATACCCCCACTGAACCTGACTCTAACTCTAACTCTAACTCTAACTCTGACTCTGACTCTAACTCTAGCCCGCTAGCTCCTAGACAATAGCCCCTACCCCAGAGATCCGAGTCACTCCCCCTAGCTCCTACATCCTAGCCAGTCCCCTAGCCCCTCCCCTAGCCTCCTAGCCCCTCCCCTAGCCTCCTAGCCCCTCCCCTAGCCTCCCAGCCCCTTTGAGAGAGTGTGTTGGGTCACAGTCCGGTACAGCAGGGGAGCTGATGGTTTGTGGTATAATGGTTCTCTCCTGAGGGAAAGGAAGTCAATTAGACATTAAAACCATTTGGAGAGAGCAAAAACTGTAAACAAATGCATAGGTGTGTGTGTGTGTGAGAGAGAGAGACAGAGATAGGCCTACTGTACTGTGTGTGTGTGTGTGTGTGTGTGGGGGGGGGGGGGGGGCCTACTGTACTGTAGTGTGTATGTGTGTGTGTGTGTGTGTGTGTGTGTGTGTGAGAGAGAGAGAGAGAGGCCTACTGTACTGGTCATGTTCTGCTATGGGCGGGGTCTCAGCGGAGGAACGCCTCCTGTTCCCAGTGGACTGACTGGCCGCCACGGTACACAGGGTTGCCATGTCCGCGGTTTTCACGCCGAGTTGGGCGACTTTGACAACGAGATTGCAGGTTAACGTGTATAGGTCGCGGGTTTTTGGGCTACTTCTAAATTGCACCGCGGCATTCATCTTAATTTACACCATTAATCACTTCTATAGGTCAGATTAAATAATAAAAAGTTGAATCAGTTTGACCTGTTGGATTTAGACTGTCATTATGAGACACAGGGATAAATGTGGGAACTCCTGTCTCTGGGTTTTGAGTGGCCATTGGGCTGGAAATGTTAGGCAGACCTGGCAACCCTGTACACACCACGCTGTTTCTCACATTCCTTTCTAGTGTACCTCATAAACTCCGGTTTCAAACACGACCAAATCCAGAACTCTCCACTGTTACTGATACCACGGGACCCTGGGCTTGTATGACTTCATCTGGACCACAAACACATGTCCACATTTCATGTATATCATATTTCAGAAACAATACCTGCACAAGTAGTGCCATGTTAGTAACATGAATCAAACAGTCACTGTTTGTTACTGCGGCTCTGTAAACTCACTGATGAACTGGAGTACAATAACAATAATAATAATAATAACAATGGGTTGAAATTTACCTCCATCAATTTAGCAAAAATATAGTGGAAACATGTTTTGCACATTTTAATGTGTCATAGAAAAAACGTTCCAGGTTTATAAACGAGTTAACAGGGTCTGCTCGTCATGCATGTCAGATTCTTCCTCTCCGTGTTGATCCGGACCCGGGTTCAGAGTCCGCTATCCTGACCTGACTCGGGAGGATGAACACGGTACCGGGCCAGGAACAGGCCAGGCTTGGTTCTGGGTCTGGGTTTGGGTCTGGTTCTGTCTGATGGAACTGCTGTGTTTCGTCCTGGCTTCAGTTCTCCCCCACTTCCTGTCCCTGGACCAGAGGAGTGTTAAACATAAACATGGAGGAGAGAGGGATGAGAGACAGAGAGGGATGAGAGACAGAGAGGGAGGAGGGAGGGATGAGAGACAGAGGGATGAGAGACAGAGAGGGATGAGAGACAGACATGGAGGAGAGAGGGATGAGAGACAGACATGGAGGAGAGACAGAGAGGGATGAGAGACAGACATGGAGGAGAGAGGGATGAGAGACAGAGAGGGATGAGAGACAGACATGGAGGAGAGAGGGATGAGAGACAGACATGGAGGAGAGACAGACATGGAGGAGAGAGGGATGAGAGACAGACATGGAGGAGAGAGGGATGAGAGACAGACATGGAGGAGAGAGGGATGAGAGACAGACATGGAGGAGAGAGGGATGAGAGACAGACATGGAGGAGAGAAGGATGAGAGACAGACATGGAGGAGAGAGGGATGAGAGACAGAGAGGGATGAGAGACAGACATGGAGGAGAGAGGGATGAGAGACAGACATGGAGGAGAGAGGGATGAGAGACAGACATGGAGGAGAGAAGGAGGGCTGAACGGTAGACGACATGGAGGGGAGATATGGAGGGAGGGCTGAACGGAGTTTCCCGATGACACATTTCTTATCCGTGTGAAACCGGAATGTGTGTGTGTGTGTGTGTGTGTGTGTGTGTGTGTGTGTGTGTGTGTGTGTGTGTGTGTGTGTGTGTGTGTGTGTGTGTGTGTGTGTGTGTGTGTGTGTGTGTTGTTTGTGTCGGAGGGTCAGTCGTGTCGGAGCTGATCCGTGGACCGGGGCTGTGAGACGAATGTAGCCGTCTGGGAGGGTTGCAACTACCGACAACATCAGACCAGCCACCCCCGCATTTCAACGCCATTTCTACGTAACTGTCCTCTATTTCTCCACGGATAACGGAGAAACGGTTAGAGATCAGGCTGTTCAGTCCGAGGCAGGATGGGGACACGTCGTGTTGTGAGTTTCTACGGTCTCCTCGTATTCTGCTGCTCTGCTGTTTGTTTCAACCTGGACACCGAGAAACCGTCGGTGTTCGCCGGTCCGCAGGGGAGTTATTTTGGCTTTTCGGTGGATTTCTTTAAACCGGAGGACAAACAGTGAGTGTGTTACTATTGTTGTCTGAAGAGCTCACCTTTTAATAGGAAGCTGCTTTTATGGCTATTATCTATTATTGACTGAATAGTCAAGTTTGTTTGTCATTACATTGAATACTATAGAATGAGGCAGA
>NC_139673.1:197974-200474 GCF_951799395.1 Argentina silus | reverse complement strand
GATTGATTGGTATTAACGGGCCCAAAGTGTGCCAAGAAAACATTCCCCGCACCGTTACACCACCTCCACCATGAGAAGGTGTACAGGTGTTCCTCCACCATGAGAAGGTGTACAGGTGTTCCACCACCTCCACCATGAGAAGGTGTACAGGTGTTCCTCCACCTCCACCATGAGAAGGTGTACAGGTGTTCCACCACCTCCACCATGAGAAGGTGTACAGGTGTTCCTCCACCTCCACCATGAGAAGGTGTACAGGTGTTCCTCCACCATGAGAAGGTGTACAGGTGTTCCTAATGAAGTGCTCAGTGAGTGAGTGTGAGTGTGAGTGTGAGTGTGAGTGTGTGTATGTGTGTGTGTGTGTGTGTATATATATATATGTGTGTGTGTGTGTGTGGTTAGGTATGTACACACACACACACACACGGCTGCGTTCAGACATGTATCTGCTGAGTCAGGATGCTGTCTCTGTCAGGTGACCATCTTCAACGGCATGAACATGGAGTCTGTGGTCAACTTCACCGGTGTGCAGGTGATGATGATGATGATGTTATTGATGTTGTTGTTATTGATGTTGTTGTTATTGATGTTGTTGTTATTATGCTGCTACGTGGACATGGTTAGCATTAGCAGCTAGCAGTGTTAGCCTGGGGTAACGCTAGGCTGCTATATGGACAGAGTTCATTTCCCAGATACACACACACACACACACACACACACACACACACACACAGAAACTGGAGCAGAAACGCACTGGCCTCAGAGGGACAAGCAGAGGTCTGATGTGTTAGATAAGTGTCTGCTTCATTACAGTTATTATTATTATTATTATTATTGTGTGTGTGTGTGTGTGTGTGTGTGTAGATGGCTGCGTACTTTGGCCACTCTGTAGCAGCGATGGACGTCAACGGTGACGGGTGAGAGACTGATGATGATGATGTCACCATGTCCTGAACAATGCTGCTGCTCTGTCTGTTATTCCTTATTCTCCGCCCCCTCCCCCCTCCGCCCCCCCCAGGTTGGTGGATCTGTTGGCAGGGGCGCCCCTGTTCATGGAGCGGGGGTCTGATGGGAGGCTGCGTGAGGTGGGTCAGGTGTATGTGTACCTGGCGGGGGGGGGGGGGAGGGGCTTCTCCTTCCTGCCCCCCTTCAGGCTGACGGGCTCCGAGGCCTACGGTCACTATGGCAGCGCCATCGCCCCTCTGGGAGACTTGGACGGAGACGGCTACCGAGGTGAGGGGGGGGGGGGGGGGGGTCTTCTCTGGGGGGTCTTCTCTGTGGTCTTCTCTGGGGGGTCTTCTCTGGGGGGTCTTCTCTGTGGTCTTCTCTGGGGGTCTTCTCTGTGGTCTTCTCTGGAGGGTCTTCTCTGTGGTCTTCTCTGGGGGGTCTTCTCTGGGTGGTGGGTCTTCTTTGAGGACATGTAGGTTTGCACCTGAAGCCTCTGTAGACTCACACAATACTGCACCCCCCACCCCCCCAGATATAGCTGTTGCGGCCCCGTATGGGGGTCCGGAGCGCTGGGGGCTGGTGTACATCCACCAGGGCGGGCCGGGGGGGCCGGAGGCTGGGCCGTCCCAGGTCCTGCAGGGCCGCTGGGCCAGCGCCTACATGCCCCCCAGCTTCGGATACGCCATGCAGGGAAACACAGACATAGACCAGAACGGATACCCAGGTACACACACACACACACACACACACACACACACACACACACACACACACACACACACACACACACACACACACACACACACACACACACCACACACACACACCACACACCACACACCACACACCACACACCACACCACACCACACACACACACACACACACCACACCGGAGCGTTCAGTGTGGAGACAGGTGTGTGACTGTGTGTTATCTGGTCAGATCTGATGGTTGGGGCGTTTGGAGCAGACAGGGCCATCCTCTACAGGTAAGACACACACCTCCCCTGACCCCAGGCTGTGTGTGTGTGTGTGTGTGTGTGACCTCTGACCCCTATCTCTGTGTGTGTGTGTGTGTGATGTCTGACCCCTAGCTGTGTGTGACCTCTGACCCCCAGCTGTGTGTGTGTGTGTGTGTGACCCCCAGGGCGCGGCCTGTCATCAGTGTGAACGCCACGTTGGACGTCAGCCCTCAGATCCTCAACCCAGAGGAGCGGAGCTGCAGCCTGCCTGGGACCAGCACCACCGTCTCCTGGTGGGGGGGGGGGGGGGGGGGGGGGGTCCGTGTGGGTGTGTGTGTGTGTGTGTCCGTGTGTGTGCGTGGTTGTATGGTGTGTGTGTGGTTGTATGGTGTGTGTGTGTGTGTGTGGTTGTATGGTGTGTGTGTGTGTGTGTGTGGTTGTATGGTGTGTGTGTGTGTGTGTGGTTGTATGGTGTGTGTGTGTGTGTGTGGTTGGATGGTGTGTGTGTGTGTGTGTGTGTGTGTGTGTGTGTGTGTGTGTGTGTGTGCCTCAGTGGTTTTATTTTCTGTTTGATTTATCTCTCTGTTATTACCAC
>NC_139673.1:180474-192974 GCF_951799395.1 Argentina silus | reverse complement strand
GTTGACAAAACAGGAAATAACAGCCTGAACATAGAAGAGATGTGATAGACTTACTGTATGTACTACCTGTCTGTCTGCTTGTCTGTCTGTTTGTCTGTCTGCCTGTCTGTCTGTCTGTCCCCCCCTCAGTGTCTCTGCTCCAGACCAGGTATTCTTGCCCATCGCTAACTGGCTGCCTGTGGAGCCCCCCCTGGTAGAGGACCACATCGGACCCCTGGTGCAGCACATCTACGAGGTCAGTTAACCCTAACTCTACCTCTAACTCTGACTCTAACCCTGCCTCTAACTCTACCTCTAACCCTGCCTCTAACTCTAATCCTGCCTCTAACTCTACCTCTAACTCTACCTCTAACTCTAACCCTGACTCTACCTCTAACTCTAACTCTGACTCTAATCCTGCCTCTAACTCTACCTCTAACTCTAACCCTGACTCTACCTCTAACCCGAACTCGAACTCTAACCCTCTAACCCTGACTCTAACCCTGACCCTCTAACCCTGACTCTAACCCTGACTCTAACCCTGACCAGCCTCCTAAATCACATCGCTGTGGCTTTTCAGAGTGATGTGGATCTCCCACAGATGTTTATAATGATGTCTAATCAGTCTTTATTTAGCGGACGTGTGTGTGTGTGTGTGTGTGAGAGAGAGAGAGCAGTCTCTGCAGTCTGCAGGTCAGTGAGGTCATAGTTCAGATGAGTGGTGTAGTACTCACATACAGATCAGGCAGAAACAGTGTTTATGAAACCAACATGTCCACAGATCCCATCAGATAACAGCTGAGAATCTCTACTTTAACCTCACAGTAAAAGTTTGATTTCAAATCACAACTTTTGGAGTGTAGAGCCAGAAGAAGACAACATGCTTCACTGTCCTGTTACTGACCCAGGACACTGTCCCCTTACTGACCCAGGACACTGTCCCGTTACTGACCCAGGACACTGTCCCGTTACTGACCTGACCTGTCCCGTTACTGACCCAGGACACTGTCCCGTCACTGACCTGACCTGTCCCGTTACTGACCCAGGACACTGTCCCCTTACTGACCCAGGACACTGTCCCGTTACTGACCTGACCTGTCCCGTTACTGACCCAGGACACTGTCCCTCGTTTCTCCTGCTGGGTCAGAGCTGTGGAGTGTTGGTGCTCCTGGTCCTGCTGGGTCAGAGCCTCTCTCCTCTCTGGACTCTGTTGAAGTAAAGGTTGATTTGATGAGCGTTTGCGTTCCTCTGGCAGCTCCGGAACAACGGACCCAGCACCTTCAGCAAGGCCATGCTGGACGTACGGTGGCCCTACAGGGTCAACAACGGCTCCCTGCTCTACATCACCAAGTACGCGGTGGACGGACCCATGAACTGCAGCACCATCCTGGAGATCAACCCCCTCAACGTCTCTGTAAGACACACACACACACACACACACACACACACACACACACACACACACACACACACACACACACACACTCTAACACTAACACTTCTCTCTCAGGGTTCCGCGGTCACTGTGGAGAGGAACAGCACCACCGTTGCCAGGGCGGATGGGCGTAACCATGATAACAACCGCCGCCGTCGAGAGCTGCAGGGGAGACCAATGGAGGGAGACCTGGTGCACACACACACACACACACTAACGCATGCACACACACACACACACACACACACACACACACACACACCTTAGCTTGAAAAGAGAATAATGTGTGTGTGTGTGTGTGTGTGTGTGTGTAGGACTGTGACAGGGCCCAGTGTATGGAAATCAGGTGTCAGGTGGGTCGTCTGGAGAGGGGGCGGAGTGCTATCCTATTCATACGCTCCCGCCTGGGCGTGGCCACCTTCCTCAAGGTAACTCCCCCCCCCACACACCCCTACACACAGCTGTGACACACCCCTGGTCCTGACGCATGTTCACAACAGACCCAGACAGCAGCCCCATGGATGGTAGTGATGCAGTGCCCCCCCCCCCACTCCCCCTCCCCAGGCAGAGACCCAGAACAGATCATATGTGGTGCGTTCGTCAGCTTCCTTCATAGTGATTGAGATGCCCTACAACAAGCTGGTGTCTGAGCTGCCTGCTAACTTCACCACGGTAACCTACCCTGTCTGTCTGTCTGTCTGTCTGTCTGTCTGTATCTGCCTGCCTGTCTGTCTTTCTGTCTCCCTGTATGTCTGCCTGTCCATCTGTCTGTCTCTCTTTCGGTCTGTCCGGCTGTCTGTCTCTGTCCCATGACTTACGCAGGGCTGTGTGTTGGTGTGTTTCCACAGGTGAGCACAGCAGTGGTGTGGGTTGCCATTGACAACAAGGCCCCTGTCCCTGGTTGGGTGATCGGCCTGGCCGTGCTGTCTGGACTCCTCCTCCTCACCCTGCTCATCTTCATCATGTACAAGGTCAGAGAGAGAGAGAGAGAGAGAGAGACAGAGAGAGAGAGAGAGACAGAGAGACAGACACAGAGAGAGTGTGTACTGTGTGTGTGTGCATATATGCGTGTGGATAGGTGTGTATAATGGGTTGATCCTGTAGTAGTTAGTAACTGCTGCCCCCCACCCGCAGCTGGGCTTCTTTGAGCGTGTGCGGCCCCCCCTGGAGGACAGCACTGAGAAGGAGCAGCTCCAACCGCAGGAGAACGGAGAAGGACACACAGAGGCCTGAGGGGGGGGGGGGGGACAGAGGCCTGAGTCACCATGGGGGGGGGGGGGACAGGCCTTGTCCCTGTCCTACATTCTCCTAGTCCCTGTACTAGAACCCTAACCTCCTAGAACCCCCTAGTCCTTGTCCAACAACCTCCTAGTCCCTACCATCTGTGACATGAGATGTGAAGACATGTCAACATTATGGACAATATTTCACCTGGTTTTTAGCAACAGAAAATAACCTTTTTACCACCTTTGTATGTGTAAAATAATATGCACTTTAGTGTCACTTTGAAAGGAATATTTTTTTTAACCTCATGTACTCATTTACATGTACATGGTCTAATCATTTACATATACATGATCTACACACCAACAATGACGGACAGAAAGTGTTTGGCAGATGTCACATCTCAGTACTTAGAGAAGGGAAGCTGTTGTCCACGTTACTAACCATGCCTGTTGCTATGACGTACGTGGTCAGATCTTGCCCATATTGGGGAAATCAATTATTAACAGTTGTAATGTTTTATAGTTTATGAATGATTTTACTTTCTTTGTTTATATTTTCTCACACTCCAGTGTATTTTTAGAAAAGAATACTGAATTAAATTTGACACCAACCATGTATTTCACCCTTAAAAGAAACAAGGTATATTATAACAAGCACAAAGATATTTCTTGAAACGTAATAATTGCGAATCACTGTCTTTCTGATGATGTCATGCACGTGTCACTCATTCACTCATTCCAATAAAGAGACGTCTCAGATCCTCTGGTGTGTGATGCGTTTCCTGTCTACAGGTCGTGACGACTATACTACACAGAATACTACACAGAATACTACACTACAGAATACTACACAGAATACTACACAGAATACTACACTACAGAATACTACACTACAGAATACTACACAGAATACTACACTACAGAATACTACACTACAGAATACTACACTACACTACAGAATACTACACTATAGAATACTACACTATAGAATACTACACTACACTACAGAATACTACACTATAGAATACTACACTATAGAATACTACACTACACTACAGAATACTACACTATAGAATACTACACTACAGAATACTACACTACAGAATACTACACTACAGAATACTACACAGAATACTACACTACAGAATACTACACTACAGAATACTACACTACACTACAGAATACTACACTATAGAATACTACACTATAGAATACTACACTACACTACAGAATACTACACTATAGAATACTACACTATAGAATACTATACTATAGAATACTACACTATAGAATACTACACTACAGAATACTACACTACACTACAGAATACTACACTACACTATAGAATACTACACTATAGAATACTACACTATAGAATACTACACTATAGAATACTATACTATAGAATACTACACTATAGAATACTACACTACAGAATACTACACTACACTACAGAATACTACACTACACTACAGAATACTACACTATAGAATACTACACTATAGAATACTACACTACAGAATACTACACTACACTACAGAATACTACACTACACTACAGAATACTACACTATAGAATACTACACTATAGAATACTACACTATAGAATACTACACTATAGAATACTACACTATAGAATACTACACTACACTACAGAATACTACACTATAGAATACTACACTACACTACAGAATACTACACTATAGAATACTACACTATAGAATACTACACTATAGAATACTACACTATAGAATACTATACTATAGAATACTACACTATAGAATACTATACTATAGAATACTACACTATAGAATACTACACTACACTACAGAATACTACACTACAGAATACTACACTACACTACAGAATACTACACTATAGAATACTACACTATAGAATACTACACTATAGAATACTATACTATAGAATACTACACTATAGAATACTACACTACAGAATACTACACTACACTACAGAATACTACACTATAGAATACTACACTATAGAATACTATACTATAGAATACTACACTACAGAATACTACACTACACTACAGAATACTACACTATAGAATACTACACTATAGAATACTACACTACAGAATACTACACTATAGAATACTACACTACAGAATACTACACTACAGAATACTACACTATAGAATACTACACTACAGAATACTACACTACAGAATACTACACTATAGAATACTATACTACACTACAGAATACTACACTACAGAATACTACACTATAGAATACTATACTATAGAATACTACACTACAGAATACTACACTATAGAATACTATACTACACTACAGAATACTACACTACAGAATACTACACTATAGAATACTATACTACACTACAGAATACTACACTATAGAATACTACACTACAGAATACTACACTACAGAATACTATACTATAGAATACTATACTACAGAATACTATACTACACAGAATACTACACTACAGAATACTACACTACAGAATACTATACTACACTACAGAATACTACACTATAGAATACTACACTATAGAATACTATACTACATCATACAATACCATACTATACTACATCATACTATACTACATCATAATACATCATACTATACTACATCACACTAAACTACATGATACTACATCATACTACACTACATCATACTGTACTATATCATACTATAGTGCATCATACTATATCATACTATATCATAGTAAACCATACTATACTACATCATACTGTACTATATCATACTATAGTGCATCATACTATACTACATCATACTATATCATAGTATACCATACTATACTACATCATACTGTACTATATCATACTACACTACATCATACTACATCATAGCATACCATACTATACTACATCATACTATACTACATCATACATCATAGTATACCATACTATACTACATAATACTATACTACATCATAGTATACCATACTATACTACATCATACTGTACTACATCATACTATACTACATCACACTATACTACATCATACTACATCATACTATAGTGCATCATACTAGTGATGGCAGTTTGACACTGAAGCTTCGATACGTGCTTCAAACACTGACCAACAATTCCATCGAACCACTGCTTCAAAGCTTGCTTTGGTGCGAAAAAAATCACGTGACATATGACGTCCGAAGCAGCAACTGCTTCGTTGCCTGAATGAATCACCTGACTGGTTCGCGGTCCAATCAGGTGATTCACTGGCACCGCCTCGTCTCGATTCTGACAGGTGATAGGTTGCGACAGTTTTGAATTTGAGTGCCTCAACACTTTATAACCGCTCTAAACAATGCACAATTTGTGGATTGTCGTAGTAGGTGCGTTGTTGCTGTTGAGTTGTTGGTATTGCGTTTGTATTCTCTGAGTGTTCTTCTTGTAATCTTTGAGTGTTCCCCATCCCACATAATCACCCCCTGCCATAGTTACACAAACACACCCAACCTATGCCATATTTTCCCCAGCACTCTCTCCTCAATAACACAATACACACATTCATCAATCTTTATTTGTAAATAGAACATGATATTCAGTCTTAGTGTGTGTGTGCATCAAAGAATTTAATCAAAGCAAAGATACTGTATCAACGGCGTGGTAGAGCAGCTTGCCTTAAGCGGGTATCGAACTCGCAATCTTTCGCTTACAAACCGGCCGCGCGAGCCACAACACCAAGAGCGGTAACTCCCTTGGCGGAGTTGCTAACGGGCCTTTCATAGGGTCGTTACAATACTTTAAATCCAAGGGTGGTCAAAGCAAAGATGCTTCAGAACAAAAGATCTTTTCTACAAAAGTAAAGTAGTTTCTCCAACACTGCTCATTGAGGTGTGTGTGTGTTCGTGCGTGCGTGCGTGTAATTAAAAGCCTCCTGTCCACCAACTAGCCTGCCTAATTTGACTGCAGCCTTGCACTTCGCCAGGAGAGGTCACTGTAACTGAAGCTTCGAGTAATGAACCCATTTTCGAAACAATTGGCTGAAGTGGTTCAGTGCTTCACAAAAGCTTCATTTGCCCATCACTACATCATACTATATCATAGTATACCATACTATACTACATCATACTATACTACATCATACTATACCATAGTATACCATACTATATCATACTATACTACATCATAGTATACAATACTATACTACATCATAATACATCATACTATACTACATCATACTATACTACATCATAATACATCACACTATACTACATCATACTATACTACATCATACTGTACTACATCATACTATACTACATCATAGTATACAATACTATACTACATCATACTATACTACATCATAATACATCACACTATACTACATCATACTATACTACATCATACTGTACTACATCATACTATACTACATCATACTACATCATAGTATACCATACTATACTACATCATACTGTACTACATCATACTATACTACATCATACTATACTACATCATAATACATCACACTATACTACATCATACTATACTACATCATACTGTACTACATCATACTACATCATAGTATACCATACTATACTACATCATACTGTACTACATCATACTACATCATACTATACTACATCATACTTGCGATTTACACACAGAGGTAGAAGAGACATGTTTTCACCTTCACATACATTTGTAAACACGCCAGAGTTTAAGTGAGAAGCATTTTTTAAGTATGTATTTGAAGGTAATTCATGAAAATAATTTGTATACACAATTTTAGAAAAGATGTATACGCTATGTTTTTCAAAAGACGTGGATGGTTGGATCAGACCAGTTGACTACATTCGCTGAGATCAAATCAAGAAGCTCGTCATATAATCAGGACATTGTTGAAAGGGCTGCCTTTGCTCAGATCACCACACATTATGCCTGATAGAGCTGCTGGAGAAGCAAGAAATGTAGCTCGCTATCGCCATCCACTGGAGAGAAACATTAGCCTTTCAGGTGTGGTGTTGGTTCCACTCACCACTGCTGGTCATTCGTCCAAACGTTGATCCCCTTGAAGCTCCTCTGCAACCGTCATGCACGTTTTGTCAAAATAAAAATGCCAATGATACATAATACACATCCTCCAATGCCGGTGGTAGTAGCTAGGTTAGTTAGCTAGGTTAGTCAGCTAGGTTAGTTAGCTAGGTTAGTCAGCTAGGTTAGTTAGCTAGGTTCAGTTAGTTAGGTTAGTTAGCTAGGTTCAGTTAGTTAGGTTAGTTAGCTAGGTTCAGTTAGTTAGGTTAGTTAGCTAGGTTCAGTTAGCTAGGTTAGTCGGGTTAGTTAGCTAGGTTCAGTTAGCTAGGTTAGTCGGGTTAGTTAGCTAGGTTCAGTTAGCTAGGTTAGTCGGGTTAGTTAGCTAGGTTAGTCGGGTTAGTTAGCTAGGTTCAGTTAGCTAGGTTAGTCAGGTTAGTTAGCTAGGTTAGTTGGGTTAGTTAGCTAGGTTAGTCAGGTTAGTTAGCTAGGTTAGTTGGGTTAGTTAGCTAGGTTAGTCAGGTTAGTTAGCTAGGTTAGTTGGGTTAGTTAGCTAGGTTAGTCGGGTTAGTTAGCTAGGTTAGTCGGGTTAGTTAGCTAGGTTAGTCGGGTTAGTTAGCTAGGTTAGTCAGGTTAGTTAGCTAGGTTAGTCGGGTTAGTTAGCTAGGTTCAGTTAGCTAGGTTAGTCGGGTTAGTTAGCTAGGTTAGTCGGGTTAGTTAGCTAGGTTAGTCGGGTTAGTTAGCTAGGTTAGTTAGCTAGGTTAGCTTGGTTCCTGGGGAGATGCCTGTAGACTTGAGACATTGATGGCATTGGTGTCGTTCAAAATGAACCAGAAAACCACAGCCGTGTTTGGTTCTGTGATGATGTGACCGTGGTTCTATGGTCTACCGGGTGCGGTCATATGACCGTCGTTATCCGGTCTACCGGGTGCTGGCGGTGGAGGAACGCGGTCAGCGGCCAGCCCGGTGCTGGCGGTGGAGGAACGCGGTCAGCGGCCAGCCCGGTGCTGGCGGTGGAGGAACGCGGTCAGCGGCCAGCCCGGTGCTGGCGGTGGAGGAACGCGGTCAGCGGCCTGCCCGGTGCTGGCGGTGGAGGAACGCGGTCAGCGGCCTGCCCGGTGCTGGCGGTGGAGGAACGCGGTCAGCGGCCTGCCCGGTGCTGGCGGTGGAGGAACGCGGTCAGCGGCCAGCCCGGTGCTGGCGGTGGAGGAACGCGGTCAGCGGCCAGCCCGGTGCTGGCGGTGGAGGAACGCGGTCAGCGGCCAGCCCGGTGCTCCACCAGAGGCTGGAGTTTAGACCTGTCAGCCAGCGTCATATTTATGAAGAAGTCTTCTTAAATGTCTTTGCTTTTCTAACGAGGTTGTCTAGCGAGGTAGAGAAGCCATGTGTAATTAATTTTGTTTATTTAACAGTAGATAACCTTACGGTGTATAAACCCAGAACATTAAATATATATTTTAAAAATATATATTTTTTATGTGAGATATTATGGGTTGTCAAAAGCTGCAAAAACCAGAAGTGTTGTTGAGCGGAGAAGTGGCCGCATGGATGAGCAGTGTGAGATCCAGGGCCTGGACATGTTTAAACCTCCACACAAGACACATTCTGATGAATGGGAGGCGGTATTGATGAGGGGATATTGATACCATCAGAACCAATAACGATAGCCATGTCATATTTATCTAGCTAGATAACACACTGTCATCTTGATGATACTAATTATTTGAGGCAGTGATGAACTCAAACTCTAGCTGCACCATTCGTTTGTTGTCACGCTAAGGTCAGAGGTCATTACGGTGGTGACGTTGAAGTGCGTTTCAAACGGAACCGTTTTTAACCACTCTGCGTGACCTCATGACCTTTCAGGTGTTCTGCTAGGTGTGTAAGATCGGGAGAATGCAGAGCGGTACTTTGGAACATGGCCATGATCGACACAAACAATTAGGGAAAGAAACTGTTTGGTACATGTCTCATTTCAGTACTTTAGAGAAGGGAAGCTGATGTCCACATTACTAACCATGCCTGTTGCTATTTTATAAGAATTTACTGAATTAAATTTGACACCAACCATGTATTTCACCTTTAAAAGAAACAAGGTATATTATAACAAGCACAAAGATATTTCTTGAAACATAATAATTGCGAATCACTGTCTTTCTGATGATGTCATGCACGTGTCACTCATTCCAATAAAGAGACGTCTCAGATCCTCTGGTGTGTGATGCGTTTCCTGTCTACAGGTCGTGATCTCTGTGTCCTAGTACACAGAATGCTCCAATCAGACATTGAGATTTTATTGTGAATATGACATCATACAGCAGCAGACAGCAGAGCGAAACCTAGTTGGCATGGCAACACACCAGAGTGGCATGTGTGTGAGATGATATAAGTTCCAGAGCCCCTCCACCCAGCCTCTCAGTGGGCAGACCTGGGTTCAGCCTCTCAGTGGGCAGACCTGGGTTCAGCCTCTCAGTGGGCAGACCTGGGTTCAGCCTCTCAGTGGGCAGACCTGGGTTCAGCCTCTCAGTGGGCAGACCTGGGTTCAGCCTCTCAGTGGGCAGACCTGGGTTCAGCCTCTCAGTGGGCAGACCTGGGTTCAGCCTTCTGGACAGAGGCGGACCTGATCCCAGAGCAGCCCTCCTCCTCTGAGGACACTGGATACTGACTCCTGACGTAGATATACCCTCACCTAGATCAGCTGACTCCTGACGTAGATATACCCTCACCTAGATCAGCTGACTCCTGACGTAGATATACCCTCACCTAGATCAGCTGACTCCTGATGTAGATATACCCTCACCTAGATCAGCTGACTCCTGACGTAGATATACCCTTACCTAGATCAGCTGACTCCTGATGTAGATATACCCTCACCTAGATCAGCTGACTGCTGACGTAGATATACCCTCATAGATCAGTTACAGACCCAGACATCTACAGGCCGGCAAACTCTGACGTCGTCTTGTTGATGTTTACAGATGAAGTCAGACATTTTGGAGTTTCCTAGTTCGGAGGAGCACATGAATGCACCATTACTGGAATACACATTAGAATGTTATTGGAATGTTGAGGCCAGTTTGCCAGCCTCTGTATCAGGGGAGGCTGGTGGAGGTAGATTTCGGAGGACAGGCGTTCCATGTAATACATGGAAGGCGTGTTTCTACCTCCACCAGCCTCTGCATGTCTCTGTCACGCTCACACCAACGTACCACTGCTCCAGAAACACGTTTATGATAATAATGATGATAATAATAATAATAATAATAATATGATGATGAATCTGTATTTCCAGTCAGGTTGCATAGGGCTGTGTGTATTCATGTGTTGTAGACTACGGAGGATCTGATCTCCTGAAACTACCGAGAGACATCTGTCTGAAGATCAGGTTACACAGAACCGTCACTTATGTGACAGAGCTAAACCGTCATGTGACAGGATTCTTCTGAAAGAACGTCAGAGTGTTCCTGCGTCAGGCTGTGAACATACCGGCGCCACTATGTAAACATTACAAGGAAAATTAAACTTCTATATTTCTATATTATATATTTAGTAATGACAGAGTAACTATCTTTGATCGCCAACGACATGGTTGTTAAAAACCAAAGGTAAAGTGTTACGATGTTCCTCAGTGAATTCAGTGTTTTAAAGGAATAAACCTGTTGTCTGTGACTAGTTAACCTCCTGCGAGAACCCTGGTGTCTGTGACTAGTTAACATGTTTCCAGCTTTGGGGATGGTTAGGGTTAGGCTAACCCAAACTAAAATGCAGAATAAAAAGTAACTCTCAGTGAAGCTTCAGGTATTTCAGGTGTTGGTTGGCATGGTGACAGGGAGCTTCATAGACGGACATCTTAAGGCAATGATGTTCTACAAGGCAGAAACTTAGTCGGCATGGCAACACATAGGTCCGTTCCTGCGGGTGTTGAGTGACAGGTATCAAACCTGGGTAATCCAGCAGCGCAGGACTGAAAGCATCACCAACCAGCTGACTGTCCTATCAGAGCCAGCGATGTAGGGGGAGGACCTTGTGCATAACCAGTAGCCAATCATAGCCAGGTCCAGTATCAGATGACATGTCCAGTCCTGCCCAGCAGTTACCATGGCTACCAGAACTGAGGGTGGAGTTACTATGGCTACCAGAGCTGGGGTGATGTTTCCATGGCTACCAGAGCCGTGGGTGGTGTTTCCATGGCTACCAGAGCTGGGGGTGGTGTTTCCACGGCTACCAGAGCTGGGGGTGGTGTTTCCATGGTTACCAGAGCTGGGGGTGGTGTTTCCATGGCTACCAGAGCTGGGGGTGGTGTTTCCATGGCTACCAGAGCTGGGGGTGGTGTTTCCATGGCTACCAGAGCTGGGGGTGGTGTTTCCATGGCTACCAGAGCTGGGGGTGGTCCAGGCTGGAGAAGCCGGGGTCTTTACGGAGCTCCCAGTAGGAGCTGTTAGAGACCCACCTCTCCCTCTGGTGGGGGTCCATCACCTTCCTGGGGGGGGGGGCATGCGTTACACGATGATGTCATGCTAATGTCATACATAGTTGACTCGTGACTTGTGAAGGAGAACAGAGCTAATTAATGTTTGACAGTGGGAACCCCCCCCCCCCCCCCCCCCCCCCCCCACACACACACACACACACACACACACACACAGGAAGGCAAATTGCCAAAGCCTTTCCAGGAAAAGCACTAACACTTGAGTGGTGTGTGTACAGTATGTGCAGTCTGTGACCGTGGCCACTCCAGTCTGTGTGTGTGTGTGTGTGTGTGTGTGTGTGTATGTACTTAAAGAAGCGTGGTTGGTGTTTGACGTTGTTCTCCTCCTGACTCCGCCTCCTGCTGCGCTGCAGCTCTTCGATTCGCTGCTTCTCAGCTGACGCCC
>NC_139673.1:170474-175474 GCF_951799395.1 Argentina silus | reverse complement strand
ACAATAACATCAACATCAACATCAACAACAACACCAGGTCAACAGGTTCGTAGTGGTGTGTGAGAGTGGGTCGTACCATGCGTTCGTAGGGGTCGGGGGTGTCGGCCGCCTGGTCCAGCAGGTCAGAGTACTCCAGCTCCTCACACAGGTGCTGCAGCGTGTTCAGAGGCTCGTTCAGCTCCACCGGCATCGACACCTGGTCACAGCAGAGAAAACTTTATTTACAACACTTTGGATCACATCAAATAACTACAGACAGGTTAAAGAGGTGAATGTATTTAAAGGGGAGGTAACAGGTGAGTGTATTTAAAGGGGCGGTACCTTGGACAGGTCCTTGCCGATGTTTGTGCGGAGGATGTTCCAGAGGTTGATGTTGCTGGTGTCAGGTGACGTGGCTGGGAGGCAGGTACGACGGCCGTTCCTGAACGCACCCCCACTCAGGTCCCCATTGGGCACTGCAAAGACACATGGCAGGAACTCAGTCTCTCTCTCTCAGACTCTACAGAGAGAGAGAGAGAGAGAGAAGGGAGGTACCTACTCTGTGGGGATGCAGTGTCGTTGATGCTAGCGTTGTCCTCTGAGATGTTGTCACTCACATCACTGACATAGGACTCATCATCTGATGCCTGGGGGGGGGGGGGGGGTTACACAGCAACAACAGCAGACAACACACCCTGACCTCTGACCTCCACCCTGACCTCTGTTGTAACACACACACACACACTGACCTCGTTCTCTGAGGAGCTGGCTGACAGGAGGACTTCCTGTGCGTCGTAGAACTCGGAGGCGGAGTCTGAGGCAGACAGACGGCTCTCATTGGACGCCTGCTGGGTCAGAGGGATCCCGCCCTGGGGATGGCCGTCCACCTGGGGGAAGTAATGGGACAGTGAGAGATTCTCAGCTGTTATCTGATGGGATTTGTGGACATGTTGGTTTCACCATTCAGTCCCCTCTGTTTCAGGTAACCGTGGTAACCATGCAGCCTCATAGAGGTGTGACGCTGGCCTACCTCGTCAGGCCCGGGCACCATGGCAACGGTGTCCAGCTGGTCAGAGATGGTGGACTCAGAGTGGATCCGGTTCAGTCTGGTCTTCAGCTCCGCGTTCTGGGTCAGAGCCTACAGCACACAGCAGCAGAACCAGATCAGTACCACTCACACCGGACCCTCAATACCAGCTAGCCTTCATATCAGCTAGCCTTCATATCAGCTAGCCTTCATATCAGCTAGCCTTCATATCAGCTAGCCTTCATATCAGCTAGCCTTCATATCAGCTAGCCTTCATACCAGCTAGTCTTCATACCAGCTAGTCTTCATATCAGCTAGTCTTCATACCAGCTAGTCTTCATATCAGCTAGTCTTCATACCAGCTAGTCTTCATATCAGCTAGTCTTCATACCAGCTAGTCTTCATACCAGCTAGTCTTCATACCAGCTAGTCTTCATACCAGCTAGTCTTCATATCAGCTAGCCATACTGGACCCTCAATACCAGCTAGTCTTCATACCAGCTAGTCTTCATACCAGCTAGTCTTCATACCGAACCCACAATACCAATTAACCTTCATACCAGCTAGCCTTCATACCAGCTAGCCTTCATACCCATTTCCAGCCACAGCTGCTGCAGACAAATCAAAGCAAATCAAAGTGTATTTGTCATAAACACAGAATCCAGCCGTAGACGGTGTAATGAAATGCTTTGGGCAGCGAGCTCCTCAACAAGCAAGCTCCTCAACAAGCAAGCTCCTCAACAAGCTAGCTCCTCAACAAGCTAGCTCCTCAACAAGCTAGCTCCGCAACAAGCAAGCTCCTCAACAAGCTAGCTCCTCAACAAGCAAGCTCCTCAACAAGCTAGCTCCTCAACAAGCAAGCTCCTCAACAAGCTAGCTCCTCAACAAGCAAGCTCCTCAACAAGCTAGCTCCTCAACAAGCTAGCTCCTCAACAAGCAAGCTCCTCAACAAGCAAGCTCCTCAACAAGCTAGCTCCGCAACAACGCAATGATTAAGTAATAATAAAAGAATAACATCAGGCGTAGGCAGCTGGGTCGGTCATAGGAGTGTTTCCCTCCGTGCCCCTGGGGGGCGCTGTGGGCTGGTGGCTCACCTGCGTCAGGGACCGGCGGAGCGTGGTGACCTGGCCGCTCTGCTCCGTCTCTGACACCATCAGACGGATCCGCTCCTTCTCCACGGACACTGTGTGATAGGCCGACTTCAGCAGGGAGTGAACTACACACACACACACACACACACACACACACACACACACACACACAAACACACACAAACACACACAAACACACACACTGGTGTTTTAGCTTTAATACAGCATACAAGCATCAAGCAATCACGAACATCACTGCATCATTTACGGCTGTATTCAATGTACGTGACAAATACACTGTGAGGTCCACCAGAACGGTACCATACCTTTCTGAGCCATGCCACAGAAATCCTCCTGCAGCTTCAAGTCATCTGCAGCACATTGTGGGGTGTCTGGGAGGCAGGGCTGGGGGTCCGGCTGGGGGGGCTGGGGGTCCGGCTGGGGGGGCTGGGGCGGCAGCTCCCTACACAGGTTGGGGTTGGAGGCATGCAGACGGACTGGGGACATGCTGGAACTCAGGGGAACCTGCAGGACAGGCAGGCAGGCAGACAGGCAGACAGGCAGGCAGGCAGACAGACAGACAGAGAGACAGACAGACACATCAACAAGAGAAGGGGCGTTCCATTTAACTAAATACAAGGAAAGGTATACACCTGTGTGTGTGACGTCAGAGTCGGGTTGTCCCAAGCATCCCACTTAGCATTTAGCCTAGCATCCCACTTAGCATTTAGCCTAGCATCCCACTTAGCATTTAGCCTAGCATCCCACTTAGCATTTAGCCTAGCATCCCACTTAGCATTTAGCCTAGCATCCCACTTAGCATTTACCCCGATCAGAGACACGACAGGAAGTGCCCAGTCACCAGAGAGAGTTACATCCTGTGTGATGATGTCACACCACAGATGGAAAGACAAGTCCACCACCACACCCCCAGAGAGAGAGAGAGGGGGAGGGAGAGAGAGGGAGAGGAGAGGGGAGGGGAGGGGAGGAGAGAGAGAGGAGGTGACAGGGAGTTAGAGCAGTGTGGGAAAGTTCTTACTTTTAAACTTCTGGAACGAAACACCTGTGAACAGGTATCACAGACAGACAGACAGGTACCACAGTCAGACAGATAGATACCACAGACAGACAGACAGGTACCACAGTTAAACAGATAGGTACCAGTCAGACAGACAGATACCACAGTTAGACAGACAGGTACTGTAGTCAGACAGACAGGTACCAGTCAGACAGACAGGCACCACAGACAGACAGACAGGTACCACAGTCAGACAACGCAGATGTGCTAATTTATTAATATATATACACACACACACACACACACACACACACACACACACACACACACAGGCACACACACTCTCTTTTCATTGTGGCCACACCTTATCAACACGGTCTAGCAACGGTCTGGCTTCTTTAAGCAGAGGAGCTGTCTGTCTGTGGTACCTGTCTGTTTGACTGTGCTCTGTGGTACCTGCCTGTCTGTCTGTCTGTGGTACCTGTCTGTCTGTGCTCTGTGGTACTTGTCTGTCTGTTTGTGGCACCTGTCTGTCTGTGGTACCTGTCTGTCTGTGGTACCTGTCTGTCTGTCTGACTGTGGTACCTGTCTGTCTGTGGTACCTGTCTGTCTGACTGTGCTCTGTGGTACCTGTCTGTCTGTCTGTGTTACCTGTCTCTCTGTCTGTGGTACCTGTCTGTCTGACTGTGCTCTGTGGTACCTGTCTCTCTGTGTGTGGTACCTGTCTGTCTGTCTGTGGTACCTGTCTGTCTCTCTGTCTGTGGTACCTGTCTGTCTGACTGTGCTCTGTGGTACCCGTCTGTCTGACTGTGCTCTGTGGTACCTGTCTGTCTGACTGTGGTACCTGTCTGTCTGTGCTCTGTGGTACCCGTCTGTCTGACTGTGCTCTGTGGTACCTGTCTGTCTGTCTGTGGTACCTGTCTGTCTGACTGTGCTCTGTGGTTTACCTGCAGCTGAGCTTTAGCATCTTTGCTGACACTCTTGGTTCTCCATCTTCTGCTGTGGCGTTTCTCCTTCTTAGAGCCGTTCTCCACACAGCTGACCTGCAGACAGGAGGACAGAGTTACCAACCAACCTGTCTCACTCACACCATGTCTCACTGACTACCTGTCTCACTCACACCATGTTTCACTGATTACCTGTCTCACTGAAAGCAACCAGCCCCTGACAACCTGTCTTACTGACACCAGCCCCTCCCTCCCTGATAACCTGTTTCACTGACTACCTGTCTCACTGACAAAAACGAGCCCCTCGCTCCCTGGCTACCTGTCTCACTCCCACACCATGGTTTCATCAGTACCTGTCTCACTCTCTCATCAGTACCTGTCTCACTGACACACCATGGTCTCATCAGTACCTGTCTCACTGACACACCGTGGTCTCATCAGTACCTGTCTCACTGACAGCAACCAGCCTCTCTCTCCCAGACTACCTGTCTCACTCCCACACCGTGGCATCATCAGTACCTGTCTCACTCTCTCATCAGTACCTGTCTGAGGGTGAAGTTGGGTTCTGACTGGGTTCTGTGGAGGACCTCCAGACTCTGCAGCAGCTGGCTCAGTTCTGCCAGACCGGACTGGCAGTGAGACAACTCTGGGGACAGACACGTAACACATAGTTATGGTACACATTTACAAGACAAGATGTTTCTGTACACTTCAGAATGCATTCTGCTGCTGCTGTCAGCAGTTCCACCATCAATGAATACAAGTTAGCCAGTTGGCAGCAAAACATACCCAAACCAGAACACCCCCTCCACCATGTTTCACAGATGAGGTGGTGTGCTGTAATCACTCTGGTACATGATCATATTTGTCTTATCTGTTCACAAGACCGTTTCCAGACCTCTGCAGGCTTTTGAGGTACTTTTTAGTAAACTGTAACT
>NC_139673.1:147974-165474 GCF_951799395.1 Argentina silus | reverse complement strand
TTGAGTTTTTGCACTCCAACCTGCTCTACTCTGACCTGCTCTACTCTGACCTGCTCTACTCTGACCTGCTCTACTCTGACCTGCTGACCTGCTCTACTCTACTCTACTCTGACCTGCTCTACTCTGACCTGCTCTACTCTGACCTGCTCTACTCTACTCTGCTCTGACCTGCTCTGCTCTGACCTGCTGACCTGCTCTACTCTACTCTACTCTGACCTGCTCTACTCTGACCTGCTCTACTCTGACCTGGTGTGGGAGGGAGAGGGGAATCTTGGGAGTTGTAGGAATTGAATCAAATGGCCAGTTTGGAACATCAGGACTGATTAGGGCATGAAAAGCCAGATATTTTGACTCAGAGGACGTTTTAAAACACGATTTTTTGTGAACATGTCGACTATTGAATAATGAAAACAACAAATCCACTGGATTACAGGGTCACATTCAGCTTTAAAGGCTCATTAAGGTCTCGGAATACTGCCTGCTGTAAAAGACTGCACGTGTGTAATTATAACCCTGACCTGCTGACTCTTAGAAACAACACACTCCCTCCTGCACCGTACTGTACAGGCCTAACCCATCTCTACAGGACTACTCTAGGGCTCATGTGTACTAGCCTGTACTGTACTATAGTCCTAACCCATCAGTACTATAGTCTAGGGCTGTATGTACTAGCCTGTGACTAACCCTACCCAAGACTCCTGTCCTAGGTCACCTAACCAGACTGGGCAGCTTTGCTACAAAACACCTCCCTCCCTCTCTCTCTCTCTCTCATTCACTGTGCCCTACTATAGAAACCTGCTCAGTGCTGAAGCCCAGGGCTGTATGGGACACTGGATAGACCATCTCTGGATGGTGCAACACACACGCGCACATGCACAGTGTAATTCGAAATAAGTGTGTAATCCCTCAACAAAAACGTGTGAAGTACAAAAGTCCTGACCCTGGACCTGACCTGCCCTGAGCCTGGACCTGCTCTGAGCCTGGACCTGACCTGCCCTGAGCCTGGACCTGCCCTGTCCTGAGCCTGGACCTGCCCTGAGCCTGGACCTGCGCTGTCCTGAGCCTGGACCTGCCCTGAGCCTGGACCTGCTCTGAGCCTGGACCTGCCCTGAGCCTGGACCTGCCCTGAGCCTGGACCTGCCCTGAGCCTGGACCTGCCCTGTCCTGAGCCTGGACCTGACCTGCTCTGAGCCTGGACCTGCCCTGTCCTGAGCCTGGACCTGCCCTGAGCCTGGACCTGCCCTGAGCCTGGACCTGCCCTGTCCTGAGCCTGGACCTGCCCTGTCCTGAGCCTGGACCTGCCCTGTCCTGAGCCTGGACCTGCCCTGAGCCTGGACCTGCCCTGAGCCTGGACCTGCCCTGTCCTGAGCCTGGACCTGCTCTGAGCCTGGACCTGCCCTGTCCTGAGCCTGGACCTGCCCTGAGCCTGGACCTGCCCTGTCCTGAGCCTGGACCTGCCCTGTCCTGAGCCTGGACCTGCCCTGTCCTGAGCCTGGACCTGCTCTGAGCCTGGACCTGCCCTGAGCCTGGACCTGCCCTGTCCTGAGCCTGGACCTGCTCTGAGCCTGGACCTGCCCTGTCCTGAGCCTGGACCTGCCCTGTCCTGAGCCTGGACCTGCCCTGTCCTGAGCCTGGACCTGCCCTGAGCCTGGACCTGCCCTGTCCTGAGCCTGGACCTGCCCTGAGCCTGGACCTGCCCTGTCCTGAGCCTGGACCTGCCCTGTCCTGAGCCTGGACCTGCCCTGTCCTGAGCCTGGACCTGCCCTGTCCTGAGCCTGGACCTGCCCTGTCCTGAGCCTGGACCTGCTCTGACCCGGTACCATGTCACCCTGTGCTCTCAACCACTTGACTAGCTTTAGCTACGTAGTAGATCCTTCTGGAAGCACCTCTCTAGGTGTGGGTTCACCTCTGACACTGCAACACCGTCACTACTGACAACAACAGACACGGCGCTGCAGTAAGAAAGCTGCTAATATCAAACCTGGAGGAGGACGTTACCGCCAGACTGACCATCAGACACACAGCTACTGACCTCAGCGGTTCAACCTGCTGGACACAGCTGTCACACACAGCGGCTAACCGGCCAGCACACTCACCAGCGGCGGCTGAGCTTCTCAACATGTCGCTCCTCTCTGAGACGAGGTTGGTCCTTTGTCCTGGTTGTCGTGTCGCTGCCGCTCTTCTTACCGGCGGTGGGGCGGTGAGGACGCGCAGGTACGGTAACGGCAGCGGTAACCTGCTAGCTCATTGACGGGTCTTAGAGGATGCGGAGGGGCGGTGATGACAGCTCCTCCCTGCCGCAGGAAGACTGCGGTGAGGAGGAAGAACCGGAGCAGATCACGGAGCAGCGGGACTCTGGAACGGACCGACCGAGTCACGGACACCGGGACGGAGGCCAACTATGATATCATGTCGCTCGTAGCGAAGGATGAAAATAGAAGCATCAGCGGATACTTTATATAATTAATAAATGACATAATGATATAATGAAGTCACTCATAGCGATCGAAATTCTATCAAAATATGATCATTTTCGAGATAAAATTGTCACGCACTAAATAGAAATGTTTGTGATATTAATTTTCCCCCATTAAACTTCCACATTAATATCAAGTTTATTATGCTGTGCGGGTTTCTGGTAAGTAGTGTTTCACTGACCGGTGTGATCATTCTCCTCATAAAGACACAGCTGTACACTAGTGGTGGTGCACAGCTTTGGCCCTTGAGACAAAACAATGAGTAAGAAGAAAAGAATTCAGAGTCCAAGTCTAAATAGACCCGAACTATGCAGAATGTGTGTGTGTGTGTGTGTGTGTGTGTGTGTGTGTGATATCGTTTCCAAGTATCTGTCACAACAATAACAGCCTGCCCTCTAGTGGCAAGAGACGGCAGCTCTAAACCTCAGTAATACTCCAACACCACAGACACACACAGAGAAGCAGTACAGACACACACAGACACACAGAGAAGCAGCACAGACACACAGAGAAGCAGCACAGACACACACACAGAAGCAGCACAGGTCATCAATGTGTCCAGACACCTCCTGGGAGTGTGTTGCCCTGCGTTCCGCCTCAGAGCAGAGGAAGAGGACTGTGTTGCACAGGAGAGAAATCTAAAGGCTACAGAGAAATGCTTGGAAAGAGCTTCCTCTGCAGTGTCATATCAAATAATATGAATCAAATAAAAAATATAACAATTACACAATAAGCAATAAGGCACAATAAGTGTTAGGGTCAATACAATTCTATAACAACAAGAAACAACAAGTCTATAATAACAACAAGTCTATAATAACTGTAGTATTGGATATGGTGGAAATCCTCAGATTTCTACCTCCTCCAGCCTCCCCTGGCCTATCCTCCATCCTCCCCAGCCTCCCCTGGCCTATCCTCCATCCTCCCCAGGCCTATCCTCCATCCTCCCTCAGCCTCCCCTGGCCTATCCTCCATCCTCCCCAGCCTCCCCTGGCCTATCCTCCAGCCTCCCCTGGCCTATCCTCCATCCTCCCCAGCCTCCCCTGGCCTATCCTCCAGCCTCCCCCACGTGTGTGTTGGTGACAAGTGTGTTAGTATGTGTGTTGGTGACCACTCAGCTCTTCGGAGGTGAGATTCAAGAAATAAAGTCCTGAGTCGCCACAATATCTGAATCTGGTATTTATTATTACTTGCAAACAAGCTGCCCAGTGTAAAACCGGGGGTCGGTTTAGCAAAAGTCTGAAGAGGCGATTCTCAAGGTTGTCTTTTATACAGATGAAAGACCAAATGGTAGGAGCCACAATGTCTATCACCTGACGGGCTTGTGCTTAGACAGGAAGTGGGCGAGAGAGAGAACAATGGGGAGACTTTCTTATTGATCAATCGGCGTTCAACATTTCACTTATCCACCTTCCTGTCGGCAAGATGTGTCTGTCCCGTTATTGTCGCTGTCCCCCACCACTCCCTCCGAAACCACCGCTATCCATATGGTAATCATACGGTGTCAATCATCCGGTGTTTCTCAGAATAGTGGCTCTCGAACCTTAGAGGTGTGGTAATAAAGGAGAAAATGTAATCACAGTATTTACACAAGTTGTATCAGTCAAATGAAAGTGTATGTTCTTTAAACAGTTCTATCAATGTATTTTCCATAACAGTTGACAGGTGTGTTAGTGTGTGTGTGTTGACAGGTGTGTGTGTGTGTGTTGACAGGTGTGTGTGTGTGTGTGTTGACAGGTGTGTGTGTGTGTGTGTGTGTTGACAGGTGTGTGTGTGTGTGTGTGTGTGTGTGTGTGTGTGGACAGGTGTGTGTGTGTGTGTGTGTGTGTGTGTGTGTGGACAGGTGCTGTGCTATGAGACCAACAGATCAGACGACTGGGCAGCGTGAGGGAGATCAGGTGTGTTTATTGAGGGGATCAGGGGACACATACACTCAACAGGGATACGTATACTAGTCCTGTCTGCACCACCATGCCCCCACAGCTGAGAGACAGCTGGCACAGCAGGAAGGGAGACAGGTAGTGTCACAGAGAGGGAGACAGGTAGTGGAGTAGCAGTCAGTCCTGAGTAGAGTCTGTCCTGTGATGTCCGGTCCTGTCAGGGTGTCTCTAGTCTGTCCTGTCATGTCCTCGGTCATGTCACCTACGTCTCTGCAGAAACAAAAACATGGCTGTGAGAGGGTCAACAATTGGCTACACAACCAGCTGGGTTAGCTTAGCCTAGCCTCAATAGGGCTACACAACCAGCTGGGTTAGCTTAGCCTAGCCTCAATAGGGCTACACAACCAGCTGGGTTAGCTTAGCCTAGCCTCAATAGGGCTACACAACCAGCTGGGTTAGCTTAGCCTAGCCTCAATAGGGCTACACAACCAGCTGGATTAGCCTAGCTTAGCCTCCAAAGGTCATTCAGAGGTCAGACAGGGAGCAACCTAGAGAACAAGGCTCTTACCAACACAGTCCAAAACATCATTCAGCGTTCCTTATCAACCTGTCAATCACTCCTCCACCTCCCAGAATACAATCACCCCAAAATCACTCAGTCAATACAAACCATGAATCATGTTACCTCCCAGAGACTTACCGGTCGGCCCGGGCTGGTCCTGGGCGGGGCGGGGTCAGTAGGTCCGGGGGCGTTTGTGGGACTCCTCGCGGGGCGGGTCAGCCAGCATCACCTTCATGCGGACCCCGTTGACCACGTGGCCGTGGAGGGCGGCCAGGGCGTCGTCAGCGCTCTGCTTTTCTGAGTACTTCATGTAGCCCACCTTCCTCCCTGGGACCAGGTGCACCTCCACCAGGGAGCCAAACCGGCTACACACACACACACGCACGCACACACGCACACACACGCATACACACACGCACACACACACGCACACACACACGCATACACACACGCATACACACACGCATACACACGCGCACACACACACACACACACACACACACACAGGTACACACAGGTACACACAGGTATTCTAGGGTGAGTTTCATCCAATCTTTGCAGCACTGAGATCATCTTCAGCCTGCAGTCCGTCTGGTTCTGTCCTAACCCTCCACATCACAACCCTGACCTATGAGTACAGGAAGGGAGGAGGGGAGAGGAAGTGAGGGGAGAGGGGAGGAGAGGGTAGAAGTTACCAGAACACGTCCTCCAGGACGTCCATGGGGAGGGGGGCGGGGCTGAAGACCACGAAGAGGCGTTCCTTGACGCGGCTGTCAGGTGGCGCTAGCTTCTTCAGGGGCGGCAGAGACACGTCTGTCTGGACCCGGGGCATGGGAGAGGCTGGGGGGTACCCCTACACACACACACACACACACACACACACACACACACACAGAGAGAGAGACACACACTTTAAACCTCTGGAGAGCAACTCAACACAGGTCAGCAGGGAGCAGCTGTGAGTGGCAGACTTACTGAGCCGGCCTTCATCATCTGCTGGCTGGACGGGCTGTTCCACACCATGGACATCATCTGGGCCGCAACAAACTGCATGGCCATCTTCCCTACCGGGCTGGAGGGGCAGGGGCAGGGGCAGGGGGCAGGGGCAGGGGCAGGGGGCAGGGGCAGGGGCAGGGGGAGGGGCAGGGGGCAGACCATGTTGTTTATTGTTACTCAACCACAGGTCTATTATCATCAGGGACACAAACATCAATCTATGAAGCTAACATTACCATGCAGAGCTCCCATCAGACCTGTCTATCTGACCTGTCTATCTGACCTGTCTATCTGACCTGATGTGTGTGTCTCTACCTGGACCTGTCCTCTCCGTCGTCGATGTGCGTGACGACCAGACGGTTTCCGGGGGGATACTCAAACCCGTTGAGCTTCTCCTTGGCGTACACGGCCGAGCCCAGGTTGTTGTAGCGAATCACAGCGTGCCCTGGAGGTCACATGACGCAGGGGAATATTAACCAACCAATCCCCATCATCAGTGACATGGGTGTGTGTGTGTACTCCTTTGCTCAGGTAATGTACACTTTGTGTACTTAAATCAGGTGGTGTGGTGTGTGTGTGTGTGTGTGTGTACCTTTGCTGAGGTAGGGGTCCCTCTGCATCTCACAGTAGTCCATCCCAGGTACGAGGTCAAACAGGCCGTAGATCTGCTCCTGAGTGACGGTTGCCCTCGACGACACCATCAGGCACCGGGTGATGATGTCACTGCTGCGGAAGTCCCCTACGGCATAGCTGCCTTGGTCAGCTGTGGTAGACAGGGACACACACTCACGTCAGGCCAGTTAGGGTCCACGATATTCAACACGTTTCCAGGGTACAGAAGCTGAGGTGGGAAGGAGGGACTGTGAGATGTTCTACTGATGTTAATGTTCTACTGATATTGATGTTCTACTGATATTAATGTTCTACTGATATTAATGTTCTACTGATATTAATGTTCTACTGATGTTGATGTTCTACATCAGCTGCAGTTCCACAGGGTGTCCCCCAGGGGTCAGTGCTGGGTCCTCTATTCTTCATGTATCTTCTCCCCTTGGCTGAATGATGCGTCAACACTGCATCAATTTTCACTGTCACGCCGACGCCACCCAGCTGTATATCTGCCCCCCTTCCCCCACCTCCCTCATCAACTACCTCCATGATATCAAGACCTGGATGGCCTTTCTGAAATCCACCCTGTCAAAAGCACCCAGTACCTGTCACACACACTGACGGACACCCAGTACCTGTCACACACACTGACGGACACCCAGTACCTGTCACACACACTGACGGACACCCAGTACCCCTGTCACACACACTGACGGACACCCAGTACCTGTCACACACACTGACGGACACCCAGTACCCCTGTCACACACACTGCATTTCTGCACCTCCGCAACATCTCCCGACTCTGCCCTTCACTCTCTCACTCCGGTGCTGAAACCTTAACACACGCATTCATCACCTCCCGACTGGCCTGCTGTAACGGTTTCCTCTCAGGACGACCCTCCCAGCTCCTTAGTAAACTACAAATCATCCAAAACTGCAGCACCAATCCTCACCCGCACCAAAACCAATGACCACATCCCTCCCATTCTCATGCAGCTATACTGGTTACCGGTCCAATACCAAACTGACTTTAACATCCTCCTGCTCACATACGAAGCCCTTCACTCCCTCCCCCCCTACCTCTCCCATCTACTACAAGAACACACCCCTACCTCTCCCATCTACTACAAGAATACACCCCTACCTCTCCCATCTACTACAAGAACACACCCCTACCTCTCCCATCTACTACAAGAACACACCCCTACCTCTCCCATCTACTACAAGAATACACCCCTACCTCTCCCATCTACTACAAGAACACACCCCTACCTCTCCCATCTACTACAAGAATACACCCCTACCTCTCCCATCTACTACAAGAATACACCCCTACCTCTCCCATCTACTACAAGAATACACCCCTACCTCTCCCATCTACTACAAGAATACACCCCTACCTCTCCCATCTACTACAAGAACACACCCCTACCTCTCCCATCTACTACAAGAATACACCCCTACCCGCACGCTTCACTCCTCCTCAGCCGGCCTTCTCTCCATCCCTCCAACCCAACTCAGGGAAATGGGCGCGCGAGCCTTCAGCTCTGCTGCCCCCAGACTCTGGAACTCTCCCCCCAGCACAAAACATGCAGACACACTGCATTCATTCAAAAAAACTGCTCCAAACACACCTGTTCACCACAGCCTACAACTGACCCTTCTCCCCGACTGGAAACTGCCCCTCACTGTTCCCTGTCCTACTGCTGTCTGCCTCCTACGGTTTCCTGCCCTGTCTTGTTGTTTTATACTCTGTATTTATGCTGTTCATGTCTTGTTGTTGCTGCTTTGTTATTATGTTTAAACATGTTGCATTTTTTTTTTTTTTTATCTCCTTGATTTTAATTGTACTTTTAATGTATTTTTAGTCTACTGTCAGGTGACCCCTTGGGTGTTCAGAAAGGCACCAATCAAATCAAATGTATTATTATTGTTATTGTTCTACTGATGTTCATGCTCTACTGATATTAATGTTCTACTGATGTTCATGTTCTACTGATATTAATGTTCTACTGATATTGATATGTTGTTGTTTACTGATATGATGTTATTAATATTGATGTTATTAATATTGATGTTATTGATATTGATGTTATTGATGTTGTAGAAGATGTTGACGTACACATTCCGAAGGGGTAGGGGTTGACACCCATGTCACAGGTCATGTGATCAGACCTGGAGCTGTTGGGGTAGTCGCTGTCTGCCGACGTGTTCTTACTGCGGGGTTCAGCCAGGATGGCTCTGTAGGCTGGAGGAACGCCACCGTTAATACACCAGCTATACACCTATTACACCGTTAATACACCAGCTATACACCTATTACACCGTTAATACACCAGCTATACACCTATTACACCGTTAATACACCAGCTATACAGAAGGAGAGAGAGAGAAAGAGAGAGACAGGAGAGAGAGACAGAAGGAGAGAGAGACAGAAGGAGAGAGATTAAACTTGCATGGCTTTGCTTTGACTCTTACTTCGGTCACAGTTCTCGATGGCCTGGGCAGCCTGGGAGGGCTTGTTGTACCTGACGTAGCCCAAGCCTTTACTCTCTCCTGTGGTCTTGTTCTTTATGATCACACAGTATTCAATATCCCCATAGTCCTGCAAAACACACATCAGGGAATCGTCTACCAGGGGAGGCTGGTGGATGTAGAAATCGGAGGACAGGCTCATTGATACCATTCCATTCATCACAATGAACCCTCGGTCCTCCAATTTCTACCTCCAGCAGCCTCCCCTGTGGTCAGTGTGTCCAAGGCCTTGCAGCAGTGAGGTTGTTTCACCACTAGGGGAAACGCTAACAGCGATATGTTGTAAGGTCAGTCACATAGCTACCTTGAAGGTGTCTTTGAGGTCTTCCTCTGAGAAGGTTTTGGGGATCATCACAAATATCCTGGTCAGCTCCTCGTCCTCCACGTCTCTATGGCGACCAGACGACCGCGACTGGGCGATGAACACCTGCGACACCAGCAGCCATGTTAGCTACCTAGCTAGCTAGCTTCAGCCTGGCAACGCGTGAAATGCAGGAAGAGTCGCTAGATTCTACAATCAGACACACTGACTGACTGACTGATTCACTGACTGACTGATTCACTGACTGACTGATTCACTGACTGACTGAAGACTTGTTTCAGCAACGCCAACGGTTTCTACAATTTGAATTTGGATTTTTGCTGAAACAAGTCTTCAGTCAGTGTGTGTGGAAACCAGACACTGATAGTGAGTGTGTGTGTGTGTGTGTGTGTGTGTGTGTGTGTGTGTGTGTGTGTGTGTGTGTGTGTGTGTGTGTGTGTTCAACGTTATACAGTATAACGTGTATGACCGCTGGTTACTAACTTTGATGGGTTTCGTTCCGTCCAGCAGGCATTTCCCGTGCATCTCCTCCATGGCGGCGCACGCCTGAGAGGACTTGGCGAACTTGACGTACGACACTCCTTTGGACTCCTTCGTCTGCTTGTCTTTAACCACCCAGATCCCCTGGATGTCCCCGAACACGGAGAAGTTATCGCGGATAACATCCTCCGAGACTGAGCGACTGGTGACGAGGAACAGGCGGCTGTTGGGGGGGTCGTCGAGGTTTTCGGTGGGGGGTTTGGATGAAGAGAACTCCTCCATTTTCTACCGCTCAGCGTCCTTCTGGCTACGTCACCAGGCTGGGCGGGGCCTTTTCTGACCTCAGCCGTGACGCGCTGGGACGTCGACAACGGTCACGTGTTCCAACCGTTCATTCCCTCAGTACAACTAGTACCACTAATTATTATTATTATTATTATTATTATTACTATTATTACTATTACTACTATTACTATTATTGCTATAATAACTGTTATTGTTGTTGTTATTGTTATTATTGTTATTATTATTATTATTATTCCAATTCTGAGAGCTTCATTGTTACTGCAACTGCTATGGAACTTTCACAACTCTTGAATAAAAACAACAGGAGACCTGCTGTTAATATTTTGCTATTTTGTAAATTGTTTGTCAATATTTGCTTTTTTTTTTATGTCCATGCACCAACCTCACCAAGTCAATTTCCCAAATATACTTGGCCAAATAAAAGAATTCTGATTCTGATTCTGAACACATTCTTAGAATGATTATACAACAATGCACTGTCTTTGCTATCAGTTCTACCACTCTCAACCACTCAACCAACCAACTCTACCACTCTCAACCACTCAACCAACCAACCCTACCACTCTCAACCACTCAACCAACCAACTCTACCACTCTCAACCACTCAACCAACCAAATCTACCACTCTCAACCACTCAACCAACCAACCCTACCACTCTCAACCACTCAACCAACCAACTCTACCACTCTCAACCACTCAACCAACCAACCCTACCACTCTCAACCACTCAACCAACCAACTCTACCACTCTCAACCACTCAACCAACCAACCCTACCACTCTCAACCACTCAACCAACCAACTCTACCACTCTCAACCACTCAACCAACCAACTCTACCACTCTCAACCACTCAACCAACCAACCCTACCACTCTCAACCACTCAACCAACCAACTCTACCACTCTCAACCACTCAACCAGCGAACCCATTACCCACACTACTGAACTACCCCAGGCTCATCATACAGGTATCTATCTATCTATCTATCTATCTATCTATCTATCTATCTATCTTTCTATCTAACCTTCTACCTTTCCAACCTTATATATATATATAACCTTTCAACTACCTAGCATCATAACCCACACTGATTAACCGCTTCATTGTATTGATCTTTGTATACCTCCCCTATCTCATCCATCCATCTCCTATCTCATCCATCCATCCTCTCTCTCATCCATCCATCCTCTCTTTCATCCATCCATCCTCTCTCATCCATCCATCCTCTCTCTCATCCATCCATCCTCTCTTTCATCCATCCATCTCCTCTTTCATCCATCCATCCTCTCTTTCATCCATCCATCCTCTCTTTCATCCATCCATCTCCTCTTTCATCCATCCTCTCTCTCATCCATCCATCTCCTCTTTCATCCATCTCCTCTTTCATCCATCCATCCTCTCTCTCATCCATCCATCTCCTCTCTCATCCATCCATCCTCTCTCTCATCCATCCATCTCCTCTTTCATCCATCTCCTCTTTCATCCATCCATCCTCTCTCTCATCCATCCATCTCCTCTTTCATCCATCTCCTCTTTCATCCATCCATCCTCTCTCATCCATCCATCCTCTCTCTCATCCATCCATCCTCTCTTTCATCCATCCTCTCTTTCATCCATCCATCTCCTCTCTCATCCATCCATCTCCTCTTTCATCCATCCTCTCTCTCATCCATCCATCCTCTCTTTCATCCATCCATCCTCTCTCTCATCCATCCATCTCCTCTTTCATCCATCCATCTCCTCTTTCATCCATCCATCCTCTCTTTCATCCATCCTCTCTTTCATCCATCCTCTCTCTCATCCATCCATCCTCTCTTTCATCCATCCATCCTCTCTTTCATCCATCCATCCTCTCTTTCATCTATCCATTCATCCACCAAACTAACATAACCAACCTATCTCACTTTCTTTCAACTACCCCAAAAATCATCATCAACCCTGATAAAAGCTTTCTGATACCCATTAAAC
The DNA here is from genome assembly GCF_951799395.1 of Argentina silus. Taxonomy (NCBI): domain Eukaryota; kingdom Metazoa; phylum Chordata; class Actinopteri; order Argentiniformes; family Argentinidae; genus Argentina; species Argentina silus. The sequence continues at coordinate 153,334 of NC_139673.1, read as the reverse complement.
CCTTAAAACTATTACGCTTTTTCTAACTCCAAAAACATTCAACCTTATATCTATCTAACCTTTCAACTATTGAAAAACATGATAAAGCAAATTGCAGAATTTACCATTTTATCACAAACTCGCAATCAAAACATTTGAATATACATAAGTCCTGTGTCATAGACTTCAGATCATAAGAGGAGACACTCTTCTCCCTTCTGGAGACAGACTGGACTGGGCAGTATTTAGTCATTTACTTGTATTTTGCCCAAAGGTTGGGTTTGCCAGGTAAGTATTACAGATAATAATTTAACTCCTGCCTTCCTGTTCACCCTGAACTGACGGGACGTTTCACCCCAAAGTTAACAAAGTTTCCAAGCTAAATATTTTAATTCAATATTTAGTTGACAAGCCAACCAACCATTCAACCATCCCTCCAGCCAATCAAGCCATCTTTAACTTTATCTGCTACTAAAATACAACTCTCACTTTCTTTAAACTTCCCAACAAATCAAGGTATCTATCTATCTATCTATCTATCTATCTATCTATCTATCTATCTATCATCCAAACCATCTTTAAAATACCAAAATAAGACTTTGCAACCCCACAGACATTCTTTTGGAATTTCTTTTTCTAGTTATTAATTATAGTGTATGTTTCAAAGCCCTAGCTAGCTAGATAGATAGGTACTTTATTGATCCCCGAGGGGAAATTAAGGCGTAACCAGCAGCTCACATCACAAACAACAACAACAACAACAACAACAAAATAAAGTGACAATAGAATAATAGAATAAAATAGACATCTGAAACATTCTATACAGTAAGAACAGTCTAGTATGATTTAACATCCCCCAGCCTGACTCTGATCACCCTGATGGAGCAGCTGGAGGAGGAGTTGGACAGTCTTATTGCGGGAGGCAGAGAAGATCTCCTTTTGCGCTCCTTAGTGCAACATGGTTGTAATAATCTGTTGAAAACTATCGGTCATCTGTGAAGGAGGCATTTCTAAGTTGTCTGAGTTCAGAACTAGGAGACTCCTTGGTAATAATAGCCATAAACACACATACATCATGGGTAATTATTCTGGAGGACAGGCACACACTGTTAGGCTTAGCCTAACATGTTTTATTTTTAGGTAAGTGTAGGGAAATATTATTAATTAGCGGCTCATACTGTCTGTAGCCTATCTGATGTCCAGCCAACCAGTAGCCATAGGAAAGTTATTAAAACAATATCAGTGTCATTTTGTATTCAATCACGTCGACTCCGGCCAGTTTAACATAAGGCCGATAGATTGTCTGACAAGTCGACGTGCGTCTAAAACGTGTCCCCTGTAAAACCATGGTGTCCTCAGTTTACATCCTAACACCAGCAGGCAGATGAGGAATGAATGAATGATAATAATAATCATAATAATAATCATCATCATCATCATCATCATCATCAATCATTATTATTATTATTATTATGCATTTATTTTGTATAGCTTTTTTCTCAGTACTCAAAGACACTACATTCCATGGAGAGAACGTGGAGGGAAGAATAGATGGATAAATAAAAAGTAAAACAAAAGCACAGTCTGTAAAAATATGTTTTTTGGGGGAGGGGGTTTGCAGTTAAAACAACTGTGAAGCAAGGTCATAATGAGATGTTGGCGTCCCCCCAAACCCGTCTGTATAACAGTGCGGCCCGTCCCGGTTGACCGCACGGAGCTTTTCCTCCTGAACCGGTTTGTCGCGCGCTCAGATAACCGTGGCTGCTTGTCCTTGAGGCTCGCGCTGCGGAATGGAGCCGCAGGACCACGTGGTCGGGCACCGCCTGACTGTGACGTCAAACACCGGTGCCTCTACCGGGATGTGACCTTCCGTTACCCGCAGAACCGAGCTGACTGCCGACCGACCGGACCTTGGCGGGATTTTAAGGAATCACATTTTAATCGAAGGTACCATTTGTTTCATATTTAACACAATGTTTCAGATGCTGTATGAATGTGTATCTACCGCGTCCATCAGCCGCGCCGTTCCACCGTAATTAACGGCAGATATAACGGGCTGGAGAACGGGAGACGCTCCTAACGGTGTCGCTGGTCCCTTTGAAGAATAGCTCAGCGGTGGATTGCTTTGCTGCCGCTAACAGTGGACAGGTTCTACACCTCCACGCTCGTTTATCGGTTTAATACAGTTAATGGTGTGACTCAAAGTGCTTTTCTAATTGATAAACCTCCGCCGTGCTCGACCGTCTGAGCCCGGTACTACCGGCGGTAGCGCTTTAATAGCGGCTCTAGCGAGCTGTATATTCATCTTGTCCCTGACTCTACGGTGCCTTTCTGTCTCAACCGGTTTAAATCAGTGATAGATTGATGATGTTCATGCTGAAGGTTTGATTAAGTGTCTCGGTGTAACGGGTCGGTATAACGGGTCGGTGTAACGGGTCGGTGTAACGGGTCGGTGTAACGGGTCGGTATAACGGGTCGGTGTAACGGGTTGGTATAACGGGTCGGTGTAACGGGTCGGTGTAACGGGTTGGTATAACGGGTCGGTGTAACGGGTTGGTATAACGGGTTGGTATAACGGGTCGGTGTAACGGTGTATTTATGCCCTTGAATGATGCTGAGTGGAGTTGTAACCGCCCGCCATGTTGGTAGCAGCGGGTCGCATCCTTACGGTGTTAAACCCATTAAACCCGTAGCTTATCGGTTGCCTAATACCGTTATCGGTCCCCTCGGTAGCGGGACGTCGTTAAGACCAACCGTGGTTCAGAAAGCGGGTGTTGGCAGACAGACAGACAGACAGACAGACAGACAGACAGACAGACAGACAGCACCGTCCCGCGCAGCCCGCCGGGAGCGACACAGGCTAGCATAGCAACACACAGGCTAGCATAGCAACACGGTTAGCATAGCAACACACAGGCTACCATAGCAACACGGTTAGCATAGCAACACACAGGCTAGCATAGCAACACGGCTAGCAGCACCCAGTGGATAGTTAGTTTAACTGCGGGTCAGTGAAGGTGAAGTTATCCTCCTCCAAGCAGGAAGGAGGAGGTGGGGGAGGAGGAGGTGGTGGGGGACGGGGAGGAGGAGGTGGGAGAGGAGGAGGTGGTGGGGGACGGGGAGGAGGAGGTGGGGGAGGAGGAGGAGAGGGGAAGGCCCAGTCAGCCTGCTAGTTAACTTAATTCGACCTGGTGAAGTTATCCTCCTCCAAGCAGGAAGGAGGAGGGGGAAGAGGAGGAGGAGGAGGGGGGGGAGGTGGAGGAGGAGGTGGGGGACGGGGAGGAGGAGGAGGGCAGGAGGAGGAGGGGGAGGCCCAGTCTGCCTGCTAGTAAACTTAATTCGACCTGAGGACCAGATATCGAAACCAAGTAATAAGGGAGTAATAAGGGAGTAATAAGGGAGTAATAAGCAGGTACCGACTGTCTGACGCCGGGTGTCATTTCTTCAGCAGGCTACCATGGCGGATGTTGCGAAGGGAAAGAAGGCTTTCGTTCAGAAATGCGCCCAGTGCCACACGGTGGAGGAGGGGGGCAAGCACAAAGTGGGTCCCAACCTGTGGGGTCTGTTCGGGCGGAAGACGGGCCAGGCGGAGGGCTTCTCCTACACGGACGCCAACAAGGCCAAAGGTCGGGCTCCTCAGAAACCCTGGGAATTAACAACAGCTGCTACACTATTTACTTTGTAATCATGACAGGAGTTGAGATTAACATTGTTCCCAATTTAGTTTAAGATGTTGATGTTTTTCAAACAATTACTTATCATGATTCCAGTTTAGGGTCATTTTGGGAGTATTGTGTTGATGTACCATCGAGCTTCTTGTCCTCCAGCACTGTGACTGTCGATGGCACTGGTTCTTATGGAACAATGTACTTATTGTAAACCGCTTTGGAAAAACGTGACTTCAATGTAAATGAAATGAAATTGTCCTTGGTGTGTCAGTAACAAGGTCATTTCCTGTTGGTCCAGGCATCGTGTGGGGGGAGGGCACCCTCATGGAGTATCTGGAGAACCCCAAGAAGTACATTCCTGGAACCAAGATGATCTTCGCTGGCATCAAGAAGAAAGGCGAGCGAGCGGATCTGGTCGCATATTTGAAAGACGCAACATCATAAAACTAGTTTATGAGAAAGTTATTTAAGTTCGATGTGTTTTAGTCTTGTTTTTTTTTTTTTTTTGTCGTTTTTTTTTTTCTTTTCTTTTTGGATCTGTACAAATCTACGAGACAATAGTCACTCTACTGTACTGGCCAGGACTGGTGTTGTCACAGCAACCAGTCCATCTCACTACTCATGAAAGAAATTGAATGTCACTTGATGATGATGTCATCCTGCGAATACAGAGACGTCAGCCATGTTTCATCTGTTAGTGGTTACCGTGGTTACTGAAGGATGACTGTATCCCCTGGTTTCACAGAGGCTGTTGAAAGTTAACTTATTTTACTGCACTGGTACGACTGATGGACAGAAGGGAGAACTTCAGAAGGCTGCTTGTGATTGAGGAAGTGGCTGTACTAAGCTAGCTACTGAAGGAATTGATGAATAAACTGATGAAGTGTGGACTGTGGTGGTGTCTGTTTACTGATGTAAGGAGTGGTGTTATAAAGTGACATTGGGAGCGGCATGTTAATGTCACCTGCCAGTGAGTATACAGCCCCCTCTGGCTGAGGAGGACTAATGGTCTGGGGGGTGAGGGGGGTGAGGTGAGGTGAGGGGGGTGAGGGAGAAGGGTGAGGTGAGGTGAGGGGGGTGAGGGAGAAGGGTGAGGTGAGGGGGGTGAGGTGAGGTGAGGGGGGTGAAGGAGAAGGGTGAGGTGAGGGGGGTGAAGGAGAAGGGTGAGGTGAGGGGGGTGAGGTGAGGTGAGGGGGGTGAAGGAGAAGGGTGAGGTGAGGGGGGTGAGGTGAGGTGAGGGGGGTGAAGGAGAAGGGTGAGGTGAGGTGAGGGGGGTGAGGTGAGGTGAGGGGGGTGAAGGAGAAGGGTGAGGTGAGGTGAGGGGGGTGAGGTGAGGTGAGGGGGGTGAAGGAGAAGGGTGAGGGGGGTGAGGTGAGGTGAGGGGGGTGAAGGAGAAGGGTGAGGTGAGGTGAGGGGGGTGAAGGAGAAGGGTGAGGTGAGGTGAGGGAGAAGGGTGAGGTGAGGGGGGTGAGGGAGAAGGGTGAGGTGAGGGGGGTGAGGTGAGGGAGAAGGGTGAGGTGAGGGGGGTGAGGGAGAAGGGTGAGGTGAGGGAGAAGGGGTGGGGAGGGAGAAGGGTGAGGGGAGGGAGAAGGGGTGGGGAGGGAGAAGGGTGAGGTGAGGGACATTATAAAGATCAGCATAATGGGTGATTATTTTCCAGGTGTGAGGAAGTTAGATCATCCATCTGCTACATGGTTGCCTGTCCAGTATTCT
>NC_139673.1:140474-142974 GCF_951799395.1 Argentina silus | reverse complement strand
TAGACCTCTCCACAAGCAAATGTGTCAATTCTGAAAATGAAAAAAATGCTCTTAATATTGTATAGGCATATTGATAAATAGCAATATAGGAACTGAGCAATATTTCAGTTGAGCAGATTCCTCCCTGAGCGCAGTTCAGCCCCTGGCCACACGATAACGCCCACACCCACACAGCAGCCAGGTGGACGGGGCAGCAAGATGGGCTGTTCCTTTACCTCTGCGTCTGTGTGTGTCAGAAGTGACTGGTCATATACAGTTTGTGCTGCATTGCTGTGGAATATAGAACAGAATCCACCAGACACCAGAGAGTTTGAGATGGCCTGTGTGGAAGATGCAATATTTATTCACATCATCTTCATCACCACCATCATCATCATCACCATCATCACCATCACCACCACCATCCTCATCTCCTTTCCTCTGAGACCACCATGGCCAGACTGGTGTTAGACCACAGGAGAACCCCAGGTACACGCTCTCCTGGGTTCCCAGGTGCTCCAGCAACCAACCACGACTCTCAACTACAACCCTACAACCACACCTGGACACAGGGTCGGGTCGGTCCACGACTCTCCACTACAACCCTCCAACCACACCTGGACACAGGGTCGGGTCAGGGTCGGGTCAGGGTCGGGTCGGGTCGGTCCTGTGTGGCTCAGCTGGTAGAGTGTGAGGTAAGCCAACGTTGCACTGTCCTGTCAACCCCCTTGGATGAACTATTTCACTAAATGGAGTATAGAGAACATTATTAACATTATTATTAGACTACACTCTGAGAAGAAATGGTTCTAAAAGGGTTCTTCATTTGTCCCCATAGGGGAACCCTTTGAAGAACCCTTTTAGAACCATTTTCCCAGAAGGTTCTACAAACCCTAACCCTCTCAAAGGGTTCCCCTACAGGGACAAATGAACCCTTTTAGAACCATGTCTTCTCAGAGTGTACTGACCACTGCAGTTCACAACCACCTTAGAACGACCGTGACCATGACCGTGTTCCTCTGTGGTTCTGCTCCTCTGTGGTTCTGTGGTTCTGCTCCTCTGTGGTTCTGCTCCTCTGTGGTTCTGTGGTTCTGCTCCTCTGTGGTTCTGTGGTTCTGCTCCTCTGTGGTTCTGTGGTTCTGCTCCTCTGTGGTTCTGCTCCTCTGTGGTTCTGTCGGGCTCCAGCGTTCAGCTCTCAAAACAAAGTTCTGTAATGCACTGACTGCAGAGACGGGAGAGCCGGAGTGGACCACAGAACTTTACCTGGAGAGCCACGAAGCACATGGTCCATGAAGGTCCTCTCCATCATCTGGTCCTCTGAGACAGACAGGCAGGCAGGCAGACAGACAGACAGACAGACAGACAGACAGACAGACAGGCAGACAGACAGACAGACAGGCAGGCAGGCAGGCAGGCAGGCAGGCAGACAGACAGACAGACAGACAGACAGACAGACAGACAGACAGACAGACAGAAAGGTAGACAGGCAGGCAGACAGACAGACAAGCAGGCAGGCAGGCAGGCAGACAGACAGACAGACAGACAGGTAACCCCTGAAATGAAGAGGAGAAAACACGTTTGTGACAGATATGCTACGCTGAGTCATTACAACCAAGGACCAAAGATAAGCCTCATTTATAGAGCTAGGATTTGAACCAACTAGATCAGTCAGGAGAGATTACAGCAGATGGACGTTTTGGAAAAGTTACTTTATAGAAAGTTGTAGGTTGGCCAATAGTCTAACATATATCCTCAACAGTGCAACAAAAGTAAAAAATAATAATAATAAAAACAATAACACAAGTATTATGTATATATTACTTATACAATAATATTAAGTCTGCCAGATGTTTGTCAGGGAGCTCAGCCGTCTGACTGTACGGTAACGGTTCACACCGCACGGGACAGCTGACGTGTCTAAGACGGAACGGAGACCGGTTGACAGTGAGGTCAGACCTCCGTTCTCCCGGTCTGGTCACGGGACTCACAACCTCAGTCAGTACAACACTTAGACACGTTTCTCAACCCCGTGGAAACGTTGCCGGTCACATCTACTGATTAAACGAAATGTTAACATTTTAAACAAACAGCTTTCCTTGCATATGACTAATGTATAGCTTATATTATAAAATATGAACCGACACCGTTCACTCCACATCCAACAAAAAACTACATTAAAGTTCAACAAAACTACAGTCGGTTACCGAGGCAACGCGTTCAACTGTCACTCTGTTGCCTAATTAGTAATAAATTAATCATGCTAATCCTGCTAATCATTAGTGTAGTCTTTAGACCTGGAGGGGTTGACTACACACCGTATGGCTCAGCTGCAGTCAGCGACACTACACCATCACACACACACCTGAAACGGTACACGTTACTGAACCACCGACAACACCGACTACCGCTTGTAGCCGTCGGTGGTGGTCGGCCCTCGGCGGGACGTGTCCGCTCGGACACCGGCTGCTCTCTGCACCGCTGCAGCCTCCCGGTCCACGGACAGAACACCGATTCCCCGGGA
>NC_139673.1:130474-135474 GCF_951799395.1 Argentina silus | reverse complement strand
AAGCAGCACAACTCTTGGTCCAAACACTTGTGATCTCTCGCCTTGACAACTTGGGAACAGCCCCTCCCTACTTGCAAGCAATGGTCAGCCCCCAACCCCCCCCCGGCTCGATCACTCCGCTCTTCCACCTCGGCTGCCCGCCTGGCACCGCCGCCTCTACGTGGATGCAGCAGCCGCACCACTCGGTCACAGCTTTTCACTGTCCTGGCGCCCCGCTGGTGGAACGAGCTTCCCACCAGCAGAGTCATTACCGATCTTCCACCGTAGATTGAAGACCCATCTCTAAAGACCTCTTCACCCTCACTACCCCCCTGTGCAAGTTTCTCTCCTGTTAGTAAAAGAAACAGTAATCCTTCCTTCTTCTAGCATTGTGACTGCCAATAGCCCTACCCCCCTAACCCCTAACCCTAACCCCCCTAACCCCTAACCCTGGTCCTAGCATAGATTACTTTAACTTATGATGACTGATGTTCAGATGATTCACTTGCTTAAACTCATGTATTTGTTGTAAGTCGCTTTGGATAAAGGCGTCTGCTAAATGTCATAAATGTAAATGTAATCTCCCTCTCTCCTTCATCTCTCCCTCCCTCTCTCCTCTCCCTCCCTTCTCCCGCCAAGACATGATTGACAGTAGTAAACAGTAAGAGATTGTAACAGCTTTTTAACCCTCCCCCCTCCCCCCACCTCACCCCCCTCCCAACAGGACATGGATCTGATAGACATCCTGTGGCGGCAGGATGTGGACCTGGGGGCGGGGCGGGAAGTGTTCGACCTGCGTCTGCGGAGGAAGGAGGAGGGTCTGCGGAGGGCAAGGGAGGAGGAGCAGGAGGAGAGGGCGCGGCAGGAGAGGAAGGAGGAGGAGGAGCTGCTGGACCAGCTGCAGCTGGACGAGGAGACCGGGGAGTTCGTGCCCTGGCCCCGCCCCCCGCTAGCCATGGCCCCGCCCCCGGATGCAGTGGCCCCGCCCCCTGATGTGAAGGACGCCGTCTTATTGGTGGAGGACGGAGACTCTCTCTCCTTTGACGAGTGCATGCAGCTTCTGGCTGAGACCTTCCCATTGGTTGAAGACATGGAGGTCAGAGACCAACACACACACACACACACCTACACAGAGACCTATCACAAACCTACCTTCACACACACACACCTACACAGAGACCTATCACAAACCTACCTTCACACACACCAACCTACACAGAGACCTATCACAAACCTACCTTCACACACACATATCTATACACAACATATCTACACATCTACACACACCTACACACACCGACCCACACACCACACACCTACACACACCTAGACACCTACACACCACACACCTACACACACCTACACACCTACACACCTACACACCACACACCTACACACCTACACACCTACACACCACACACCTACACACCTACACACCTACACACCTACACACCACACACCTTACCCACGTCCACAGATACCTGTAGTAGATATGCTCCTCCTGTTGACATGCTGCTGTTCCTCCATCTTTATTCCAGCCCCTGGTCCTTCCTGTGCCCCCCCTGGTCCTTCCTGTGCCCCCCCCGCCCCCCCTGGTCCTTCCTGTGCCCCCCCTGCCCCCCCTGGGCCTTCCTGTGCCCCCCCTGGTCCTTCCTGTGCCCCCCCCGCCCCCCCTGTCCTCTCCTCCTATCAACCCCCAGCACTCACCTATTACCCAGAACCCCATGCTCTCTGCCCTGCTGGCCCCCCCAGCCCTCCCAGCCCCCCCGGACGAGGACGAGGCTTGGATGGAGCTGCTCTCCTTACCTGAGCTCCAGGTACGACACACACACACACACACACACACACACACACACACACACACACACACACACACATTACAATGCTGCTTTAGATTCACATCAAGCCAATCCTTCATGTTAGGGTTAGAGCCCTCCATAAGTATTGGAAAGAGGAAGCATTTTGTCTAAGATTCCCCCATTGTTTCCTGGATTACGAACTACCTGACCAACAGGCCACAGTTCGTACAGCTGCAGGGATGTGTGTCGGACTGGGTGGTGAGCAGCACTGGCGCCCCCCAGGGGACAGTTCTGGCTCCCTTCCTCTTCACCCTCTATACCACGGACTTCAGGCACAACACAGATACTTGCCATCTGCAGAAGTTCTTGGACGATTCTGCTGTTGTGGGATGTGTCAGTGGAGGCCAGGAGACCGAGTACAGAGGACTGGTGGACAGTTTTGTTGAGTGGTGTGAGCAGAACCAACTGCTACTCAACATCAGCAAGACAAAGGAGGTGGTGGTGGACTTTAGGAGGACCAGGGTCCCCCCTGTCTCCTGTTTCCATCCAGGGAGAGGACGTGGAGGTGGTCCAGAGCTATAAGTACCTGGGGGTGCACCTGGACAATAAACTGGACTGGACTGGCAACACAGATGTCCCGTACAAGAGGTGCCAAGGCCAGCTTTGTTTCCTAAGGAGGCTCAGGTCCTTTGGCGTGTGCAGAACTCTGCTGAACATGTTCTACCAGTCAGTGGTGGCCAGCGCAGTGCTGTGCGTGGTGGTTTGCTGGGGGGGCAGCATCAAGGAAGGTGACACCAAGAGGCTGAACAAGCTTATTAGGAAAGCTGGTTCTGTCCTCGGTGTCACCCTGGACACTGTGGAGGAGGTGGCCAATAGGAGGATGAGGACCAAACTCCTGGCCATCATGGACAATCCCTCCCATCCCCTACATGACACTGTGGCAGAGCAGAGAAGCTCCTTTAGCAACAGATTATTACAACCACGTTGCACTAAGGAGCACTATGGTCTATTTTATATTATTTTATTTATTTTCTATTGTCACTTTATCTATCTATCTATCTATCTATCTATCTATCTATCTATCTATCTATCTATCACACAACACATCTATCTATCTTCTCTAGGATTATACCTCTATGCTTCTCTAGCATTCTAACTCTGTGTTCCTCTTCTTCTCTTCCCTCCCTGTTGCCCAGCAGTGCCTGAGCATGCAGGTGTCTGAGATCCTGCAGCACAGTGGCTACAGCAGCCCTAGCCTGCCCCTACAGGTGGACCAGGGGAACTACAGCCATAGCCTAACCCCAGCCCCAGGCCTAACCCCAGCCCCAGGCCTAACCCTAGCCCTAGCCCCAGCCTCAGTCCCAGCCCTAGTCCCAGCCCCAGACTTAACCCCAACCCCAGCCTTAATCCTAGCCCCAGCCTCAGTCCCAGCCCTAGTCCCAGCCCCAGACTTAACCCTAGCCCCAGCCCTAACCCCAACCCCAACCCCAGCCTTAATCCTAGCCCCAGCCTTAGCCCTAGCCCCAGCCCCAGTCCTAGTCCCAGCCCCAGACTTAACCCTAGCCCCAGCCCTATCCCCAGCCCCAGCCTTAACCCTAGCCCCAGCCTTAACCCCAGCCCTAGCCCCAGTTCTAGCCCCAGCCTTAACCCCAGCCCTAGTCCCAACCCTAGCCCCAGCCCTAGCCCCAGCTCTAGTCCCAACCCTAGCCCCAGCCCCAGTCTTAACCCTAGCCCCAGCCCTAGTCACAACCCTAGCCCCAGCCCCAGCCTTAACCCTAGCCTTAACCCCAGCCCTAGCCCCAGCCCTAGCCCCAGCCCCAGCCTTAACCCTAGCCCCAGCTCTAGTCCCAACCCTAGCCCCAGCCCCAGTCTTAACCCTAGCCCAAGCCCCAGTCTTAACCCTAGCCCCAGCCCTAGTCACAACCCTAGCCCCAGCCCCAGCCTTAACCCTAGCCTTAGCCCCAGTTCTAGCCTACCCAACAGACAGCTTCTCTGACCCCACCAACATGGAACCCGGGGCCCCCTCCCAGCCAGCCTCTGGTGCCTCTGAGACTTGCCCATGGGGGGGTCTGGAGGAGGACCCACACAGCCCTCCTCTGGAGCCCCAAGAATCCTTCCTGTTTACCCTGTTCTCCCAGACGGAACCCTCCCAGAAGGTTCCACAGTTCCCAAACTCTAACTCCAGTGTTTCCCTGGATACCAGCCCTGACGCCAGCGCATCACCCAGGAGACATCATCACCGTGACGACAGCTCTCTGGGGTTCAGCGACTCAGAGGAGGAGGAGATGGACAGCAGCCTGACTAGTGACCAATCAGAGTACGGCGAGATGACATCATCTTACAGAGACCGCCAATCCCCTCCCTCGGCCGACCCTGCACCTAACCCTAACCCTAACCCCCTGCCCTGCGCCCAGGGAGACCCCATAGAGGGGCGTGGCCAGTCAGGGCGCCCGTTCGCCAAGGACAAGGCGAGGCGGCGTTCTTTGGGGGCGGGGCGTCAGACGCGTCTGTCACGTGACCAGCAGCGGGCGAAGGCATTGGCCGTCCCGTTCACGGTAGAGCGCATCATCAACCTGCCGGTGGACGACTTTAACGACCTGATGTCCCGCCACCACCTGAACCCGCCTCAACTGGCCCTGGTCAGAGACATACGCCGCCGTGGCAAGAACAAGGTACCAGGCTCCTCCCCCTCCCTCTGCCACTCCCTCCCTCACTCCCTCTCCCTCTCCCCCTCCCCCTCTCCCTCTCTCCCTCCTTCACCTTCCCCCTCTCCTGCCCCTCCCCCTGCCCCTCCCCCTCCCAGTCCCTGTCACCATGTGATGTCATCAGAGAGAGGAGAGCAGATGACACACATTTCCGCTCTGTAGAATAATGGAATGTTCTATTCCCATCCGTTGTTCTCCTGTGTTCCATCCTGCCTCCAGGTGGCCGCCCAGAACTGCCGCAAGCGCAAGATGGAGGGCATCTGGGGTCTGGAGGGGGAGCTGGAGGCCCTGCAGGGGGAGAGGGGCCGTCTACTGGAGGAGCGTGCCCAGGGAGAGGGCACCCTGAGGGGGCTCAAAGAGCAGCTCAACAGCCTGTACCTAGAGGTGTTCAGCCTGCTGAGGGACGAGGATGGCCAGCCCTACGCCCCCCACCACTACTCCCTGCAGCAGACCTCGGACGGGAGCATGTTCCTGGTGCCGCGCCATAAAAAGACTCTCAAGAGTAACGACGATTAGT
>NC_139673.1:70474-127974 GCF_951799395.1 Argentina silus | reverse complement strand
GTCATAGGGGCAACAGGATGAGGACTGCTAGCCGTAGCAGTTAGCCTCCTCAATGACCCTCAGCCCCAGAAGAACCAAGACGGTGGTCAGCAGCTGCTGGGAAACAGAGAAACAGAACCTCCCTACAGCAGGTCAGGCTGGTGGGCCAGCCAGGCCATACTCTGACCCCGAGGGTCACTCGGTTACTAACCAATCACCACATCTGATTCTACTAATCGCCATGCCAACTGAGGGAGGTGTTCTGATTGGCTGAGATCTGTCCACCCGGGTGTATTTAGAAGGTGGAACGTTGCAGAACGTTATCCAATCAAAGAGACAGATAACACTCCAGTCTCATACTAGTGCAGCTGAAGGGAAGGAGACAAGGGAAGGAGACAAGGGAAGGAAACCACCAAGGATGCAGGTTGGGTCCGTTCAGGTTGTAAATTGAATTGTAAACGGGGAATTTATTTTCAATGAATTCTCAATAAACTGAAAATGAGAAGGATATTCACATTATAAGTGACACTTTCCTACACATTAAAACTTTCAGAATGGACTGAAATCCTACCTCCCCCACCGGCATGGTGCTGACTGAACCTGAGATGTGATTCGCTGTGTGTACCTGCTGCTCCTCTGGCCACGCCCTCTGGCCACGCCCTCCACCTCATCACTCTGCTGAACATGTTCTCAGTCACTCTCATGTCTCATGTGGAAGAATACAAGTTCATTTTTAAAAGGATTGTATGCAGACACATGTTTACATTCTTACTATTATTCTCTTCTTACTTGAAGAAAAATCTGTGTTGAAAAAAAAAATCAGCTCACATGATTTAGAATATATAAATCATATATATTTAGAAAAGTATCTCTGACTCAGACAGGAGCAGGCTGCCCAGGTGGGGGGCTTTGCCCTCTGATGGCAGAACGGTGGGCATCCTGAACGACAACAAACAAATGTTTTGGTTTAACTTTCATGACATAATATTGGATATTACTGGATTACAAATACAAGAGTGAAGCCTAAAATCATCATCAAGTATTAACCATTGAACACTAAAATAAATCCTTATAAAAGAGTAATATAAAAGTATAATTATATTAGAAAACTGTTGAGACATTAATTTACAAGACACATTTTGTAGGCGGTGTAATTTCTGAGATACTTTCTTGTAAATATAATCTATTTCCTGAGAGAACATTGATGTTGATCAGCAGGCAGTAATATCAGCTGTTACAGCAAACAGATCTGTCTTGTGCTGAATAGGAAGCTACTAGCCCTAGCCCTAACCTAACCCTAACCCTAGCCCTAACTCTGACCCTAACCCTAACCCTAGTCCTAACCCCAACCCTAACCCAACCCCAACCCTAACCTAACCCCAACCCTAACCCCAACCCTAACCCTAGCCCTAACTCTGACCCTAACCCAACCCCAACCCTAACCCTAGCCCTAACTCTGACCCTAACCCAACCCCAACCCTAACCCTAGCCCTAACTCTGACCCTAACCTAACCCCAACCCTAACCCTAGCCCTAACTCTGACCCTAACCCAACCCCAACCCTAACCCTAGCCCTAACTCTGACCCTAACCCAACCCCAACCCTAAGGCAACCCCAACCCAACCCTAACTCTGACCCAACCCTAACCCAACATTAGCCCTAGCCCTAACCCAAACCGTAACCTAACCCCAACCCTAACCCAACCCGAATCCAACCCTAACCCTGACCCTAACCCAACCCTAGCCCAACCTTGACCCTAACCCAACCCTAACCTTGACCCTAACCCAACCCCAACCCTAGCCCAACCCAATCCCTGACCCAACCCTAACCCAACCCTAAACCCTAAGCCAACCCTAAACCCTGAACCCTATGTGAGCTACCATGCTCCTCAGGATGAGAGAGGTGAGAGAGGCTGAGGACTGACATGTACTCTAGTCAAGCTACCACACTGGAACACCCGAAACACACAGCTTCAATAGAGAAGCTACTGGAACACCCGAAACACACAGCTTCAATAGAGAAGCTACTGGAACACCCGAAATACACAGCTTCAATAGAGAAGCTACTGGAACACCCGAAACACACAGCTTCAATAGAGAAGCTACTGGAACACCTGAAACACACAGCTTCAATAAAGAAGCTACTGGAACACCCGAAATACACAGCTTCAATAGAGAAGGTCATCATGAAATAATAAGGTGGACATGTTGTGCCAGAGTTCTTGAGGTGGTCACTGCCGCCCCCTAGCGTCCAGATGGAACCATGACACCCTCAGAGATAAAAGCTGGTGAGATATTGCTGCGTGTCATGCTGATGCTAATGCTAATGCTAATGCTGATTCTGCTGTGTATTTATGACTGAGAGAGCTTCTGTGCTGACACCTCTTCTCACTGCACACCCATCCAATCAGCTTAATTACAACACTCCGTTAATCTCCTCTATTATCATTGGTTGATCCGTGGGGGGGAAATCACTGACATAAATTCTGTCTCTATCAGAATTGCAGAGGAAATGATTGATGGGTGTTATTCATTAAGAGCTGTTCATGTTCATCTATTGAGGCATGGAGGTCCACATACACAGTATAAGGACTGCATTCCATTGGTTCAGACTTGGACTTTGAGAGCCAATCATGATAGAGCATTAGAGTACGGAGGTGTGTCATCCACACGTTCGGTTTCTCTCCGTCTGTATTTTTTCTAGTAATTATTATAAATTCAGTGTTTAACTAATGTTTACAGGAATTTCCCAGATTATTATTTTCGCCATTATCTTCCAAACCTGTGGGCTGGACTGGACTGGACTGGACTGGACTGGACTGGGCTGGACTGGACTGGGCTGGACTGGACTGGGCTGGGCTGGGCTGGACTGGACTGGGCCGGGGCTGAAGAGGCTGTCTAGGGCACACACACACACCACACACTGTGATTGGCTGGTACACAGATTCACACTCTGAGCCACTCATATTCATCTGTTAAAACGATATTTGATGAATAACCAGTGGACTCACTGGCCTGGAACGCTGACAGCTGCAGGAATAAACACTGGGCTGGGGTTGAGGAATGGTCGCAGGGAGATGATGTCATCACTTACCCACTCGCTAGGAATAACCTGGGCTAACTACAGATATATAGAGAGAGGATGACAACTAGTGATGTAAGACCCATACGTTCTTTCTCTCTCGTTGTGTGTGTGTGTGTGTGTGTGTGTGTGTGTGTGTGTGTGTGTGTGTGTGTTGAACATCCCCTCCACTCTTGAAACAGAGACTCTGGTCATCGGTGTTGTGTGTAATCCTGCCACTAGTGGGCGACAGACACCAGGTAGTGACAGTGACACAGGCAGCAAAACAGCAGGGCTACCCCCCCCGCCCCCCCTCCATGTCTCAGGCAGGGCTACCCCCCCCCCCCCCGCCCCCCCTCCATGTCTCAGGCAGGGCTACCCCCCCCCCGCCCCCCCTCCATGTCTCAGGCAGGGCTACCCCCCCCCCCGCCCCCCCTCCATGTCTCAGGCAGGGCTACCCCCCCCGCCCCCCCTCCATGTCTCAGGCAGGGCTACCCCCCCCCGCCCCCCCTCCATGTCTCAGGCAGGGCTACCCCCCCCGCCCCCCCTCCATGTCTCAGGCAGGGCTACCCCCCCCGCCCCCCCTCCATGTCTCAGGCAGGGCTACCCCCCCCGCTACCAACACACAGCTGAGAGACGGTGTTTAGTTTGAAGGTCAGAACTTTATTAGTCGAGGCACGTTCCAAAAGACAACACGCGGTGGAAAAACAAAACAACAACAACAACAACAACACAACAGCTTTTCATGGATTTAAACAGAGAACAGAGACCAGGAAACCAGGAAGGTGTCACTTCCTGTTTATAGCATCAACAGGTACGCAGGGTGAGGGAGGGAGGGAGGGAGAGGGGGGAAGGCTGGGTCCCAGGGTGGGTGGTTGGGGGTCCCAGGTGGGGGTCTCAGATGAGCGAGGGTCCCTTGGTGAGGCCCCTGGAGGAGGCTCCTGCCTGGCTGCTGTCCTCAAAGTAGGTCTGCTCCACACGGCGGCAGAAGGCCAGCAGGTTGCTGAAGCTCTTCACCTTCTCCCCCAGCTCAGCGCTGGGCAGCCGGGTGGTCAGGATGGTGAACAGATGACCAAACACGAGCGCATCCAACTCTGTCGGCCTGGGGGGGGGGGGGGGGGGGGGGGGGAGAGTGTAAGAAAGGAGTGTTCCCGTAACCACCTTAACCCCCCATAACCCCCCATAACCCCCCATAACCTCCCATAACCCCCCATAACCTCCATAACCCCCCATAACCCCCCATAACCTCCATAACCCCCCATAACCCCCCATAACCTCCATAACCCCCCATAACCTCCATAACCCTCCATAACCCCCCATAACCCCCCATAACCTCCATAACCCCCCATAACCTCCATAACCCTCCATAACCCCCCATAACCTCCATAACCCACCATAACCCACCATAACCTCCATAACCCCCCATAACCTCCATAACCTCCATAACCTCCATAACCTCCATAACCCACCATAACCCACCATAACCTCCATAACCCTCCATAACCTCCATAACCTCCATAACCTCCATACAGCCTCCATACAGCCTCCATACAGCCTCCACACAACCACCTCAAAGAAGGACCGCTGTGGTTTAGAACAGAGTCATGTGATGGTCGTCATGTGATGTAGACTTACTGCTTATTGAAGAAGTAGGGCTGGGTCCCCAGTCTCTGGGACAAGGCCTGACAACACTGACTCACATCTTCATACACCTGCGAGACAGACAGACAGACAGTTACCCCTGAGAGACAGACAGGAGAGAGACAGACAATTACCCCTGAGAGGCAGACAGGAGAGAAACAGACAATTACCCCAGACAGGAGAGAGACAGACAGACAGTTATCCCTAAGAGACAGACAGGAGAGAGACAGACAGTTACCCCTGAGAGACAGACAGGTGAGACAGACAGGAGACAGACAGACAGACAGGAGAGAGACAGACAGACAGACAGACAGGAGAGATATAGTTACCCCAGAGAAACAGACAGGTGGGAGACAGACAGGAGAGAGACAGTTACCCCTGAGAGACAGACAGGTGAGAGACAGACAGGAGAGAGACAGTTACCCCTGAGAGACAGACAGGAGACAGACAGGCAGACAAGAGAGAGATAGGAGAGAGAGAGAGACAGGCAGTTACCCCTGAGAGACAGACAGATGAGAGACAGACAGACAGGAGAGAGACAGGAAACAGACAGACAGGAGATAGACAGACAGTTACCCCTGAGAGACAGACAGATGAGAGGCAGGAGAGAGACAGACAGGAGACAGACAAGAAACAGACAGACAGGAGACAGACAAGAGAGACAGACAGGAGACAGACAGACAGGAGAGAGACAGACACAACGACTGAATAAAAGACTGAGTTAGTGCTGCTGTGTTCTCATTGGACGATGAGTGAGATTGATTGACAGCTGAAGGCACCAACCTGCTCCAGGCTCTTCCCGGCCCAGCCAATGGCAGTCATCTTCCTCCGGACCTCCCACTGCTTCTGATAGGCCAGGATGTGGTTGAGGGGCCAGGAGTACGGGCTGCTGTAGCGCGGCCGAGAGATCTACACACACACACACACACACACACACACACACACACACACACACACACACACACACACACACACACACACACACACACACACACACACACACACACACACACACACACACACACACAGTGTAAGCACCATGAAGGAAAGAAGAGGGCTGTGTGTGTGTGTGTAGTCAATGATGTGTGAGTGCCCCCCCCCCCCCCACAGAAATCCCTCCCAGCTTACACACACACACACACACACACACACACACACACACACACACACACACACACACACACACACACACACACACACACACACACACACACACACACACACCTCCTGCTCCCTCTAATGAAGATGAATGGTCAGACAGAGAGCTCACCTCAGCTGCTGTGGCATCATCACACCACTGGATGTACAACTGCAGGGTGGACGGTGGACGGTGGACGGGGGCAGGGGGGGCAGGGGGGAGGGGGGAGGGAGGGAATGGTGAACACAGAGGAGAGAATGGAGGGGGAGGGGAGAGAGAGAGAGAGAGAGTTCATAGAGCCACAGAGGGATTTACATCATATTTAGAGTGTGTGTGTGTGTGTGTGTGTGTGTGTGTGTGTACCTCTGCAGTGAGCAGCATGTTGTTGACCAGCTCCATGTAGGCCTTCATCTCAGCCCTCTGGACATCATCCAGACCATCACTGAGAGAGTGACCCTGGGGGGGGGGGGGGATATGAGCAGTCATCGCTATGTATGTGTGTGTGTGTGTGTGCGTGTGCATGTGCGTGTGCGTGTGTGGGTGGGTGTGTGTGTGTGTGTACCTTAGCCTTGGTGAACTGGACTATGGAGCCCAGCTCTGACACCACCTGGTTCCCTACGTGGACAAACGGCACTTTACCTGCAGGGAGAGGAAGGGGTTAACACACACACACACACACACACACACACACACACACAGCGAGGTGAACTCACCAGAGGGAGACATGTACTCTGCGTTGGGCCGACAGGCCACCTGGACTGGCAGGTTACACATCCTCAGGTAGGCCTGGACACACACACACACACACACACACACACACACGGTGTCAGTGGACCTCTAATAGACTAGGCCAACAGACCGGTATTCATATTCAGCACTGAAAGACCACACACCTGCTGTCATGGAAACCACTTTGGGTCATTATTTACCCAGCCAACACATTAGGCTCCAAACTAGGTTAGTGTAACACACACACACACACACACACACACAGTGTTTCTACCAGCCTATAGCAGGCTACTGCAGCAGTAATTCATAGCCATGCCACCTCCACTAGAGAGAGGGATTCATAAACACAGGAGAGCACCACAGTAATACAATAACACACACACACTCTCTCTCTCTCTCTCTCTCTGTGTCTCTCTCTCTCTCTCTGTGTCTCTCTCTGTGTCTCTCTCTCTGTCTCTCTCTCTCTCTCTGTGTCTCTCTCTCTCTGTCTCTCTCTCTGTGTCTCTCTCTCTCTGTGTCTCTCTCTCTCTGTGTCTCTCTCTCTCTGTGTCTCTCTCTCTGTGTCTCTCTCTCTCTGTGTCTCTCTCTCTCTGTGTCTCTCTCTCTCTCTGTGTCTCTCTCTCTGTGTCTCTCTCTCTCTGTGTCTCTCTCTCTCTCTGTGTCTCTCTCTCTGTGTCTCTCTCTCTCTGTGTCTCTCTCTCTCTCTCTCCTTGGTGGGGGGGCAGCTCATTCATACATCTACACAGAGGATCTGATTACAGGAGAAGGGCTTTAGTGTCTTGAAACAGTTTATAGAAACAATAATACATGTTTCACCAGGAGTAACACACGCACACGCACACGCACACGCACACACATCGTGACAATAAGCCTGTGATATGTCAGCAGCTGTGTGACACCTCACCTGGACAGCCAATGAGGAGGCACAGTCTGACAGCAGGATCTGGTCCTCTGAAGAAGATGACATCATCATGACATCAACATCATTACATCACTATTTACATCACCATGACATCATCATTACATCACTATTACATCACCATGACATCATCAGCTTTTGTTTTGTTAACTCTGGTACAGGGCTGTGATTGGTCGGCCTACCCTTCAGAGGCTGGTACAGGGTGGCGTTCTCAGGCCAGGGTTCCGCAGCTGTGGGAAACACACACACACACACACACACACACACACACACACACACACATCATTCAGGTGACAGCTCGCTACTATGGTACAACCCTGTCTGTGACCTGGTCAGGAAGCAGAAATATCAGCTGTTCTGCTGTTGACTGGAACTAGCAGAAGCTAGGCTAGCTGTGTTAGCAAGCCTGCGCATCACTGGCGTGAGAGGCGTAACACCGACTGATGGTCGTATGAGGTGAATGACGGCAGGGCGACGACAGAGAGAATAGACCCCCCTCATCACGACGAGCCTGGAGGTCTGCGCCACAGCTAACCTTCCAGTAGCCAGCTAGCTAGCTGTCCGTGTCAGCCGTCCTCCAGACGAGCCAGCTCTGCTACACTCACGACAACATGTCACTCATATTCTTCTTCTTCTTCTTACCTGCGATCTGGGAGACGAAGGCCTCTGCTGCCAGCGACATGGTGATGGGAGACTGACGGGAGTCCGAGTCGGAGCACAAGGTGAAGGACACCGCACAGCATCAGCCCTCTCCGAGATGACGTCAGACGCAGCGGTACGTCGCGCTAATGTCTCCCGCTCCGTGTTACCTTTAGTTCCGCCCCCGTAACCATGTTCAGCTGCATTTGGATGGGGGTGGGGGAGGGGGGGAGGGGGGGAGAGGGGGGTGAGCAATATAGGCTATCCATTTGCCTCCATGGCTTATCATACATGGACTCTCAGTGTGAAGAGAATAGTCCCTGTTCACTCAACTTTTCTTTGTTGAAAAATGTGTTTGTTTTTCTTGATTGTGTTTTATACTATTGTGATTTTGTATGATGTATGGTTGTAAAGTGTGTGTGTGGGCGGCAAGTAGCCTGGAGGTCAGAGAGGCCGGCCAGCAATCGGAAGGTTGCTGGTTGGATCCCTGCTCCAGGAGGAGCTGGATGTGAGCTGGTGACTGGAGGGTTACTGGCATCATATCCAGGTGTCTACCACTGCCGTTGAGCCGTTGAGCAAGGCACTTAACCCCTAACTGCTCCAGGGGTGCTGGAATATGGCTGACCCAGAGCTCTGTTCTCCCTTGGGGGTGTGTGTGGTCTCAGGGGGAGGGGGGGGGGCAAAAATTACCACATTCCAACAATTGATGTGAATTGATTGCATGGCCAATAAACTGTCTTTGTCTTTGTATGCTGGGCTCCCTTGTAAAAGAGGCCTGGGTCTCGATGATACTCCCTGCCAAAATAAAAGTTAGCCTGTGGGCCTAAATGAGTCCTTCCATCTCTACACCCAGTGCTGATGCTGTCAGCCACTTTCAATCTTATGGTAGGGCTACAAGGTCTTATGGTAGGGCTACAAGGTCTTATGGTAGGGCTACAAGGTCTTATGGTAGGGCTACAAGGTCTTATGGTAGGGCTACAAGGTCTTATGGTAGGGCTACAAGGTCGTCTTATGGTAGGGCTACAAGGTCTTATGGTAGGGCTACAAGGTCTTATGGTAGGGCTACAAGGTCTTATGGTAGGGCTACAAGGTCTTATGGTAGGCTACAAGGTCTTATGGTAGGGCTACAAGGTCTTATGGTAGGGCTACAAGGTCGTCTTATGGTAGGGCTACAAGGTCTTATGGTAGGGCTACAAGGTCTTATGGTGGGCTACAAGGTCTTATGGTAGGGCTACAAGGTCTTATGGTGGGCTACAAGGTCTTATGGTGGGCTACAAGGTCTTATGGTAGGGCTACAAGGTCTTATGGTGGGCTACAAGGTCTTATGGTAGGGCTACAAGGTCTTATGGTGGGCTACAAGGTCTTATGGTGGGCTACAAGGCTGTTATTGTTAGTCTGTTGAGGCTCTTCATCATCAAGTCCTTTCTCTCCACTTAGAGCAGCTGAGGTGAGTAGCTTCCCCCTGTGACATCACAGCTAGCCCGAGAGCTTCCTCCTCAACACAGTCAGATGGACAGATAGACGGATCAAAATAATAAAGACACAGTTTGTAATAAAATCATTTTCACTCACTCTGATTGTTCCTCTGGTGGCTGTCTTCTCTGACAGGCATAACGCTTGCCAAATGTGCTTTCCAAAAAAGAAATAAATGCACTTTCAACTCCCCGAGGGGTATACAGGGCTAACTCCCTTTACTTTCTATTAAATTACTTTGCAAAGTATATTTGGCAAGTTTGATGCCTGTCAAAGGGGCCAACCAGCCGGTGAACCATCAGTCAGTGAAAGAAGGACAGTTTTATTTCCACAGGACTGCATCTCTCCACAGGACTGCATCTCCATAGGACTGCATCTCTCCACAGGACTGCATCTCCATAGGACTGCATCTCTCCACAGGACTGCATCTCCATAGGACTGCATCTCTCCACAGGACTGCATCTCCATAGGACTGCATCTCTCCACAGGACTGCATCTCCATAGGACTGCATAGAGGAGGGTGCTATCCAGTTAGCCTCCCTGTCTACACTATAGACCAGCATGACCAGAACCTGCTTCAGCCTTCAGATGTTCAACCTCAGGTCAGGGACCGTCTCAGCCCATCACAGTCAGACATAGCATGGTTGGATTCATGTTGTCATTGTCTGTGATTGGTCAGATATGTTAGGCCTGTTAAACAACATCACATGACCTGCTGGGGTAGACGGACGCAGGAGTTCAAGTCTTCAGTTTGGGTCAAAATACATTCATAGAAGTGTGTGTGTGTGTGTGTGTGTGTGTGTGTGTGTGTGTGTGTGTGTGTGTGTGTGTGTGTGTGTGTGTGTGTGTGTGTAGGGATGAGAGGGGCAAAGAGCAGTCCACAAGATGTTATGAAAGAAGTTTAATTCTGTGCGTTTTAACAGTCCAACAACATCATTGATTTGACAAAACTAGACATTTCAAATACATGTATCCCCCCCAACATAAAAAAAACATATTTTGATGTGGCCTTTATTTGTCACATAACTATGACAGATGCCTCCACTGCATTAAGTGCCTCAAATGATAAAGTGGAAGTGATAAATAACAAACGTTTTAAATACAATAGTGAATAATATATAAGCGTGAATAATAAATAAGACGTTTAACTTAAATGCATGCAACAAGGTTTACAAAAATAAATTAAGTTAAAGGTAAAAAATAAAAATAAAAGAATGTAATAAATATCAATATCCAAGCTAATACATTGGATATTTCATGTGCCATGTGAAAGGGACTCATTCTAGAACACTAAGAATCCAGAGAACTGACTGAAAACCGTTTCTAGCCTCAGTTGAGTTTTGTAGACGGCGGGACTACAATTTTAGGGTTTTCCCCCCTAAAAAAATTTCTTTTAAAAAATGATCAATATCTTTCTCCATCCATCCCGCAATAGTCCTAAACCCCCAATTAAAACCCTGGCTATGAATGACACCGGAATATGTCGGTAGTAGACTAGCCTTAGCCTAGCCTTCTGCTAGCAGTCGGTACGGTGAGGTAAACAGGACGACGTTCCGGTACACCGCGTCACCGCTCCGGTACACCGCGGCACCGCTACAGATGCGTCAGTTTTGGCGCCTCTTGGAGGCCCATCCGTCCCTGAGGTGTGTGGTGCGCGCTGAGGTCCGTGAACGCGGTGCCGCCGCCACTGCCGCCGCCGTGGTGCGGTCCTCCTGGGATGTGGGCGGAGCCGTAGTCCATCGTGACAGAGGAAAGGTGCGACAGGTGGCCCGGCAGGTTGAACATGGGCCCCGAACCCGCCATGGAGTCGACGAAGTTACCCCCACCGCCCCCGACAAACATATTGTTACCCTGTGTGTTCGCGTTGGCAAAACCACCGCTCCCCTGGAAGTTGTGGTGTTCGTATTCGGGCCCGGGGTATCTCTTCTGCTGCGACAGGCATCCGTTCAGCGGCGCGGAGTACGCGGCAAGGCCATACATCCCCGGTTGCGCTTTGGAGAATGAAGGCGGCGATGGCGCGTCGTAGCTCTGGAGGTATCCCGGGTACGCGATGAGATTTGGTCCGCTGAGAGGCGGGCTGCAGTCCGGGGAGAGTCCCATGGGCGAGTGCATCAGTCCCATGCACTTCTGGTCCTTTTTATACTTCATCCTGCGGTTCTGAAACCAGATCTTGATCTGCCGCTCTGACAGGCTGAGGACGTTGGCCATCTCCACCCTGCGCGGGCGGCAGAGGTAGCGGTTGAAATGGAACTCCTTCTCCAGTTCCACCAGCTGCGCGCTCGTGTACGCGGTGCGGAGACGCTTAGAGACCGCGCCCGCGGGACTGGTCTCCTCGCATGTCTCACCTGAGAAGAACAATAACATTATAGGCAACTCACACACACACACGAAGAGAGAGAGAGACACACACACACACACACACACGGAGAGAGACACACACACACACACGGAGAGAGAGAGACACACACACACACACACACACACACACACACACACACACACACACACAGGGAGACACACACACACACACACACACACACACACACACACGGAGAGAGTCAGATACAGAAGTGTTACCAAAAGTACCTTCTTTGCTGGCGGCATTGTTGTTCCTTGCTTTAGTGTTGTGTCGGGATTCCTTCATCCAGGGGAAAACGCCTTTGGCGGTGGCCGGTCTGCCGGTGGTGGTGGTGGCGGTGGCGGGCGGGCTGCCCGCGGGGTGGGGCCGCTGTCTGAGGGATGGAGGGGACCCGGGTGGCAGAGGCCCTCGCTGCTGCGCCTGCGCGCCGAGCGGCTGGCTCTCCTCCTGAACGGCTGGCTCTGCGCAGCCGCCATTTTTGTCTCCGTGTTTATGTCTGGGGGGTTGTAACGGACATACGGGACCCTGGAAGTCGTCCTCGGCGTCAGAGGAGGGGAAGGCGTGGTGCGTGTACGGGTAGGACGAGTCTGACTTGGGGTAGGCAGGGTGGTAGCCCCCGAAGACCCCAGAGTTGTCATAGTAACTGGCTTTCTGCATAGTGGGCATCTAATCTGGCGAGGTCCTGATGGTGGCCAGCGGGATGTGCCGTCAAGTGACCGGAGTGTCGCTCTCTCTCCGGCCTGCTGAGAGAGACATTAACACGGATATGTCAACATACAGCAGCCCAGAGTCTTGGAGAAACTCACAAATGGACTTGAATAACACTTTGTCATATTTCGTATCTTAAAAAAAAAGATATAGCCTCAGCTATACGGATAGGAGGATAGATGGTTCAATGATAAATGAAAGCCGAGGTCCTCGGACAAATGAAAGACCGTTACGCGCTCGCTCCCCCGTTCCTTTGAAACCCGTCCCATTGAAAGCCGCTGCCGACACAGAAGGGGGTCGGTTAAAGTTTAACGTGTCTCTTAAAGACCCTCTCTCTGCACATTCAGACACAGAAACGCCCTCATCAGCATTTATATATGCCCGCCCGCATTCTTCCGTCCTCGTGCGTGAACAATAAGAGCTTCTAGTCGTTTTTAGTTTTCCTCTGTTCTTAGGTTAGCAGATTGTTATTTCTTCACATAGGCTAAGGCATCATATTCTAATGGGTTTCTTAGACAAGACAATGTTGGTTATGGTAATACAGAATTTCGTTCATATGGCTTGTATTTGTTCGTATTGGAGTCTGAATGTTATTTCGCGGGTTGAAGAGGCCCTAACATTAAAGGTGTCTAATCTAAGGTGCAGGTCGCTGTGGTGAGATTCACATTTTAACGCCTATCTTATAAGATGAAATGCCAACACGGAGAGGCCGAGGTGAGATGATGCAAGCGGAACAAAAACGGATCTAATAACCGATTCCTCTCTTGCAAATATAGTGTGGCCATATCGTGCATGCGCGAGGGAGGCCTCAAACGGAGCCGCGCGCCGCGGTGCATGCCAATATACCTGCAGGGTGGATTTATGACCGCTGTCCCCCGCCACATAAACGCCTTTATCTGGAAAGAAAAGAGTCACACTTTAAATGTCTTCCACAGGAACACTCCAGACGTGTTTCTGCGTGGGAGGACGCAGGATTCACACACGGTGTCGCCATCATAGGCCTCGCGGTGTGATTCCCACAATCACAGCGTTTCTGATATGTCGGCTCCGTGTTTACACGTTTTATTCGTTAACATCCCACGTTATAATTTTGTGTTGTCCTATTTATTTTTGTAATTCTACCCGTGCGTTTTAATTAAGGGAATTGTGGCGAAACAACTGGAAGGATTGTAGCTTTAAACCCCGAGCTGCCGTTGGAGGGGGAGAATTATAGGAGTTTATTTATTATTTATGCATTTCAAATTTTCTGACGTTTTCAACCGTTTATTGTCGTGTGGAGAGAGAGATCTCATCTCCTGGATTCTGTGTATTTTAATGGTCGGCTGGTCAATTTGTAACTAATAAAGACATTATTTAAATATGTATTGTTAGACAAAATGTGAAATATACGTTTTGATTGTTATGAGCCGAGCCCTGCCTATGCACACACACACACAGACACACACACACACACACAGCATTGGCAGGCTAACTTCTCACCGTTGGTTGATTTGAATCTCCTTGTCGTTTGAACGGGTTCTTCAACACCCAGACCTACAATAACAACAGAAACAGACACTGAGAATAGAATCCTGCTGGAAAACGAATAGACCCGAGTAAGCCGAGGTGTGCGCTGAGCTGCGTACGGTGGTCTTGTATGGCGACAACGGCTTCTATTTACATTTGATGTATTCCAAATTCAGTCCTGTGGATGTTTACATGTGAAGGATAATCACCACCGTAGTTCAAAATAGATGGTTACTGGTTTATTATACCGGTATATTATAATATATACGTAACCGGGAAGGAAGCACATATTATATTATATTATATTATATTATATTATATTATATTATATTATATTATATTATATTATATTATATTATATATAAATATAATCTGAATATGTGCTTCCTTCCTCCAAAAACAACCAAGACATGAATCGTACAGACAATAATAACCTGCAGTATGCATCTCGGCGGTATCAACAAAGAAACATGATAGTTCCTCCAACCACGCAGTTTCATCTCCAGGCCTATAAAAGGAACCATGTCTGAAGCCCCACAGCCAGGATTCAGATGGCTATTATGTCTCCTTCTGGTAGTTACAGTTCACATATAAGATAGTAGGATAGTAGGATAGTAGGATAGCTGGCAGTCACAAGCCTTCTGCTGACCTTTGGCTGGCGCGGCCATAACTCACAGATTAATGAACAACGAACAGCGTTTCAAGAGACACAAAATGCAACTCTGCTAAACTTTTCACCGGCGTTCTCTACTTAATCCAAAACTCAGCTCCAAGGTTTTCCACTTCTAACCTACGACCAGAGAGAAAGACGTGTTTTATTATATCCATATTGGAAAACTGGACGTGCTAGGTTTTTTTTCTGCTGGAATTATTTTGGGTTTCTCTCTTCAGAATTGTCATTCGGTGACGGAGAAAAGCAAGCGTCCGTTCCCCAACCTACGGAATTACTGCCACCCCCTAAAGAGAATGATGTTGTCGTGGTTGTATTAAGTAGGAGGTGATTGTAACGTCTGTACTACTCGTCTTTAATGCTCTATTCTGTGGGAGCTGTGTTCTCGCCCACGCGGTGGTTACGGTAAGGAGGTTTGTAAAGACGGTAACACAATGGGTTCGAATAACGGCTGGCTTGTCAAAATGGCCTATAGTCTCTGAATGAGCTCCGATTTTACATCTATCTATATCTTGAATTTGAACTACAATTATTAAACATTGTCAGAGTGACTGTTTGAGTCTGTAATAATAATAATTTAGCAGAGCAAACCGAGTGTAAGTGGTGTATATGGCCTCTCTGTGGCGCGGAAACGGGGGATTTTCCCAGGCTACACGGGTTGAGGAGTCATAATAAATAAAGCACTGCATTTAATCTGAGCAAACGCCGAGGGTGGGTTTGATTTGATTAGAATTTTAGGTTAATTATAACTCATTGTGTTTAACGTAATTACGTCGAAAATGGAAATGCACAATGAAACGAGGCCGTAATCAGAACGGAGGTGGTTTAGTCGACTATTCATATTCATGCGATCATATTCAATTACTACAACCGGACACCGCTGAGGAAAATAGGCTTTCGATATCACAGCGATAGAGAAATAACAAAAATAACGACTGAAAATATGATACAGGAGCTAATTAGAACCCAGTCGATGTGGTTATTCCATTTTGTATCTGAAAAAGAAAATTCCAGAAGGAATAAAATAAAGGCCCAGCTAACCATTAGCCTCCAGAACGGCAGAAAACGCAATGGATTGTGAGATCATCGTGCTGAATGCATAAATCAGAGGCAGACCCACTCTGATAATAACACCACAAATTAAGATGATTTACGGTCTAACGAACGACTCGTTGAGACTTCCCTGTTCCTTGTTATTTCCTTTATCAAACCGCAATATCAGCTCAATCCACCGTCAAAACACCGACCCGTCCACCGGGTCCAGCCGTTCAGCTCATGCCTGCTCTAATATTGAAAACAGTCATAGAACGGAACCGTTAGCGAGCCGACATGACAACAGGACGTCGTTAACGACCGTCCTTGCCCGGTTGGAATAAATCACATTTATTGCCTATAACAGAAAGTCGTGATGAAGAGCTGCGTGTTCGCGCCATGCAGTTGCTTACCTTTGAAATCAATTTATCATAAAGTCTCTTCCGTCTCTGTTTCAGCACCTTCCCCTCCGCTCTCTACCACACATCCTTCATGTCGACAGACAGACAGACAGACAGGCAGACAGACAGACAGACAGACAGGCAGACAGACAGACAGACAGGCAGGCAGGCAGGCAGACAGACTACTAGCCTAGCTCGCAGCCAGCGCCGTTTCAGACATTTCCATATACGAATTCAGGCAGTATTCCCAGCAGAACGGACAGAGGAGCTCCCAGCTAGCCGACCAGTAGCTGGTAGCCTGGCTCTGGAACATCACTGATGATCCTCCAACCTACAGTCCACGGTGACGGACTCCATCCCATCCCTTATCCATCCTTTGTCCATCCCATCCCTTATCCATCCTTTATCCATCCCATCCTTTATTCATTCCATCATCAAAAACCGTTGAGAAGAACATTATAAAGATCCCTAAACATCCAGGCAGATTCGTTCACGTGACCAGGGGGCTGATATTGTTCTGGTGGCAGAAATATCCACCGAACCCTCAGTAGAGTACACGGGCCGGTATTACGGTATTACTCTAAAACGCAACATAATTCTGTACATTTTCTAGACGCCACGGGCGTGTGTGTGTGTGTGTGTGTGTGTGTGTGTTGTGTTAGATTGTGTTATTGTATCACAGAATCAGAGGCACATTACATGTAAGAATATAAAAGGAGACTGAATTGATGGACTGAATGAATTACAGTTCAGAGCAGTTATGATGTTTTTACATCTTTTGCAGTGTGATGTTATGACATAATTACGGAGGCTACGTAGATTATAAAACCGCTTGACTACCGGCCTTCAGTGCCTTTGTGCCTCGTTGGTGGCGCGTTTTCTGAATGACCCAGATTCCCGTTGTTCAGAGAGATAGTTGCAGTCAAAACATGGATTATGGAGCTCAATATACCATTAGATACTGCAATCGTCGACGTTAGTGAGACATTTACGATTATAGGCCCTATCAATGCCTACGTCACAACACCATGACATGGAGACGTCCAGCTGGTCATGAATATGTGTTGTTTGGCGTCAGGAATGTACACATTTGAAGATTTCTTTCTCTTGTTATGTTGCGCAGTGATGTGACGCAAGGTGTGAAATAAACGTTGTTGTTATATTCATGCATGAAATGGCTACAGCTTCAAATGGACTATTTCTGATCTCATAATCACAAACATGTTGGCAGCAATGAACATATGAAAGAAATAAACATGTTATGTGTTGTCAACTGTGTGCCGGTTTAGGCTAACAAAAGAAATGCTAGTTTGTAATGCATGAACTGGAAGAAGCGCTATGGAGTGCAGAGCGGGGAGAGAGAAAGAGAGAGAGAGAGAGACAGAGAGAGAGAGAGAGAGAGAAAGAGAGAGTGCCAGCGCTCCGCCATCGCAGCATATGTTCCAGGGGTAATAAAAGAGAAAGATTTACTGTCCTCGCTCGGCCCCCAACTGCCTCACACCCTTTCAGGAATTACTAGAAATGATTTACAGCGACGTGGACAACTGTCAGCCTCGTCAAAGGCGCGGAATACCATTACCCTCCTATTCTTCTGCCGGGGAGGCTGGCCTTTGTTTTGTTGGGCCTCCGCCCGGCGGATGGAGGTTAAAATTCATGGTATGATGTATGTCTCAATAAAGCACTTTTCTTTTTGCATTTTATAATGAGGTGTACACTCTTGAATGAGCCTGGCTCCCTTACATTTGAGTTCCAAATTAATAATATTTGTGTTACTAAAACCAAGCAGCTGAAACATATCGAGAAATGTCCCCCAAAATAATAAAATTACAATTGAAACGAATATGGTCGAAGGAAACTGACACACACATACTATAGAACAAATTACACAATATACAGTAGGCCTCTGTTAGCCAAGAGAGCAGCACGAACTGTTTTTTCCCGTGATTTCAATTTGATTTGATTTGCAGCTGATTTCTGTAGTAAAGGTCAGCCTCGCCTGTCACTCTCAGAAGGTCGTTGTATACCACGGTGTCATTACCGTTACTGTCGAAATAAAACTTAAATCTCACCTACCAAGCCTCCAATATCTCAGATGGTAATCAACAACAGAGGCCCATCGCGGTGTTTCAGGAGTCTTTATTCTCAGGGAATCGCCACAGTATTCAAGTTTGATCGAGTGCTCGCGATTAATGACGCCAGGGTTCCAGGGGCCTCGCGGATTAATGACTGAGTCACGTGGTCGTGTGGCGAGAATGGGGGACAGAGAACCCGACGGTCCCAAACACGGAGCACATTTACATTTACATTTATATTTATGGCATTTAGCAGACGCCTTTATCCAAAGCGACTTACACGGAGACCGTTCGACCGGGTCCAGGACAGCTCCTACAAACAGCTGATCATCAAACACCACCGGACAGAAGCCGTTGAAAGCTGTAACAGGATAAAGGCTCCTAACTGGCCGACTAGACTCATTTACACCAACCCAGCAGAAACACCCGTGGTTTACAGCTCTACGTTTCAACCTTCCCTTATACTGGATATTGAGAAAATCCCAAATCATGTCGTTATAGATTCAAATATTGTAACCCAGACAACGCCTCCATACAGCGCAGGTCAACGAGCGTTCACTATACCAATGTAAAACAATAACACAACAATCATCTCAATTTATCATTAAGAATTGATGATAGGTACCGGAAGGTGTTAATAGGTTACATGCTTGTGCATATTTTACGCCCGTGAAAATTCTCTTCTTTTACGCACGTGAATGTTCTCGACACACAAAATAATAATAAACTAAAGTATAAAGTCTACTAAAATACTATAATTCATACAGTCCTGGCATAGAATCCCACCAAGGTTGGACACACACACACACACACACACACACACACACACACACACACACACACACACACACACTGGTTCTGTGTGAAATCCCACCTCAAGATAGGCCCTGACTTAAACATATACAATGTTATTATATAATGTTATAATTTATAATAAACACTAAACAAAACGACCCGCTTCTGCCTCGTGTTGGGATAGTGTCTTCCCGCACGTCGGTATGGAGTTATTATAGTAATTAATATAATAATACACAGTTTCACACACACACACACACACACACACACACACACACACACACACACACACACACACACACAGTGTTAAAACCTCTTAAGCCGGACGGGCCCATATACTGGCCAAATTCTGCTTTAATTGTATTATTAATTTGATTATTGATGACTTTATGTCCTTGTCATGTGTAGTATATTATTCTGAACTATGATCTGAGCAGATCCACACAAAACCTCAAGGTAAATTTGGGTCTGTTTTTTAGGCGAAAATTAGTCAAATAGGCTCTCAGCAGAAGAGGCCCATGTTAATCAGGTAGTTCGTCCCAATACTGCAATTCAATCAACACCGCTAACCGACACAAGGCTACAGGCGGACCGGAGCCTCGCGCCACAAACCTGCCATGTTTGTTGTTTTGAAATCTGAGTTGTTGACGTGATCAAAGCAGCGAAGTCCTCCAGGGTGGTGATATGAACATCTATTGGCCGAATGAAGCCTGAGGTGAACCCTGATCATTATTAGGCATGCAGCCTTACGTGTATAATAAACACAGTCGATTTACATTGACATTGAAGTCATTTAGCAGACGCTTTTATCCAAAGCGACTTACAATCAGTAAGTGAATCAAATATACAACAGTCATCGTAAGTAAAACCTACGATAAGAAAAAGTGACATCGACAGTCACAGTGCAGGAGAAAGTGCATATTTTTACTTTATACATACTTTATATATATATATATATATATATATATATATATATATATATATATATATATATATACATATATATATATATACATATATATATATATATATACAGTACCATATATATATATATATATATATATATATATATATAGAGAGAGAGAGAGAGAGAGAAAGAGAAAGAGAGAGAGAGAGAGAGAGAGAGAAAGAGAGAGAGAGAGAGAGAGAGAGAGGGAGATTTCATATGGGATGAACCGGTTTATTAGGCTATTCGCGTGTCAGACCGCATCACGTACTGTAGGTCACATGATGTTTATATGAACTATTTACAGAATGACTCTCATGCAGGTCTCTCGGGTCTGAGGGTCAGAGGGCTGGAGGTCAGGTAGTCCTGGGGCGGTGGGCAAGGCTCTGTCCCCTGCATGAACCCGCATCCCCGACCCCTCAAACCGCCAGAGAAGACCCCTGTCAAGTCCTGAATAAGTTCAGGAGAAAACGTCTTCAGGCTTTGTGGTGAGAGACAAAGCTGGGATAATGCTCTAGGCCGGTCTGTCTCTAATAACCACGTGGGGCTAATATGTAACTACTGGTTAGTGTAGTATGCGCACGGAACTATAATCTGTTATTCAGTATAACTGGATTTCAATACGATTCTGACTATTTGGTTCATCAAAGCATGGGCCTATTGACTGTTATTAATTATTAATAGAAATACCTGCGCAATAATGTAAACATCTCGAAGGTGAAAACAGCGAAGACAAACATCTCTGTTCTATCATTCCATATGAATAATAACATATTATCCATATGAATAACAACGGTGGTACCACCGTTACCACCGTTACCACCGTTACCGGTCCAACAGGCCTCTGCAGCACCTTCTGGTTCTAGAACACATACTACCCCCTTCGTTCTAGAACACATACTACCCCCTTCGTTCTAGAACACATACTACCCCCTTCGTTCTAGAACACATACTACCCCCTTCGTTCTAGAACACATACTACCCCCTTCGTTCTAGAACACATACTACCCCCTTCGTTCTAGAACACATACTACCCCCTTCGTTCTAGAACACATACTACCCCCTTCGTTCTAGAACACATTCTCTACTCTCACACGTTCTCTATTTAGAGGAGACGGTTGCATAAAACATACACATGTCTTATACATATATATTTTATATATATATATATTTTATATATATGGATACTGTTATAAAACAAGTTTAAAATAAACTCTTTTGGATTGTTTATATTTACTTCTTGTTTTATTGTATTTAAATCATATGCATCCAATCTTTCAACAGCTGCATTTTCACACAAAAAAGCTTCACATATAGTTTTTTGCAAATTAAATATGAAATATAGATGAACAGGCAACATATTTTCAACCCTGTTTTGCAATTTATAAAAGAACGGAAATACACATATAGCATATTAAACTGATGATAAATATAAATATAACAACGATAAAACGCCAGGTCCTCCATATGAGAAAATACACTTATTTTTTTTACCAATAATTTGGCCACTTTGTCCTGTAACCTTGTTCCAGCTTTAGATGAAGTCCGATGGTTAATGTCCCCCCGTCCAGTCCCAGAGATAGGCTACTAGAAACTGCTATTTGGAAGCTTTCACTGTTCCTCTGCGCGGTTCCCGGTGTTTCTAATTTCGTTTAGAAACCATGCCCTTCCATGCGGACCACCGTGTGTCCCGGTGTGTGATATGATATCTCCCCCCTCCAGGTCTTCACAGCGCCGTGATCTCAGGCTGTGAGTCCATCTTCAGGCCGGAGGTGGAGGCCGACCGGCCCTTCGTGTTGGGGAGTTTGTTGTCTTTCTTCCATTTCATCCTCCGGTTCTGAAACCAGATCTTGATCTGTCGTTCCGACAGACACAGCGTGTGCGCGATCTCTATCCGCCGCCTGCGCGCAAGGTACCGGTTAAAATGGAACTCCTTCTCCAGCTCGAGACTCTGCTGCCTCGTGTACGCCGTCCGCGACCTTTTGGGCTCCGGTCCCGCGTGGTCCCGGTTCACTGCGTGGGAACAACATCGGGGAGTGAATTAAGACACGAACACCGTCGTCAAAACACCCGCTCCTCTCCTCACAATGCTAACGAATATATGTGGCTACATTCCAGTGGTTTAATTAGCTTTAATTGTGAATACATTGCTTTAAAAATTGCTTTAAATTAGAAAGGTTTTAAACAGGATTCATTTGACCTGAAAACAATCTGGGAGAAGAAAGCAGGAGCCGCGAGACTTTAAGAAAGGCGGTAGAGGTTGTCCACAGCGCGCGGCCTGTTTCCCACAGTAATAAACATTTATGGTCGGTGTAACCGCTGTCCCTTTCAAGTAGCCCATAAATATCTCACAACGCCGTTCCCGGGGCGGGAGAGGTGCAAGAACGGCACTGACCCAAATGGGAGGACAGAGAGAAAGAGAGAGAGAGAGAGAGAGAGAGAGAGAGAGAGACAGAGACAGAGAGAGAGAGAGAGAGAGAGAGAGAGAAAGAAGAGAGAAGTCTTACCCGTGACAATGTGTGATTTCTTCATCCAGGGGTAGACTACCGCAGGGGACTTGGACTGGGTCTTTGAGTTCTGCTGCGGCCCGCAGGTCCGTGGGCCAGACGTCAGGACCGGAGAGCACTGTTCCGTTTGGCCGGCGAAGGGCGCAGGTTGGCCGGCTTGCCCCTGCTCATGACCCCGCTGCAGCACAGAGGAGTCCTGGACAGTGTCACATGTGTAGGACTGCTGAGTGTGGCCAGCCCGGGGGTAGAGCCCCGCCTGATAGTCGGGGAACCCAGAGCCATGCTCAGGTATATAACTGTTCTGCGAATATTCCTCACAAGGAGGGAATTTGGGATCCACATATTTGGAGTTCACCATATACGAACTCATGGTCATTAATTTCTGGAGGTAGAAAATACTAATTTTTCTCGAGTTGTCTTTTTTCCGTTCCCATAAAACCCTCCTACTCGCTGTCAGATGAATAAAGTTAGGAGTCCACGTGACCTGATCAGCCAATGGACGTGTAGCAACTCCATTAAGGAGTACTGGTTTTCACACAGCAGCGACGTCCAACTTTGCTGAAAAATCTTTTGCAGAATTAAACCAAACATCGGAAAATATAGGCCCGTATTATTTAATTAAAAATATTACACTAAATTGCGATATAGACAAAAGTCATGAAAAACGCCAAGGTGCCCAAATAACACTCAGCCTTCGCTTTCATATAAGAATACATTCTCATTCTATGGATTCATATGTTTCTCATGTTTTTGTGACTTAAACCCTAATCACCACATATTGAAAGAAATGTGTCCCAAATCTGCGCTTATAGGTAGAAAAAACTAACAAAAGGTTTGAAACGTTCCTTGGCACAAAAAGCCAGGCGGTGCAGAATGGAGGACGGGTGACG
Organism: Argentina silus; assembly: GCF_951799395.1. Lineage (NCBI taxonomy): Eukaryota > Metazoa > Chordata > Actinopteri > Argentiniformes > Argentinidae > Argentina > Argentina silus. Next base: position 104,511 of record NC_139673.1, on the reverse strand, counting down.
GACGGCCTTTGTTACGTAGGAGGTCATCTAGGAGTGAGAGGAATCTCAGCATCTTCACAGACACGACAAAGACTCATAACACTGGCAGAGTCCACTACAGCAATCAACACATGTTGAATTAAACTATATATCTATATCTATATCTATATCTATATCTATATCTATATCTATATCTATATCTCTATCTATCTATCTATCTATCTATATATATATATATATATATATATAGAGAGAGAGAGAGAGAGAGAGCGAGAGAGCGAGAGCTCCAGAAATGTGTCTGGAAAACAACAACGGATGAATATTTGAACATGTGAACATGTGACACAGCAGACTATTTGGAGCTAAACATCAGAACCACCTTAGGGTGAAATCTGAGCTTTGCATGTGGCAAGATATGAAATATGGACGTTTTTGTGCAGGGAGCATTTTAAGGTCTCTTTTGAAGTTCTGTGGTCGGTTTTAATCTATTGTTTATAAGATCAGTCGAATTCGAATGACTAGAAACGTGCTTAGAATTTAGTTCTGTGCAATTTAATTCAATATGTTCACTAATTTCATTGTTTCGTTGATTCATTTGATATGGAAGCATTCATTAAATTGTACCCTGTATTTCTGTTCAGTAACCCAGTAGATACTCATACATGTATGTTACTGTATTTAGTAATTATTGTCTAGGAGCAGCTCTTCTGATATTCCATATTAGTCCAGAACATTCCGTGTAGAGATTTTATCCCCAAAATATTATTTCATCGACGTTTTTGCATCGACCATATACTCCCCTAGAACCGAATCTGTGACCGAGATCTCTTCACACAAATTCGGTTCTACAGGGTATATATAGACGACGGAGCAGCACTGACGCAAAAACAGCGTCAGAAAAGTAAATGATGCTTCTCTCAGAATTTATATCGTCAAATGCACCAACACTGCATCTAGTTTGTGCAAGATTTCCTCTCGAAGGCAAAACAAGTATTGTCCATTCCATTCTATTCCATTGTATTCTAATGCAATCTATTCAGTACTTTCTAATGAAATATGTCTCTATTATTTCCGTCTAAAACAGAGTTTATAAATCCTTCAGACTCCCGTCTAAAACAGAAACTATGTTGCCGACCTCGTTTCTCTCTATATGTCCATGGCTTTCTGCATAGATCAATAATACACTATTGATGAGAGGTCACGGGGTCAAACCTGAAGCCTTTCCCGGTGTATCCGTTAGTTTATTATGTGTGTGTGTTCGACAGCCCACGCCGCGCGAGGGGACCAACGAGAGGTCATGGATCTTGTATGACCCGCGCGACTGTCTGGTCCGCTCCTGGGCCCGGAGTGTGTTGACGTATTTGAGGAACATTTTAACGATTTAATTGAAATAAAACGTTGTGTCACATAAGCCTAGATTTTGGTTTCTATTTAGAGAGTTGAATTTAATAGATTTGAAGATGGGGGTTGAATTATATATTTTTTTACATAGTTAGTTATTAGCCTAGTTATTGCTACATATTTGCTGTTTGAAAAGGGCTTAACTTTAGCCTAGACCTATATTTTTTACTTTACAAAATATGGAAATGCAGTGAAAACGATCATTTCTTAAGTCTCTAAAGAATTTATATAATTAAAATTAGAGCTGACTTTGAGCGTTCTTAACCTCTACTGGAATTATTAATTCGCCATTTTGTTGCTAGCTGCTATCTAAAGACATACTTACAGAAACATAGAAGTAAATAATAAGCTTCACGTAGTTTCGACCTTTCACATGTTCATATCTGGGAGACAGGGTGACCCGTGGTTCACCCCCTCGCGCGGCTCGTTCAGACGGGTCAAAGTTACTGATGAAAATGGAGGTTAGAAAAGAACTGTTAACTAAACTGATGTGATGAGAATTCAGTCTGTCTGCTTCTTCTGCAAGGAGCGCTTTTGCAATGATATCAAAATGCACAGACAGGCCTTTACTAAGCGAATACATGATAAGCCTGATATGCAAAGCCGTTTCTACAATCTGTAAGAAACCCAAATAACTAGTAGCTTTAAAATATAAAATACAAATATTTCGTTAGTGGAGCATCTAATTCATTAACACAATATTTATTGAGGCCTATGCTTACTTCTAGAAAATGAATACGATTTACACAAAGAAAACTATTATTAATCAGATATAGCCTATAGGACTCGGTAAATTGTAAGAACTGCACTTCTAAAGTTCACTCGGTATCGAAATCAAGCAAAAATATAACCTCTAAAATCATTTAGTGAATATGGTAAATATTTACCATGTAAATGTTGGTTTATTGTAGGCTTTTTTCATACTCGGATATTGTATATATTCGGAGGCTTTGATGCCGCTTGCAGGTAGATGGAGTCAGCAGGACGCATGGTGGAGCATTCATATGAACAGCTTACTGCATTAATATGCGCCTCATTTAAACTTCCAATAAAACTTCATCTGCATTCACACGAGACGCAGGACGGTGATGTTTCGACATGTCTTAATACAAACTCATACATGTATGGGACGGAAGGTAAACAATAAATGGTTATCACAAGACCAGTGTCTATGCTCTCTTGTGGGTTAATGTAGCAGACCGAAGCTTTTATATTCCAACAAATAACTATCAATATTATTAACTATAACCGAAAAGAGCTCTGTGCCACATCAGGCCAGATCACACAGAGACCGTTTGGAATGTTTACAGAGACAAACACGCCTTCGTCATTTTCAAGCAATTAACGAGAGTTCAGATAAGAAAATACGTGATCATTTTTAATGAACAAAAACCGTTCCAAGTTTGTTCTCGTGCACGCACCCACGCCACACCGCTCACATGACACGGAAACACCCTTTCTACCCCGCGCGAGTTTAGTGAGATAAAGTAAATCGGTAAGACGCTTACCGGCAGAACGGAGAGAGAGCGAGACCCCGCGAGGCGCCGTGGACCGTGGGAGCGGAGAGTGATCCAGAGATGGTCTGTTATTCCATCTGCACTTCCGGCCTGTTAAATGTGAGTTATATTTTGGCTCGTCAACTCGCGACCGTAAAACAAAGTTTAATGGAATCACGTGCTCTCCCGGAGCCATTCATGAGTGCGCGAAGCCCATAAATAACCCTGAGACCTGCTCTTATTCACCGACGGCTCTGACACACCGGGCAGCAATTAGCATGTTCCTCCTCTGTTATACACTTTAGAATTGAAAATAAAATACAGCCCGAATGTGTTCTGAAGCAGCAGCATGGTAAGTTCCTAGGCTACATGGTAATATCTCTGAATATCTCTAAATATCTCTATCTGTTTTAACGAGGGTTAGGGTTAGTTGTGGGCTCTTTGGTGGCCTGTCTATGTCTCTAACAGACCGACCTTTTGGGTCCAGTGGAGTGTTAAGGTTTGTGGTGTTGTTTGCCTCTAGCCTCGCCACCCTTTCATTCCCGTAAAAGGATGGTAATAAAACCATAAACCTCCCCGCTGTGCCTCCTCCTCTCCCCGGCATGGGAAAACAACGTCCTCTAGACGTCCACAGTCAAACGTTGTGTTAAACTAAACAGCAGTTTGGCCGTTTACTCAACTTATAGCGGCGCTGAGCCAGGTCCACTATTACACCATGCCTGTATGATTAACGTTAACATCCCCTCAAACACCTATGCGGTTAATTAATACTACAATCAAAAGTTTGTGAACAATATGATGTAATTGTGCTACTATAAATACTTCAGTTTGAGACACTGACCAGAAACCCAAATGTAATGTCCTATACCAGGCTCCAAATGTATCTGCCAAAACATAAATCCTAAATATACATTGATCGTTTAAATGTACACCAATGTACGGTTTGAGCATAACCGTTTTCCCTCCACTCGACGCAGGTCGGAACACTCGACATAATGAACAGGAGATTCAGCCAATCAGTGGCTGTCTAACTGAACACGCCCCTGACGTGCGTACGGCGCCCCGGATGGAACACGTCACTGGACTGACAGTGTGACGTCGCCTCGCCCCCGCCGCGGCCCCGCCCTCCTCCTCTGACGGTTGGGCGACCGCGCCACCTACTGGATTAGAGCGCCACCTACACTGTAAAACTAGGGGTTCAATAAAGGTTCCTCCAAGATGCTCAAAGTTTCTTTAAGAACCTTAGGGTTCTTCACACTGAGCCTAACCCCAAATAGGTAAATAGGTAAATAGATAAATAGATAAATCTGTGGTTTCATTTCAATTATGTGGTTCATTGAAGAACCCCCTTTGAACGCTTGTAACAACATTTGAGTTTGAGCCGTTGCGAGAAACCCTGGAAAGGTGAAGTTGGGTCGCAGTTTCCAATAACTGTATGTCTAAATATCAACATTAATATCTCAAGTGACTCTGAAGACTGTTGGTATATTAATATGGTCTACTGTGAACATCTTCCGGGTGTTAATGAGGCCTCCGGTAGAGCCTCCCGGTAGAACCGTCCGGCCCCGCGTCTACCTGGACGGTACAAGGAGGACCGGCAGCTACACGATGATTGGTTTCGAGGTTCCCCACGTGTTGTTATTATCGTTGCACAACACCGGGAGAAATGGTCAGCAATTTCTCCACTGTACTGCTATGATTTAGCAGGCAGGCTCAAATTTGAAAATAACTTCTTGAACTTAAAAGAGGTAAGCTTCTAACTCGTATAAACAAGGCTTATAATTGATTGTGTTTTGCTGAAAATCATTTTACAACTTTTAAAAAGGTCAATGAACCTCAAAGGGTTCGCCCACAGTTTCAACTTGAAGAACCTCTAAAAGAGCCTCCAGGAACCGGTTATTTTTGGAGGGTACAGCCGTATATGAGGGAGCAACGTTTTGTTACTCAGTAGATTACTAGCTACTACATATTTAATGGGATCTTTACTTTCTGAGGACTACTTACAATGTTGTCGTAGTGAGGTGACACGCGGAGCCTTTTCAGGAGCCGCATTGTGCTTCGTGTCAGTCATCGGCGTCATCCAGGCCCGGTCGCCTTCCTCTTCTTCCTCCTCTTCTTCCTCCTCCGCATCTCTCTGTGGTTCTCTGCCGCGTCTGGAGCTCAGGTGTGTGTGTGTGTGTGTGTGTGTGTGTGGGGGGGGAGGACTATGGGGAGAGGAGGAGACGCTATTTGATCTGTAAAGTACCTCAATCACATAAACACACACTTGGTCGCACGATCAGGCTGAAATGTAGTCTCTAGGTTGGCTAAACTGTTATTGGACAGCATATGAGATTAGCTATATTTTCATTGGTTGATTTGGTCATTGTCAATGTCAAATGAAATGAACTATACCTATGCATCAGTTACGCCATTGGGTGTTTTCTTGTGTTCACATGAGAACATGATGTTATTATATTGCATTGTTGATTGCAGCAGTTGTTGAGGAGCTAGCTTGCCCTAAGCATTTCATTGCATCATCTAGGACTGTATTCTATGTACATGATATAATGTGTGTGTGTGTGTGTTTGTGTGTTTGTGTGTGTGTGTGGTGGGTGGTTAGGTGTCATTACAGTGGACGTTCTATCGTGTGTGTCAGCCATAATTATATAATAGACAACAACTACTAGACATTTTCACATCAGTTCACACAAAACATATTTCCGTTTATGAGAATCTTGTCGAATCACCCCTCCTCCTCCCTCCTCTCCCTCCTCCTCCCTCCTCTCCCTCCTCTCCCCCCTCTCCCTCCTCTCTCTCTATGTTTCTATTTCAATTCAATTCAATTTAAAGGTCTTACAAGTAAATAAAAATGAAATAACCAATAACAATTGAACAGTAAACATTACAGACAAGAGTTTCAAAGAAGAGTAAACGTAAAACAATGTCAACGTTTTAGCATTTAAAATGTTATATTATTGACGATGTACAGTGTTGTATTAATGTGCAAATAGTTAAAGTATTATAGGAAAAATAGATAATTAGTTAAATAGTCTCTATCTCTATCTATCTCCCCCCCCCTCTCTCTCTCTGTCTCTCCCCCTCTCTCTCTCTCTCTCTCTCTCTCTCTCTCTCTGTCTCTCCCCCCCTCTCTCTCTCTCTTCATCTCTCCCCCTCTCTCTCTCTCTCTCTGTCTCTCCCCCTCTCTCTCTCTCTCTCTCTCTCTCTCTCTCTCTCTCTGTCTCTCCCCCCCTCTCTCTCTCTCTTCATCTCTCCCCCTCTCTCTCTCTCTCTCTGTCTCTCCCCCTCTCTCCCCCCCCCTCTCTCTCTCTCTCTTTCTGCCGCATTGCAGTAGGCAGTAAATACTTTAGCAGCTGGCAGGCGAACGGAAGTGAAATAATGTCTTTGTTTGGTGTTTTACACCCTCCTATTCTCAACAAAACGAACCAACCTGGTTTAACACAGATAGAGAATACAAACTCAACGCTTAGAAAGTCTGGTGGGAATTTTCTTCATTTTCAATTTCATATGTGTTCAACTATTGTTCCTATCGAAACCGACCGATAATACAGGAGAATGTTAATCATCAGAAGGGACTATTTCGACAGTTAGGGTTGAAGAAAATAATGTAAATGTTTTGAATAATTTAAAATATATACAATACTACAGCTTATATAATATTAACATTACTTCATTTAACAGATTTTCTATAATATGTTAATGTTGTGATATTGTAACGTTCACGTGTGTAAACTAGGACAAAGACAGTAAGATAGCAACTACAACGGACTCAATTTGACATTAAATCACATAATTTCGTTTAGCACTGTAAAGACAATTACATGAACACAAATAATTATAAGATAATAATGATAATTATACAATAATAATAATAATAATAATAATAATAATAATAATAATAATAATAATAATAATAATAATGATAATAATAATAATAATATCCCTATCTGAAATTGGTGAATAAATGTTCCAAATCAAATGTCTAATATTATCATTTCAGAGTGTCATGCACATTGTATAACAGAAACAGTGCTGATATGCAGGCTGATTTGAAGGCCTGCGTGTTTCATTTATAGCGACACATTTCTTGTCGAAATGTAGGCCTATAAATAGAATAAGCTATAATTATATATTTATTTTATAATTATGTAGTTTAAGTTAAAGGTAAAACTCAACCTACCTGTTGTCCTGTTTAAAGGATAATCCATTCTCCTCACCGCAGTCGCTCTCCAACATGCAAACGTGTCGCCTAACAGAAAAGGGAAGCAAGTATTACCGTCTTTCATTCTACACCGTCCGATAACCGACAGTCTTTGCATCTGTCATCAAACAGGTCCTCGGCAGACCTGGCGGCTAACGCACTTGTGTGCATCCGGTCATGAGGCGGTGATACTGTAGGAGACGCGGAGGGGCTGGAAGGCTGGGCGGGACGCGGTGCGGTGCGGGGAGGGTCAGGCGGGAGAGGAACTAGCTCGCCACACATGACCACTGGCATCCAATAGCAGTCGGTAGTGGCTCGTAAAAAGGTCGATTACCAGGCCGTAAATTCTCCCAGAAAAGAATTTGTGGCTCCACGGCCACAGCCTAGCTCTCGTGTTTTTTGCGCATAATGGCGGATATCACTTTCTCTACTTGTGCAATGCGGTAAAGCGGCGCGCAGAGGCCGCCTGAGTGGCTGGCATCACGTCTCGAGATGAATATGAATCTGACTGATTGGATGGTGGCCTGTAAGCCTCTCCATGGTTAGGAAAACCAGTGTCATACTTCTATTGAACCAGTTTAAGACATCTGTTGAACCAGTTTAATACTTCCATTGAACCAGTTTAATACTTCTATTGAACCAGTTTTATATTAAACCAGTTTAATTCTTCTATTGAACCAGTTTTATATTGAACCAGTTTAATTCTTCTATTGAACCAGTTTTATATTGAACCAGTTTAATACTTCTATTGAACCAGTTTTATATTGAACCAGTTTAATACTTCTAGTGAACCAGTTTTATATTGAACCAGTTTAATACTTCTTCTCATTAGGCCTCGTTAGCCTATGACGCACTGGCTTAGAGACATTCAATTCAACTCAATCACTGTCCCGTTAAAATGGTTTATGCAAAAAAATAAAATAATACAGTACATGAGAGAGGAGGCGGGATTAAAGGATAGAATGATGTTTCAGAAGACACCAACATACCGAAGGACCAAACATCTGGACTCTATGTGCGGTCTGTGCGGTCTATGCGGTCTATGCGGTCTGTGAGGTCTGTGCGGTCTGTGCGGTCTATGCGGTCTGTGCGGTCTGCAGACACAACAAAACAAAAAGACAATAAAAGAATCCTGCAGCATCCGGTCCGCCCGCGGTGTTGGCGAGCCAGACAGACAGTAGGAACACCATCTAGATCCTCAACAATGCAGTCAGAATAACTCAATAACATAAGGTAGAAGTAGCAGCAGAAACACAACAACAGTAGTGGAGTGGGAAGGTAAATATAGTAGCAGCAAATAGTATTATGTAATAGTATAACATCTGGTTTCAATGTTCAATCTCAACATCATAAGATAAAATGCAGCATATTTAATGAAGGCACTTCTGCTTAGAACGGTGACATTCTTCATTCTATTGCATCTGTTTATAACATGTTCATTTATTTATCCGTCGTTTTTTCCCTCCAAATGGAATTATCTCTCCCATGAGAATGTCCTTTCCTCTGTCATAAAGCCGGTTACGGTGGGACCGGGACCTGGCGCGCGGAGGAGGGCCTCTCCTGGCCACCGAGAACGGAGAATTCCGTCGTCTCCGATTCGTCTGCGCGTGACTTGGAAGCAGATTGAGCACGCGGCGACCTTGAGTTCTGATCTGAGATGTCTGGCTCAGGGACGCGCCGCGCGCTCATGTAGGCTTCCTGGTTACGCGCCAATATCACAAGCACGAGCTTTACAGTCGCGAGGGTTGGAGCAGCGCGTCCCCTTGCTGCACAGTGAAGGCGCGCGGTCTCTTATCGGATTCGTCAGATTGACATTTTCGATTTTACTAAAACAAAAATGGATGAAGAAATTACCGATCAATGTCTATATACGGCGTCAGATAGTTGGTGACCCCCCGCCCCCCTGATTTAAGGCAGCAGCAGCCTGCGGTGGATTTATGACTGACTGTGGTTCGAGAATCACAGCGGCTGGAGGACAGAAAGCGACTAGTGGCTGTGTCTGAAAACAAAGCCTAATAAAGACCTTAGTCTTCATCTAGATCTGTCCCCACGCTGCTGAGAACCTGCACCATCTCACCTCAAATAATCCATCGCCTTCTCAGTCACAACAAGAGACTTGTAAATCCACAGAAATCTAATTGTGGTTTAATATGAAAGATGTAGCATTGTGACTGCCAATGGCCCCTGGTCTGAGCATTGATTACTTTATCTTATGATGACTGATGTTCAGATGATTCATTTACTGAAACAAATGTATTGTTGTAAGTCGCTTTGGATAAAGACGTCTGCTAAATGTCATAAATGTAAATGTAAATGTAGGCTAGCATCAATAAGATTATATATGGTGTAGGCTACAACCCATAAGCTTTAGCCTGTTGACGATGAAGTTGAAAAGGTGTTTATTTCTGGATTAAAACACATGACCGTTTAGCTATTTTCAACCGTTTAGCTATATTCAATCGATCTCGCCACAGCTTCCTGCTGGAGGACGAATGTGTGTGTTTGTGTGTTTAAAGCTGTACATGCAGCCGCTACATAACATACACGACAGAGAACATACGATTATTTTACATTCAATTCAAAGTATTACATTTAGTTGCTTACTAAACTACGCCATTATGTAAAGAAGCCTCATCGACTGGCATGTAGGCCGACCTGTGATGAAGGTCTTCCAGGTATTTATCGGCTGGTTGTATCACATGATAATAATATTCAGTAGTAGGCTTACGAGTTTGATTGAATTGAACATTCATAGTCTGAGCAGTTAACCCAGAAGGCCGAGGGCGCACTCTAGTGGACAGAATATGTATGTTCACACAACGTGGACCCACCATGTAGCCTGCATAGCAATCGCGGTGTGAATAAACATAACTTAAGGAAATTCGTTTTGACTTTTCGGAAGTGTGTGTAAATAAATATTTACAGTTCGTTTTTTGTCTGGACGTGCTCTCCCTTCTCAATCAAATGTCCTATATCCATATATTTATGTACACTTATTTAGATATGTTTAGGTTACTCTATTTTTCCCATGTTTTAATGCTTTCAACGAACGTCACATTGTAAAACAGCAAACGCCATTGTAGGCTATTCAACAGAGGCGTTTTCACCTGATAAAGCCGGCGGCGCTAACAGAAGACCGGCACAGCAGGCTCACACCCCGCTGTAAAGGAATTGCAGTTGGTGAATAAACGTGACTTTCTGTCCATTCAGGAGGGCTGGTTTCCCCTCGCCCCCCCCAGACACACAACTCATCCTCCAGACACCCCTCGGGAAAAGTGTCTGCATTTTTGTTTGTCAGCAACAAAGTCCAACACCAAGTAAAGGCGCTTTAGATGGGTACAATGACGTCCTTCGCCCATAAAGTCATTTAACTCAGACGTCTAGCCATCTCTGGCTTTATTGGACCAGGGCTCTTCCTGCTCTAAACTCATTATAGGAACATTCAGACAATAAGTTCCCTGCAAACACCTTCTCTCAGATGTTTCCCGTAAAATTACGTTAAAATGAATTTTATATTGAAAGTACGGAATTAGCACACATGAACACACTTAAATTACATTTTATTATTTATTATCTTGGTCTAAAAACAATTATCTGGCGGGATAAAAGAGTATTGCTGATGATAGCGTCAGACAGTATTTATGGTAATAGCCATGGTTCTAACCTCCAGCACAGAGGAGTGAAATCAAGCTTCGTGATGATTGCCTTCGTTATTGGTCGAAATTGAAATAATTGTATAATAATTATAACAATACACGTATAATAATAATAAATAATAATATCAGTAATATCAATTATTACATAAACATATATTTGAGGAATGGGCCCACTGTATTATTAAATGTAATGACGTCTGTTGCTCTCAGAGCATGGACAATTACATTTTATATGTCTAGATATAACAATAAATAATATATATATATATGCATTAAATGTTAGCCTACTACATATCGGTCAATACTAACAATATGGTCCACATGCATCAGGGACTAAAAACTCAGGAGAATTTACAAATCTTTTCAGGAGCTCTACATACCCATGATATACATACAACACTACTAGCTTTCTTAGACATGTACAACAGAAAATCTAGATCTGCTGAAATTGATTTAAAAAGCTGAGCCGTGAACCCGTGTTTCCAGAATACGCAATTTGCTGCGAAGTGGGCTGTCAGAAATGTACGGAATTAAACTAAAAGTAAACTTTGTACATTGTGAATCTAATGTTTGATCACGTTTATTTTTCTAACATTTCCTCATCCTACTCATCATTCTCTGAGCATATGCGGGTACGGTGATCCAAGTGTGATACCAGGCAAAACATATATTTACGGAAACATTTATCCGGAAGATATTAGCAGTAGGCGCTCTTCGTTTAAGACTTAATTTCGTTACAAGTGGAAGAGTGCAGACACAGGCCCGGACAAACCAACACATCATATCTGTTAAACTATCAAAATGTCGTCCTAACACTTTAAATGGAGGTGAGGTCTTCTTCCGTCCCAAGTCAGGTTTAAGTCAGGTTTAAGTCAGGTTTAAGTCAGTTTATCCCTGGTATTCCTTTCTCGGTTCATCTTCTTCATTTTCATTCTCCGGTTCTGGAACCAGATTTTAACCTGCCGTTCGGTCAGGTTCAGAGTCCTCGCCACCTCGAACCTCCTGTCCCGGGTCAGATACATGTTGAAGAGGAACTCCTTCTCCAGCTCCAGCGTCTGGTATTTGGAGTAAGGACACCGCTTCTTCCTGGTGGACCGAGCATACATCCAGTTGGCTGACGGGTTGGCTGTAAGGAACAGGTTATTGTCGTTATAACACTGCGTTACTTCGTTTAATTATGACTTCATTGTTGCTCTGTTCAGGAGCTAGCTTGTTGAGGAGCTAGCTTGCCCTGAGCATTTCATTACACCGTCTAGGTTTGTATTCTGTGTATATGATAAATAAACTTTGATTTGATATCACTGTATGTGCGCAGGAATTATTTCAGTTATGAACAGTCTTTTTAGGCCTTAATGCTTCACAAGAGAAACAGCATGGTGGTGGTGGTGGTGGTGGTGGTGGTGGTGGCGGCGGTGGTGGCGGCGGTGGTGGTGGTGTGTGTGTGTGTGTGTGTATATGTGTGTCAATGTACTATTTTTCAGGCCAATATTAGGCAACACAACATAGGTTAACATAAGGACGCATGTATATGACACATCACACACATTGTAAAGCATCACACCGTGCAGACCACTGGCCACAGGTTATGGGACGCGATGCTGAGAAAGATGGAAGAATAACGTGTCTCATAGGCCGTGTACCTTCTATCCTACTACTACTATCCTTCCTTACAGCAGCTGTGGGATAACTCGCCTTCTCCGCCAACCCATAACCCACACAGTTATCTAGCAGATAATAGCAGTAGTTTGTCCATCTGTGGTCCATGGGTTTATAGGTTAGTAAAAGCCCGGGGTGTACACGCCCTGCTCGGCCAGGTTCTGCTGTAAACCAGGGTGTGATTCCGTTAACTTACTTGGGTCAAGTTGCTTTAGCGTTTCCTCTCCGTGTTCGCTGTGACTCGACACATCACTGCCGGTCGTCTCTTTACTCGTCTTTTCCTTGTTTTCTGGCTCGTCCTCCTCACGGACAAACCCAGAGGAGGCGGCGGGGGCCGGGGGGTCGTAGCGGGGACTCTCCTCTCTCTTTGTCTCGTAATGTGGGCTGCTCTCCGGGTGGAAGCCCGGGAAGGGACCGGAGCTGGGGACCGGCTCTATCCACGACCGGTGGAACCTGGTCTCCGGGGCTGCGAGGTGGGGCTGCGGGACGTAGTGGTGATATATCCCCGCTACTGCGGTGGCGCTGCCGGGAGGCTGGGGGTGGGGGGCCGGCCAGGACGCGGGGAAGCTGCAGGAGGAGAAGTCGACATTCTCCCCGATGACACCGGACGGCCTGGGGGGCGGCGGGAGCGAGCTCGGGACGAAGCGCGCTCCACCGTAAAGGTCCTCCGTCTCGTGCCCAATGATGGAGTCGACGTAGTAACTCGTTAACGGACTACTAGTCGACATGTTTTGATCCTACCGGAGTCATAAAACAGCGACTTTGTTACGGAGGTTCTTCTCTCTCCACGAGCATAGTATTTTTGCTGGCTTCATCTCCGGTGATTGGTTCCGCGGATCACGTGATCATATTTACCAATACAGCGAGTAAATCAACCGGTAAATAACGAAAGGTTTAATGCGGGATTTATTAAACAAGACCTCCGTCGAAGGCCAGCGCAATGAGAATCTAGGATTCATATTTAAGCCGTTTTACAAGGTTCACACATATCCCGTGTCGCGGTGGAGAGATGGCGTATTTCTCTGGACAGAATGGGTACATTTAACTCCAAACCTCTATTTTTGAAATACATGTTTTTGTTTCAGATGAGTGTAGAACCTCTTAAGGAGTCGTCAGAGGTCCTGGTCCTTCACATTGTGCTTGTAAAATCTTTTATAGACTTAGGTAGGCTGTAACTCCTCAGAGTAAAAACCAGGAATGGCACATCTCTCGCCTCACAGACAGATAATCGGTGTTGTATTTGTCTGGTGTGTATGTCCCGGACACCGGCTCCGGTAAAGTGTAAATGCATTTGGCATCAAGTGAACTTTGTGTACTGATTGTATTTATGAAGAGGACTGTCGTCATGTTTTTTATGTCTGTCAATAAAACTTTTACGAGGTGTGTTTCATTAGGCATTAATCCGCCCTTAATAAAAACAGGACTGTTCGGCGGAACAGTGGGGAGCTGGTGTGTCTGGTTTGGGTCTGGTGTTTTAGACGGTTCTGTTCTATAGGGCCTTCTGGACCAAAGGAAGTTCAGCGGCTAGCCGCAGTTCTATAGGAACACCAGTGTACCGGCGCGGCGGACAGCGAGTCGTCCCTGTTTGGGTTTTCATGACTGAAGAGTTTAAGGCTTTTAGGGTATTTTACAGACCTTTAGGCCTATGAGGCTATTCAGAAGTAGTGTGATCCCTTATTTTCTAAACCATATATTTCGATATCCAATTTTACATGGAAGGAAGAGGCTCCATTTAAATCAACAGAAGTTTTATTAATATAAGCTTATTTTAAGAAACACCTCTCATTACTAAATTAAATTAAAAACAATTATACATTATTTTAACTATATTTAGTTTTTCGTGTGTGTGTATTTTAGTGTTAAAAACAAAACAAAAATGTCTCAATATTGTGGTCAAATGTTTTCATCCACACCTTATAATGATTCTGTCGATTTGCTTTTAGAATTTCGTGAAATGTTTAGCAGTGTCCGTAGACCTAACACGTAGGCCGTGCCACACACACACACACACATACACATTTTGTATTACATGTATTACAAATGTATTACATTTTTACATTTCAAAGTTAGTTCAAAAATCTAAACATATTCGAGACAATTATTTTTTTCCCTGCGCGTGATTTTACTCTCACAACAAAGAAGGCCCACGCGCCACCGGACGGTCAACAAACCCGGTTTCCATCTCCACGGTTCACATCTGACACCTCGATTTTCACTGCTTTTATCACTGAAGAATGACTATAACTTATATAAGTATAATAACTTATATAACTTAACACATATTTGGTCAGATATAATTTATTCAATAGAATACATGCCACAAAACATGCCTCGAGGGTAAACTCGTGTAATTCGGTGAACAATAAATACCACATTTACAACACAGCCGCTGTAAACAAGAATACACCATGATAGAAACAGACTAGTCCTGTTGAAGAGGCCTACTAACGTCTTATTATTAACAATGTGCTTCCAACGGAGACGCCACGGTCTCAGACGCATACAGGAAAGAGGCTTTTGGGTCTTTAAGTTCAGACCAACGTGAATAGTACATGTCAGTACTAAAGTCTGCCACATACGAGCCAGTCCATACCCTGTGGTAAGATATTGTCATGAAATAAACGCGTCACGTTAAATACATGATAACCGTCGACTATGTACAACATCACAGACAACACGAAGAAGAAGTGGAAATATGTCACAGTTTAGCAGCAGGAAATGAATGGCAGAGATGTGTCCATAACTCCAGCTTATCCCAGTCATATGGAGGAGGAGGAGAAGAGGAAGAGGAGGAAGAGGAGGAGAAGGAGGAGGGGAAACGGCGAGGTGCTGTCGGCTCTTCCGAGAGCTCACGAGAAAGTGAGGTTCGAGGTGAGCTCGCGGATCCGGTTTTCTCGGCTCATCTTCTTGAGTTTCATCCTCCGGTTCTGGAACCAGATCTTGACCTGCCGGTCGGAGAGGTCCACGCTGCGGCTGATCTCCAGGCGGCGCTCCCGGGTCAGATACATGTTGAACAGGAACTCCTTCTCCAGCTCCAGGGTCTGGTACTTGGTGTACGGACAGCGCTTCTTCCGGCCGCTGCGCGCCGTCAGCCAGCTGATCGCGGGCTCCGTCTTACACTCTGAACACATAAAGAAACAAGTTATCACAGAGATACTGGTTTTAAAACTATAAATGACATAACTAGTCATAATAACAATAGGAGGACAATAATAATAATCATTATAATAATGCTATTATTATTATAATCAATAATAATAACAATAATAGTAATAAATGTTAGCTTATAACAGAGCTATTTTTTGTAAAATAGATAGTAAGTAAAAAAATAAAGAATATAATGATAATAGTAGGCTAGTAGTAGTAGTAATAATAATAATACTGCTACTAATAATAAATAGCCTGCTATAACAGCATAGATTTTTAATCTGTTACTCAGTGGTATTTTCCTGTCTGCAGTTTTGTATAATAATCATATTAACATATTGTATAGTTGTACGTTAACAAACCATACAGGCCTGTGAGGAAAATTCCATTATTTGTGTATTAACATGATTTAGTCGAGCAGTACTACAAGGCTTATATAGCATTAATATTGTAATTATTCCTTATTAATTAATAAGGAATACAAATACGTCTTATTTAGCTTACATGCCTACTTTAAAAGCACAAACTGAATAGGCGTATTATTTTCAATATTTACTGGCCAAAAAGTACAAAATGCCTGTTAGATCGTAGAAAATAATAATTTAGATGAAAATGATAAGTATAGCCTGAAGTTAAAAACAAGGAAGAGAGCAGCATTTACGCGGACAGTAACTTCACACCGCGGTCTGTGTTCCTGTAAAAGCGTTTTACTGCGACTGGAGGAAGACTCCCATTAAACGTTACGACTCCGGGGTTGTTTGTGTTTTATTTCGGGGTTTATGATGGCGGGGACTCGTCCTTTCATCAGACCAACCTCTCGCTTCCTTCAGAGGTGGTTCGGGGCTGGAGGCGGACGCGGACGCTTCTGACGAGTAGTTCCGCTCCTCCTGCGAACTCGACTTTGGGTTCGGGCTCTCCGCGGGAGTCGGAGTCCTGCTCGGTTCTCGGACGGTTGGAGGTTCGGTTGTTGTCTTTTCCGCCTCGACGAGAACGGACCGCTGCGGGGCGTGAGACCCGGGACCTCCGTTCAGTTGGAGGATGGACTCTGGACCCGCCTGGTCCCTGTAGTCCTGGTGCTTCCCGGAGGCGTAGGTCTGACTCAGCCTAAAGTACCCCGGAACCGGGATTTCTGGACCGTCGACGGAACACGCCTCGGACTGGACCAGGCTGGAGTAGGACCGGGGGAGCTCGGGCGAGGCGACTTTACCGGTCCTGTCGGAGTACATGCAGCAGTTCCTCTCCTCCTTGATGCTGTGTGAGAACGGGCATGGTGTGTTCATCTGGGTTGGTGGCTGCTCTATCCTGCAGGCTCGGTTCGGTTCTGTCCAGGTCTCATACTGAGGCACATACGAGTGGACCTCCATGGCCATGTGATGGTGGTTCCCGTCCCCTCGTTTGCCCAGAGAAGGCAGAAGTCCACAGGTTTGCATTCCGTAGGTCCCCATGTCTCTGGACGGCAGGTACATAACGCTGCTGCTGATGTTGTTGTTGGAGTAAAAACTGTCCGTTCTGCACGCGCCGATCAACGAATCTACTAGAAACGTGTTTGCAACGGGCGAGCTGTCGGTGAAAGACATTTTGGAATGGATTCAAGGAGAGAGAGGGAGAGAGAGATGTCCTTTGTATACGCGGACATGTCTACAGCACAACAGCCCCCTGCCTAGCGCCGCGGCCACGTGACAACCACCAATGAGGACTGGAAGTGGCCTTGAGACGCGGCGTCACGTGACCATGTGGCTGATGGGGATCTCAGATGCGGCGAACAGCAACGCCCGGTAGAGGACTTGAGATTGATAAAGCAGAAGCAGCATTGAACACCCCCCCCCCACACACACACACACATACACACACACACACACACACACACCACCACCACCACCGCGCCCCCCCCCCCCCGGCACCCCCACCAGCATCACCCACCACAGCACCCCCAGTAATGAGGATGTAGTGTAATGTGAGGTCTACTCGGCTTCAGGCACTTTATAAAAGTGACGCGTCGATTAACTTGGGCTTGTAAATGTCACATTTATGTCGCTGTTAACTTTGATTCAAGTTCAAGATGAAACGCCGTGGCATGAGACATTAAGAAAAATTAAATATCAGATTTCATACCATCATTTCGTGAACATGTCCATTCAATATGAATGCAATGTTTTGTGTCACACTTGCACAGCTTCAGGCTGCCGCCGACAGACAGCAACAGTCCAGGTTATTTTAGCGCATTCGCGGTTAGCCAAAGCTTTCTGCATTTGAAGTGGAAACACAGTCGTAGCTGAATGCAGCAATGTTGATCTGCGGTTGGAGAATTCTATATTTATCACCAAAGTCCATCATCGGTCCAAACTGCCCCGACGGGCCTGTGTGGGCTCATATGAATAAACAGAACCAGGAGGCCGTAAACAGCTTCAGAAAAGCTCTCAGGTTGTTTCTCTACATCGTTCCCTCGTCGCTGTTTGGTGTTCTGATTAGCGGCCCAGTTAGTAAATGGTGGCTAATGAATGAATCCAATGAATGAATCAGATTATTGTGACTTTAACGCACAGGCACGCCTGCATAGAGATGCCAATAAAGAGATGACAAATATCTACATTAATTAGATACAAGCTAATGAGATGTCTACTATTACTGTCTACTATTCATTTTGAAATTCCCAAGTAACGGTTAACTGAAGGTAACCGTTTAGAATTGTCTATGAGAGGGAGGCTATGTGAACATTTATAACTCCACTAAAAATGCAGGTTAGAAGGTTTTAGGAGCGGGAAATGTTGGTGTACACACACACACACACACACACACACACACACTTACACTGGCAGCCTGGAGGACAGAACATGGGCCATTTTATTTCGTGTTTGGTAACAGTCTGTAGTGTCAAGTTTATTTTAGCAACGTGCACGAAGACTAGACTAAAATACTAGATGACTTACAGCAGCTGATGGCAGGAACACGGGGCCGCAGCCAGCTCCATCTCCCCGTGTTCCCCTGGCTGTCCACGGCGTGGTGACTCGGGAGGCCTCGGCCTCTGTCGGCTCTGCCATCTCAGGCCTCCAGCTTCTGACTCCCGTGGTTCTCCGTTGTGACTTTTGTGACGTAGGTCTGATAAGAATGAAAATATTGAATTAACCCAGCTTCCAATTAACGAGACAAAAATACCAGCCTTGTTTTTCGTGTTGTAAATTAAGAAGCTTTACGCACGGCGTCCACGGGGTTGTAACATTAGTCCCAAGTATCTTTACACGACGAGGTTTGGAGCTAAAATATGTCTCGGCGCCAAGACGATACATTTTACAACACGACGCCTAACCGATCATGAACAACTCTACTACACCCCCAACAACACATGAAATACCTATCTGGACACGTCCGTTAACTGATCCTCCGTGATAAAAAGTATTAAACAAGAAACGTCTTCACAACAAAATAAACAACTAAACGGGTCTGCGTGACGCTCACGGGTCGCCTATGTGTACTGTCTGTCCAAGCCGGAACCATGCAGAAACAAAGAGCTTCATAATGACACAGACACATGTCGCTGTCACATCAGTCCTGAAGTACAGGACTATTCACCAGTGTTTCCATGGCTACAGGGTGATTCAGAGAGAAGCTGCCAGGAACGCTGCTACGGTTTAACAGACCTTAAACATGTCCATACCAACGGAAATGAGGAATACACCCATCTCAAGTTCAAATAATAAGCTAATATCCAACCGGTGCATTTATCAAGCAGATATCTCGTGTCATTATTGTCTATTCGGATAATAATAATAATAATAATAATAATAATAATAATAATAATAATAATAATAATAATAATAATAATAATAATAATAATAACAGCAATAATAATAATAATAATAATAATAAATATTATTATTATTATTATTATTATTATGTGTTAGGTATTATTATGTATTCGGATGCTTTTTTATTTTGGGTTAGGGTTAGTTATTATTATTATTATTATTATTATTATTATTATTATTATAGGCCTAATACATGTTATTTGTAAAGGGCTTTTCATGTGTACAAAGCTGAGTGGATTTAAATATTTAAACAGAAAAACAAAAACACAGAGAAGACAGGAAGTCCCGTCTGAAGAGGTTTTAGTCCCATCTGAAGAGGTTTTAGTCCTGGTCTGAAGGAGGAGAGCGTCTCTTGTCTTGAGGTCCTGAAGCTATTCCGGATTTATTAGGATGCATTTTTAATGTATTTTGAAGCTGTTTTTAAATGTTTGTAATGCATTTGCTTCCAACCTACACTATTGTAAAATACAACTCCAGTGCATAGTATATGTATATACATATATACAATATAACAGTTTTTGAGCCTTAGACTTAAACTAAATTACACTTCAAACACACACGACTATATTAAGCGGTCGAACAATGTTATTACGAGACTCCATATTTCCTGACAGATCAGCAGCACAGATCTGCCCGGGATCACCTTCTAAACTACACCAGATAGAACACGTCGATTTATTTCGATACACATTTTTTGTATCACAACATTCCATAAAAGCTAAATATAGTATTCATCAAACCAACTGTGCCTGATGGGGCATGCAAGAAAGCTGAAGACTTTCTGTCGATATTATTAAGTTATAGCTAATGTCAATTATGCTGGATATCGTTGTCGTGACAAGCAAGGAAATTGAACCAAAAATGTGAAGACACATGGAAGAAATCTACGGTACTTCAGGGGCCGACCACTCTCTCCGGTAAAGCCCGTCCTTGGATGGCTACAGCCTGCTGCCCTTCCACACCCTGGGGCTGTTTAACTAGAATACTCGTCCTTATTAAACAGAGATACCTGCTATTTACACAGCCGCCTATTCCTGGGTAAACACGGCAATGCGGGTTAGATTGAACTAAGGCCTGCGATGCATTGTGCTGATAAACTGTGTGAGTAGCGCCACCTTGTGGTTACAATGCAACATCAGGCTGCAAGAACAGACCTTATAAGCACGACATCATCCTTTGTCTGGAGAGGAAAATGGAAGACTTATTATGATCTAGTCCATATCCTCAGCGAACTGAGTTCTAGGATCATTCTAGAGCTGTTGGCCTTGAAACTAGGACCAGTGTTTTAGGCCTAAACCGTTCGGACTATTACCATTTAATTACTGGTCCAGTAGCCTTGGTAAAGCCGCCTCTCCTTTCGTCTACACACTACACAATCCGCTAACACACACACACACACACACACACACACACACACACACACACACACACACACACACACACACACACACACACACACACACACACTATTCTGTTTTTGTTTAATAAACCAAATGTGTTCCTTCCACGTTCACTTGTTCAATCCCCCGAAGTCCGGAAACCATCTATATCTTCTACCACTCATCTTATTTAGAAAGAATATAAGGTAATTTTTGGTCAAATTAATCATAAAGAAAAATATATTGGTTAATTACATTGATTCATGTAAATATATTGATTAATTCTGAGGCTTTTTGGGAATGTCCCGTGAGTAATATTCACAAGGCCATTTGGTCGCGGCCTCGTGTCCAGATTGATAGTTCTGTCCAGCCAACCATTTGCCCTGCGTGGATGTGGACAAACACGAGAACATTACCCGTTAAGGTTTTCGCCATATCACCTCTGAAAATGAAATATACAAATACGATTGTGTGACGTGATGATAAATCTATCCAGACATACAGGCTGCACGTGGAGGTATGCTGGAGGGGGGGGGGGCGTCGCCATGTTGGAATGTCTTTGCTGCAGTGCAGATATGTTGAGGGCGTCGTTTAGTTTAAACGGACACAGAGCTGTACTTTTACCTCTGAGGTGAAAGGTGACAACCTTGACATTATGGAAGTTCAATGACAATTTCTGAAAAATATACTATAGTTCTATAATGTTGTTTTAGAAAGACTGTAAACTACTGACGTGTAGCAACAACATAGCGCTGTACGTGCTTCTGTCAGAGACCACAGCAGAGGAATCTGGGCGCAGGAGCTGGTAACGCTGGGAAGTTTGAATTTAAACAAAGTATATGTTGAGGAGGCCCACTGGTTAAATATTCTATGCCAAAACAGCAATAATGGACGTTTTTCATCCCCTTTTCGTTTCCTTTGCGCGCAAAGGCTCATTTGGAAAAACCAGCCGGTCCGAATAGCCCCAATTTAGACATTTACAGCCGCATTTAGTGGATTGTCTAGACGGTTCAAGGTTTAGTAAACAGCCTTGGACTCAGAGTCGAATATACAGGAAATACAAAGGCTCATTTAGACCTTTTTAAGGACCGGCTACATCCTAAAGGACATCTGGATACGCGACGAAATGGAGAACTGTGGGACAAAACACTCATGCTAGGCCCGTATATCGTTAACTGAAATAACGTCTGAAACACTTAAAAAATAAAAAATAAAAATAAAAACATGAATAGAAATGATAGACATTTGGTTACAATCAGACGTTCTCTTTTAGCAAATGCTTATTTCTTCTATTCTCTCGCACGCACAACACAGCAGTAGCCTCATACACAACAGAAGACACAGACACACACAGACAATTAAACCATTTTGTGGATCACTCGTCCATTTCAACATTGAAACGTTTTGATTTTATTAAATCGTCCCATATACACATGCCACCACGAAAACAATTAATAGATAGTCCGTAAGTGAAATTACATATTAATACTGTAACCAAATTATGCTTTTCTTTGAATTATTGCGATTAAGTATAAGTCAATCAAAAACAAAAACAACGAAATAAATAACGTGGTACATTTAACAACATTTAAGCCATATACACTAAGAGTTTAACATAAAGTAGATTGTCAAGATATCAGGCCTTACAAATGAACTACTAACAACTAACTAACTACTGACATTAAATACGAGGTTCATCCTTTGTTCTTGAGGTATAAATACACAGAAGCATGTCATACCACAAGTGTTGCATAGTTTCCCGTAATTCGCAGCCAATTATTGCAAAGTCCTTTTCGAAGGTATTATTTTGGTTGCGTGTCGCTGTTAGTTGTTTGACAGTAAATGTGTAAACGTCCCTCCACCGACACTGTTCAACCACCATCTGATCTGACAATCCGTCTAGAATCAGAGTCAAAATAACGGATTCCCGGTGAAGTACTGGAGCCGGTCTCGGTTTAGCTTCTTCTCCTTCATTCTCCGGTTCTGGAACCAGATTTTGACCTGTCTGTCGGAGAGGTTCAGCATTCTCGACAGTTGTAATCTTTTCTCTTTGTTGATGTACACGTTGAAAAAGAATTCTCGTTCAAGTTCTCGGATTTGGTATTTGGTGTAGGGGCATCTCTTTTTCCTGGACTTGGAGTCTGAGGAGAAACACAAACAATCCAGTAGTCCAGTATTATCCATGAGGAACCATCACGGTACCGAAACACAACACTAAGACATCACAACTGTCTACCTTCTCATGCTTTCTGCCATTCACTCTCTCTCTCACACACACACACACACACACACGCACACACACTCTCTCTCTCTTTCTCTTTAAATGTTTAGGCTATAAAATGTTAATGAAATGTTAATTCCTAAAGCTTGCTAGTTATACACAAATAAGAAATGGATCTAAACTAGATGTCCACACCACAGAGCCTAACCCTAACTTAGAGTAAAGAAATAGGCCTAAGCTTGCACGTGTATTGTGCAATATACATTTGGAGTTTCTCGTTTTACTCACTGTAGGCTATGTCTATTTATATTTAATTGGATAAAATGATCGAATTCTTTTCAACTGGTAAAACCCAATGAACAGGTAGCACGTCCAGTAAACTGTCCCTAACGTCCAACAAAACAGTTTTCCCTATCGTAAATATTTTAACAGCACCATAGCACTTCTTAAAGGGTATATAAAAACGTTTGCATGCATATAAAGCGCCACATAAAAAGAGAGTCACTAGTAATGCACTTGTACCTTAACCCCTGTTCATGCCTGTACCTACCCGGGCCGCTGGACCTCTCCTCCGGGCAGCTCGACGAAGGCGAGTCGTCGTCTTTATTCTCCGCTTCGTCTCGTTTCTCCTGCGCGGAAGTGTCTGTAGACGACAGTTTATTGCTGGACTCATCTCCGGAATCGGTATTTTCTTTGGAGTGGTTGGACGTTTTTTCGGCGCTCGAAGCCTCAAAGAACTGGTCGAATCCGTGCGGGAGAACCCCGTTCCTTCCCATGCCGGTGAAGAAACTACCGGACCCGACGCTGGTCCCCCCGTGATGGGGGTACACCGAGTCGTTTTTGAAAATCATTTCCGTTCGTCCTGACGCCGGTAGACGGTCCCTGTGCATGATCTCGTCTGCTGAGTAGTAGGAACCGTAGTTCCCCCGGTAGTGCCATTTGCTCGGGTGCTCCAGTCCGTACTCCCTGAACGCCACCTCGCGCGGTTGGACCGGAGCGATATTGGAAGAATATGGAAAACTGACCTGACAGGAAGTGTTCTGGGGTAGAAACGGCGAAACGGACGAAAAGTCAGGCGCCGACACGTAGTACGTACAACCGGGCATGTACATGTTTGACGCGCCGCTCCCGCGCTCCTCGTACTCCGTCATGTCTCCTATTAGCGCGTGTGAATAGGCAGCCCTAAGTGTGCTAAACTTCGTCTCTATTCCACTATAGGCGTGAGGACGCGATCCGCGAGGAGAGAAAATTGGAAACATAAGCTGACGTGCGATTCATCTTGATCGATTCTTTGAGGTAATTGTGTCATGTGATCCCGCTATAGAAATGACCATACATCAATATCGGTCATTAAGATCTATCTGGAGAAATCGGCTCGAGATAGGAGAGCAGCGAGTCAGTTCATTGGTTGGCTGCTGTCGAGACCTCCAATATAAGTCTCAACATTTTCCTTGCACGAATTAGGCATTCGTAAACTATCCCTGAAACGTCCACGATAATCAGATGCTTATCTCGCCCAGTCCTGGCGAATTCTAACCAACAAACAGCCTTGTATTGAGTCTCTGCTGTGATCAGATTAAGATCGGATAAAAACAGATCTTTTTGCTAAGATTGCACATCTATTTCTGGACGCTTACCGACTATCAATTCCTATGTGTCCTAGCAGCTGTACAGACAGACTACACTCTGAAGATCACTCGTATATATGATGGAAGCCGAGCAGTCACTCCCGACCTGTACACTATAACTGTACAATAATGTAGAAAACGGGAGATGTTATCTCTAACCTATTAACAACGATTAGATCCGAAAAATCTGATTTCAAGTTAATTTTTCATTCATTTATAGTTAAATGAATACAAGTTATAGGTCAATATAAAGGCTAAATTAATCTAGAATGTTAATAACTATTGAAAATAAGATGCATCCCATCCTGCGTCATTGCATTCAAGTATCCTGGTCGTACTGGGGACTGGGCTTTATCCAGCCGCCTACCAGTGGACGGCACATCCTTACAGTAAGCCTCTGGCTCCGGTCAAAACCACCATAGAAAAACATGAACGAAGCCAAGCGCCCATATACAAACATAATGTCTTTAGTTCCAAAGTAAACTTTAGTTCACCTTATGACATAATATCAGATATCTATACCAGACAATGTGATCAATAGAAGTGAAATTCCCAATATTAAAACGCGTCGAGGTAAAGAGATATAGTCTGTTATAGATATTAACATTTATAATGTATAATTCAGCCAGACTTGACTTAACGACGTCCCGCTCAAATGTTTTAATCATGAG
Source organism: Argentina silus (assembly GCF_951799395.1). Taxonomy (NCBI): domain Eukaryota; kingdom Metazoa; phylum Chordata; class Actinopteri; order Argentiniformes; family Argentinidae; genus Argentina; species Argentina silus. The sequence goes on along the minus strand of NC_139673.1, from coordinate 79,273 downwards.
CGAAAAAGAAGGGACGAAAATAGATAGATTGATGGAAAGACAATAATTGAAAGGAAGAACTATACAGTTAGAAATAGAAAGAAAGTGGAAGGAAGGAGGGCAGAAAGGAGGTATGTATGTGAATCAGCTCTGCATAAACAGAATGAAATGAAACAATTCCAACTCCTCTTCCACTTTACAAAACCTCCCCACCGAAAAAGTTACGCAACACATTCACAATAACATCCATCTTTACCTTATCGGACGCATTTTTCTTCTCTCCAAATCGAACAAATGTAACAATTCTGTCCAAATCCCCGGTGTCGTGTGATCACATGTCCCGTTCAACGGTAACCCGCCTCCACCACACTGCCAAGTCCAAAACAACTCTCCTGGCTTTGAACGTCTCTGCTGTGGTCTGGGACCGGGTGTCCAGCTATCCCCAATCACCCACAGACACATGACTTTATTACAGGATAGACAAAGGGACGTCCGGCTGGAGGCGGATGGCCCAGTCATCACCCCACTGGCTGGAGGAGCACTCACTCTCCCTGGGGTTGGAGGAGTCACAACGGAACACGGTTTGATGATCAGGAAACAATAGTGGCATGTCTGTGTGTGTGTGTGTGTGTGTGTGTGTGTGTGTGTGTGTGTGTGTGTGTGTGTGTGTGTGTGTGTCTGTGTGTGTGTGTGTGTGTGTGTGTGTGTGTGTCTGTGTGTAAAGTAGAGAGCGACAGCAGGCAGCAGGGGACAAGGCGGGATGTGAGAGCAGAGATACCTAGCACATTTCAACATGTTGCTGCTTAATGATGATATTCTAAGTAATGTACCATTTTCTATCAAATAGATTATGTATGTCAAGCCTTAATCTACACACGCACACACACACACACACACACACACACACACACACACACACACACACACACACAGTACAACATAAAAACAACATTAAAGTGCTCTAATGCATTAAACAGATAATCCAATAACAGACACTGAATTACGATGTAGGCCTGTTCTCTTTTGATTTCAACACAGGTCACCCAAAATATTCAGTACAAAGTAGGTCAGAATTTTCGTCAAGTAAAGCCTCGGGACTATAACTAGGCACAAAAAAAACACGTCTCTAGAATTGTAACCGCAGTTTAAAGTGAGTTAACCTCCCGGGTTTATTCCCGTCAGAGATGTGTACATTCCCGGTTAGCACGGCCGCGTCCCGGCCTGTTATGGTGCGTTATCGGGCTGCTGAGGGGCTTGGAGGGGCTTGGAGGGGCTTGGAGGGGCTGCCACCCCAGACTGCAGACTGCTGGAGGACAACAGCGCAGCTACGAGTTGCCACATACTTATATGTAATACACTTCCCCTCGGCTTTTACAAGAATGGCTTTGAATAAAATAGTGTATTTATATACATTAATATATAATTATATGTATATGTCTAGATGAATTCTGACTAACCTGACCTTAACGTTGTTATGGTGGCCCTAGATATGCAGGCGTACTCGGGTCCCACGGCTCGGCTGAGGGAGAATCCCGCTGCTGACTGTCATCTACACGGTCCGTTACATCTGGATTTAACAAGTAAAACGATGACCGTATTGTCACCAGTGTCCATATTAACAAATACAAGGCAAGGGCTAACTTTGGAATTAACAAAATCATTAGCGTATAACATTAGCTTTTAATTGTTCAGTCAATCAGTGTTGTTTTATACATCTCCTGGAAATCCCGTGCGTAAAAACGAAGAATTCGGTCTATTAATGCCAACATGAGACTTGTGAATTGCTTGTGCAAATCCTCAAAGACTCAAATAAAATACACTTGTTAAAACACACTGGTTAAGAGTCCGGTGAGAAATCCAACGATCAAACTAAACAGTGAGACAGCACATTGTCAAAAGAGATATCAAGATATTGATTAATGTGTCAAACTTCCAAATGATCCACAGACTAGAACTCTTCAGAGGGAAAAGGGCGAATTCATCTTGAATATTTTTACGTGAAAATCCTCCACACTGTCTCTGTCGACAAAAGCTAAAACATACATCTCATAACCGTACATGTGTAACAATCTAAAGCAAGCTGAATGTGTGTGTGTTATTCGGCCTAACGCCTTTACCAACTGAAGGCCGACATCCCGCTTATCAACTGAGGCAACAATGCTCTCGACGTCCATGATTCTTCGAGGTTTGAAGTTTTTCGAGGTTTTTTAGAAAAGTTCGTTTTCGTCTCGTTTTTAGATGACCCGTGTTGTCATGTCAACAAACTTGGGCGCGTCTGTCCTAAAACAAAATAAACATCAAACATTTAAATAACGTGAAACTTAATTCATTCACGTTAGAAGTGTAATAAGTTTATTGGTCAACAATATTTTAATTTTCATGGAAGTGGCAAAAAAGCGAAATTTGTGCAAAGATTCGATACCATCAGAATGACTCCAATTTGTAAGTTAATGAGTAACATGTTAGCTACATATCATGTTTGTAGTTACTTTGTTATTTTCATTAGTTTACGCAATAGCTTAGAATATAACGGTCCTAATCAATGTTTACAAAAACCGCTCGATAGGCCAAATACAGAATTATTATGTAACATTGTTATACAACGTTCAGTAATTAGTAATTCGCGTCATTTAGTGTCAACTTAGACCTAAAGATTAAATAGCCTACACCTTACACGAAAATAAATTTTCATTTAGACCTACGGAATGAAAAAAAAATAGTTAGGCTAATTCGTGTACAATTTTGTAAACATGCAGTCACCATTTTGTAGGCTCATTTCTGAATTAAAAGATATGTTGGATAATGTATATATGTATTCAACCACTGACAGTAGGGTTCCGGTCGGGTAGTATATTGCCGTATAGGCCTCAAAGGGACGTCGAGAGGCGGCGATGCAGAGCCCGTCTGTCTGATGTTCACGGGGACCGTCCACGGTGGAGGTCACGGTCCTAGTCTCTGATGCTACAGGCATATCTCTGGGCCTAAGATTTAAAACGTCATATTAACCATTGTGCTGATTCGCGTGGAATAGAGCATGCAGCATTCTCATCGGACGGGCCCTGTACCAGCAGAACACATCCAAGCCAGCAGACATGTTCCACATGATGGTGGATTCATCAAACTGTAACCAAGTTGTTTTCACGTGGAACCAGTTGTAACGTTGTTGGCTAAAACAGCCAATAGACTGACATGTGTGACGATGTCCACGGCCACAGCACATGCGCAGGACATCCAAACAGGCCCAGATTTGAACCCACTAATGAGCAGACAGCATCGCTTACATTTGGAATGTCATCTATATGTACAGGAAGATCAAAAGCGCGTCAACATGTGTGCGGCTTCATGGCGGACCGACAAACCCCTCAGACTCAACACCAATAAAACGAAGCCAAATTGTGCATGTCGTTGTAGTCACGTGATGATACGGCTGTCCGGTGTAAACAGAAAGCCAGAGGCGACACGACAACGTCGCCTCTCGGTTAGGCTACTGACGAATAGCCTCCACTGCAGACTTATATTATTATTATTATTATTATTATTATTATTATTATTTTTATTATTATTTAATAATGTCGTCTGCAGAGGGCCCAGGGTTTCAGCGTAATAGACCTCCCCTTTGACCAGTAGACTACTGCGTCACAGACCCTCCCCGCTTTACATTTTGCACATCTCATATTTTGCTCATGTTCTATCCTAGAATATAACATCCACACTGTAGTGAACGTCCTATCCTCCACACTGTAGTGAACGTCCTATCCTCCACACTGTAGTGGACGTCCTATCCTCCACACTGTAGTGAACGTCCTATCCTCCACACTGTAGTGAACGTCCTATCCTCCACACTGTAGTGAACGTCCTATCCTCCACACTGTAGTGAACGTCCTATCCTCCACAATGTAGTGAACGTCCTATCCTCCACACTGTAGTGAACGTCCTATCCTCCACACTGTAGTGAACGTCCTATCCTCCACACTGTAGTGGACGTGTTAACAAGTGCTGCTGATATGTTGTTCATGTCTCAGGCTGCCACTGAGAAACCCTCCTTTCCACATCAGACAACAACGGGTTTATTTTATTTTATGTTATTCTTTATTCTGTTAGGCTTAGTTTAGTTGATTAGGGTTAGGGTTAAGGTTAGGGTTACTCTTCCTGAGGTCCACACAGAACGTCAACCACACGACAGAGACAAGAGGAACACAAACACAATATTTCACGACATTAAAATAAAATACCACTAATACACTGTTAAGACGCCAAGAGACAATACACTTAGAATTATTATATTTACACTTACAGACGAATCATATTTACAGATCATTGAGACATCTAGAGAGGCGCTGTGACATGTTTTTACAACTCGCCTTTCTGTTCGCATTTTAAGAAATCAATGTATGTCGAAGAAGCACATGCGTCCTCTCAGATCATGACGTCATAGGCCTATAGCCAATTCGATATTGAGCTTAGTGTAAAAGTGTTTCTGAATGTCCCCAAAAATAGTGGAATAAAGCTTCAAAATACACAGCCTATAGTACCAATAATAACGACATAGCGATGACGGAACACGTAAAGCAGAGGCCTGTTAAGGTGACCAACAGGCTACATCGTTCCGGCGTGGAACACGAAATGAAAATGTCTTATATTAGAAACGTGTCTGCTGCCACGTTGGCCTGCGCCTGTTCACCTCGCTCTGCGGCTTTAAATACCACTTAAAATATCATGCTAGCAAATCGGATATTACTATTTCCCCATTGATGGTACATTAATGAGTAGGTCGAGGTTATTTACTGTTTTCTGGTTTTGCTTCGGATTTTATTTGCATTTTCAAAACAAGCAATAGCCTTTAGGCCACTATTCCATAATATGAAATATACTTTTCTCTGTAAATCATATTTCTAAATGTTCCAACTCTTCCGATTAAACATCTGTTATCCTTGTATCATATAAACATACTGTTTGGTAAATGATGTCAAGGTCAGAGACCAGGCGTGTAGCTACGTCAAGGTTGTAGAGTCGAAGGACGTTTTCCTGGCTGATCAGACAGCCGTTCCTTGTAGTTTCTATTATCATTAGGTTGTCAAATAAAAATGTGAATACGAGTCAGATTTGTTTTATTTTTCATGTTAGGGTGATTCTTAATACGTTGGCTTACAGTTGTCCTTATGCGTGTAGCAACACTATAATTTGGTGACTATATTCATAAGCGTCATATGCGAGCCTTTAGTCTGATATACCGCGTGTTCCGTGGGTTGCCAGGGACTTGATATGCTAGACGCATTTCACTTGGAAAAAGTCCACGTTCAGCCCACGCAATATAACGAATGAACCGATAAAATTGATGAATTGATCGAGGCGTATTCTTAGCCGAGAAAGAGTCGCACACGGGGATGAAAGTTTCCATGACAAACACAACAAATTTAAAGTGAAATGAGTAAAGCAGAACTACAGAAGATTAGTTTTTATCACCGAACTTTTAAAATGATTAGGTCTACCAGTCGATAATGACGAATTGGAGCTAACATATTTATGGAGAACAAGTTTAAATATCCATTTGATTAACGCTTAGTTTATGTGCTCATTTCAGTATATCATATAAGCATATTGCCATTTAATATTTTACCATTCTAGTGACAATTTCAAGCCCATAAGCGTTCCACAGACATTTCTGCTTCTCTTGTCGCGGTCTCATTCCTCAAAAACAGGGCCTCGGCCTTTCGCTTTCCACTTTCTTTCATACAAGTAAAACTCTATCTCTATTTGTTGTAGGCCTATTGCAAATTATATAAACAAAGGAACAACTTTGAATAGGCCTCCATTTTCTATTTCACCATGAATGCATTTATAAACATCATCCGCATCGACCGACCAGTCTTTAACTTGGATTAAAGCTCCTTCCTGAAGCGCGCGCCGATGCAGAACTCTGAGGTTCAAATTCAAATCCACGCGATCGGGACGTCCGGGGACCGGAGCTCCAAAACCATCCATCTGGATCAGAATGATGCTGTCCGTGATCAGATCTACCTGGCAGTTGAATAGTATAGAAGAAATCAGTCAACTCGATCTGATCCTGGATAGCAGACAAGAACCCGGATAATTCTGGTCCAGATGAAAGGTTTTGTCACCATAGGCCATTGATACAGTGACATATAGGCCCATATCTCTGCACATTATTCACCTATTCATAATGTGCTTGCTTGTAATATGTCAAGATCTGTAAACGTTGCAATATGGCCTTGGCTATATATTTTACCTACACTATTTTCCCAAAAATACACTTTGCATTCTGTGACATTTTTGGATGGTCAGGTAAGTAAGGAGGGCTCTTTGTGACACACCTGACAGCGTCTGAACCTATTAGTCTTCCAACGGCTCGGAACATGACGCCCAAAGTAAGACGTTGGAGTCAGGGATATCACACATACGTCATTGCGGTCCTCTGTGGCTCAGTTGGTAGAGCAGGGCGCTAACAACGCTTAGGTTGTGGGTTTGATTCCCGCTGGGACCATCTAGACTGAAATGGATCCACTCACTGCAATATAAGTCGCTTTGGATAAAAGCGTCAGCTAAATGGCACATATTATATTATAGTGTTAACACGTCTTGGGTTCTCCCTGTCTGAGAGTGGCCCTGGGTGTCTTCCACTGTGGAAGAAAGTTCAGGGTCAATCTCAACCTCACTTCTCTTCTATCCGGAAAGGATGGAAAATGACGTAAGAAACACACTGTAAATGGATAAATGCAATATTAAACTTATCATGCTATAAGAAATAGTGTTTTTATGAAGAAATAATGTTATTAATGTTGCCATTTTCCGAGATTAAGATGTTAAACATTCACGCTGAATCAAAATGCAGTAAATGGATGTCGATCTCTTTTATCCTAATAGTCCCTCTAAAGTGCACCTTGTCCAAAAACTCGCTGTGTATGTCGTTACTTTGCTCTTCCTGGTTATTCCGTTCTAGTTGATGAGGACCTCCATGGTCCATCCGTAGGTCAGCTCTGGGGTCCCGTCAACAGTTCAAGCCGTGAGGAGTCTGGTCCATGGGGTGCAGCGCGGTTAGGAGACACGGTTCTAGTCTTCTACTAATATGGTCCTGCGGTCACTAAAAGGCTTTACTGTCTCCACGCATGCGTAGACTGTAAGGTATGGCAGACCGGTTGAAAGTTTAACCCATAAATTCAGTTTACTTGTTCGAGTTCAAAGGGAGGGAGGAGAAAGAACGGAGCCCAAACGGAGATGTGAATATCATCAACACAAGCCGTGGAGCTTCGCCTTCATAGATGTTCAAAGACAATAATATCTGTAAACAATTAGGACTGCACCACGACCACGTCCACTTTAATCACTGCAGATGTCAAACAGACATGTCTTCATCTGAACCAATCACTCCTCATAAGGATGAAGAAGTTCGCAATATAGGCTAGAGAACTACGCCATCTAGGGGTAGGAGTTTGACATTGCAGAGATCATATTGGCTCAACTTCAAATCAAATCAAATCAAAGTTTTTTTTAATAAAATATACAGAATACAGCCATAGACGGTGCAATGAAATGCTTAGGGAAAGCTAGCTTCTCAACAATGCAACAATCAACAATCAAACAATCAACAATGCAATGCAATATCATAATTATAACCCCCCCCAATAATAAGCAGAAACACAACAACAATATTGGGCAGTAACAATAGTATGAGTAGAGAAGACTGTTTATTTGGCCATGCAATCTCATAAATTGTAGGAATGTTGTATGTACCCCTTCAAGACAACACACACTGCACCCCCCCCTTCAAGACAACACACACTGCACCCCCCCCCTTCAAGACAACACACACTGCACCCCCCTCTGAGACATGCACACCCCCAAGGGAGAACAGGGTCAGCCATATTCAGCAGTTAAGTGCCTTGCTCAAGGGCACAACGGCAGTGGTAGGCACTTTAGATATGACACCAGCGACCCTCCAGTCACCAGCTCACATCCGGCTCCCTCCTGGAGGGGATCAAACCAGCGACCTGCCGATTACTGGCCGGCCTCTCTGACCTCCAGGCTAGCTGCCGCCCCCAATAGTATGTGTGTAAGTTCAAAAGGCTGCATCATCAATGCTTTAGAGTCATCGCAGATGTTTAGAATGGAGGAAATGCAGTAAGGAACACCGGAGAGAGAGGGAGAGAGAGAGAGGGAGAGAGAGAGAGGGAGGAAGAAGCTTGTTGACGAGTTTTGGGGTCATTTTATATCAGCACACGGCTGCTGTTATGTTGCCCTCAGCCAAAGTCCAACTGCAGTATGGTTCCATCTCCACCAGAGGGCGCCGTTTGTTCACATATGTCCACCAGAAATACAAAGGACCAGTTCATCCTGATCACTGGGTTCAACTTTAGGAACTCAATTCAATTGAATCCGTCAAGTAAAAGTAATGAAGTAAGATTGTTTTGGAGTGGGGTAGACTCCCTCTCAGTCAACCAGGCCAAGGCCTACGTCCAGTTTCCATTAACCAAATAAAGGGATGGTCTCCACAGGAAGATGAGAGGAAACCTCAGACTATTGATGACTTGAGGCTATCTCTCTATAAACTTCTAAAGAGTTCTATGTGTGCTTTAGGATTTAAGCCTCTCATCATGAACCTCTTATTTTAGAACCTCTTATTTTAGATTTCTATATGCATAGCCTAGCCTACATAAGACCAACCTCTTATAGCCTAGCCTACATAAGACCAACCTCTCATAGCCTAGCCTAGCCTAGCCTACATAAGACCAACCTCTCAGAGCCTAGCCTATATAAACATCTCCTAGCCTAGCCTATATAACTGCCAACGTTTCAACGACCAAG
>NC_139673.1:52974-65474 GCF_951799395.1 Argentina silus | reverse complement strand
TGGAATGATTTCAAAACATTGAAATTGAAAAATTGTTTCATTGGAAGTTATACGTTTGCCTAATCCTCTAAAGTATTATTTCTTATAAATCTGTGAATAATAACCATCAAATAATCAAATCAGTTCGTATCAGACTGGGAGATGTTTTGATTGTTTTTTAAATAATTTAAAAAGGCTTGTTATAAACAATTTTTACCTATAAATATATAAAATATTTCCTGCCCATATTATTATTTTTGTTGAGCAATATTATCCGTGTTTATAAAAGCTGTAGCCACGAAGCGCACTATGGGCCTAAACCCGTCGATCCTTATTCAGATGTCATTGTTCAAAATTCAACTCAACTGACTGTCACAGTAGATAGGCCTGTCATTGATTTCACTACTAAACACGTAGTGTGTAATGCGTAACCTCTTCACTCGTCCTGCGTAATTCATCTCTCGATGTATACAGATATATAATGTCTCATGTCTTGTTGTTGGTGTTGGTGTTGGTGTTGGTGTTGGTGTGTAGGTCTGGTTCCAGAACCGGAGGATGAAGGATAAGCGGCAGCGCATGGCCATGTCGTGGCCTCACCCCGCGGACCCGAACTTCTACTACATGATGAGTCACGCGGCGGCCAAGGCGAGCCTCCCGTACCCGTTCCACCCGCACCTGCCGGTGCCGTACTACCCGCACATGGGCGTCACGGCGGCGGCAGGCGCCTCCTCGTCAGCTTTCGCTACTTCAATACGGCCGCTTGACACTTTCCGCGCCCTCTCGCACCCGTACTCGCGGCCGGAGCTGCTGTGTAGTTTTCGCCACCCGGGGCTCTACCAGCCGCCAGGTCTGGCCTGCTCTGCGGCAGCGTCAGCGGCGGTGGCGGCAGCAGCTGCGGCAGCGGCGGTCAGTGCGCCATCGAGCCATGGCGGGCCGTGCTCGTGCCTCACCTGCCAGGCTGCTGGCCCCGGTCCCGGGGCCGTGGGCTCGAGGGGCAGCGGCTCAGAATTCACGTGCACGGCGTCAGGTCAGAGGTCAGACGGAGGATTTCTGCCGTACTCCGCCGCGGTGCTCAGCGGAAAAACCTCTGCCACGTCGCCGGACCGAGACCGGAGAGAGGAGAACGCGGTGAACAGATAGTCACGTAGAGGACCTGTTTATATATGTCTCCGTTTAGCGACACAGTGACGGTTTCTGATGTTCTGAATTGTTTCCGTTTTTGTAATAATCAACTGAATATTCTTATCTCGCCCGTCATCGGTTTTGGATAACGCTCCTTTACATGGGTTCACTTTATCTCTGAACAATATTGGCCTTAAATGTGCTTCACATTATATATTTATATTGCAGACACAGGCGCAATTCCACATTCGCGCAAAGACATGCCAATTTGAACCAACACTTGCATTTCTCAGGTTCAGATTCGGTCGTGTGTAATTCCAAAAAACAGCCCTAAATTCACCACCGCTTCATCAGACCTAAACAATAACAACAATAACAATAATAACAATAACAACAATAACAACAGGCCCAAAGAAACCCGTCATGTCAGATAGGTTGTGATTATAATAACGAAGCATGCATTACTCTTTTCACCTCCGTTTATCTGGCCTTCAGGTTTACCCCAGTAGAACCTTCAGCAGAACCTTCAGTAGAACCTTCAATAGAACCTTCAGTAGAACCTTTAGTAGAACCTCCAGTAGAACCTTCAGTAGAACCTTCATTTGAACTCAGCAAATTCAAACCAGGCAGTTTTAGTTTGCCACGCCATATCTATATAGTCCATATGTTCATGCATGAGATAATGTTATCAGATACTGTGATATTCCCTCATAATAGAAAGCCCACGTGGAGACAGGAATGTATTCTACAAGGATGCACGTGAACTGTAGTTTTCATAACCATAATCCAGTTGATCATTTCAGAGATAATCTCACAGGATTGGCATGATCTCATCTGGACCCGTTCAGAGCACCGGAATATCTTTGTGTGAAACTGTGAAGAAATAACCTTTTAAGTCATTTATTTTATGAAATGTATTTATTGTAAAAAATATGTATGTGCAATATTCAATGTTTATAGTGCAATATTTATCTTTTAGTTAAGTTCTTTGATCATTATTCCATAAATTGCAATTATTTTAAGGACATCGTGTCTGATACACTGAAGGCTATTCAAATGGATCTTCTTGTTGTTTCTGTCTGCCCTTGGCCTATAGCCGTCTGTCAGAATATTGCTTTTGACAGTAAAATGAATTGTTGCATGGTTTGATAAATACGAACGAATAAATAAAAAAGAACGGATGGAATTCATCAGCAGAAATCACCTCGCGTCTGATTGGTTGTCTGTCCGGATGGAACGGCATGCCTCTAACTCTGACAGACTTCACAGAAGAGACGCGGAAATTAGATTCGAGAAATATTGTGTTGGAAAATATCCACTGACATCGCTACGACGCATCTTTGACATTTGATCAGTGCCCCCCCACCTCCCCCCGCCGCTCCCCCTAACCCCGCCCCCCCACCCCAGTACCTGCGGTTGACAAGCTGTTCCACAACAATCCGCTCGTTCCACTTTGATTGATTGCCTTATTAACGCGTGCTCGTGTAGTGTGACGGATCTGATTAAGCTGCATATGTTTTAGAATAATGTTTAACTGATAGCTGACTGCGCGCGGAGCAGCTGACAGCTGGAGGGGGGGGGGGGCAACCCCTCATTTAGGCCCACAGAGAAAACGAAAAACACACTGCAGCTTTTAAAACAATAAAACGATGCCCTCTGAATCACACTGAGACGTGGCTACGTGTTGTGTCTGCTCACAGAAGAAGCAGTGTTAGACACAAATGATGTTTCAACGACTCCATTGATTCCCATTCCAACAGAAAGGTGACGTATTAGACGTTGCTTTATGCAATTATGGCGAAACAAGCTGTGAAACTGCAAACAGTCATTATTGGTTATATTAAACCAAATATGACGTATTGGTGGTGAGTGGCACCGCTCCGTGTCTGTGCCGACGGAGGGAGGCTGGGAGGCTGGTGTCTCTACAGGCATCTAACCCCGGAGTGGAAGAACACATCTTGAATTCTACAAAATCACTTTTAACAAACAGACAAAACATTTAGGCTAGTTCCCCATATGCAGAACCTCATACTTGTTTAGGAAAAAAACAGCGTTGAAATTGATGGTAATAAACTGTAAATGAAAGGGGACAGAGATCTTGACAAATAGGCTAAAGATATTTTTAATGCCTCATTGAGATGAAATCTCTTTTACAAGAGAGACCTGGTCCAAGACAGCATGCTGAAGACAAATTACAGTATTAATACAAACATTAGAAAAAAATACACCGTTACACCTTCAAAACATACGTTTATAAATAAATAAAAAAGGACATGCAGATGAGCCAAATGAAAATGACGAATGTCTAGGCCCCTCACGAATATATACGAATAGGCTACACAGGTTTATAATTAATATACCCCACCAACCCTAATGATAACGCTTATTTAGCCCAGTGGATGTTATATATATCAGTATATGACATATATATATATATTCATACAGTATATGATATATCAATCTATCTATATATAGATATATATATATGTATTGTCGATGGGGATTTACACTGTATTCCGCACCGGAACGCGCTTTCTGGGTTTGTAGTCCTGTCGGGAGAGCGGCTGGCAGGACTACATTTCAGGGCATTCTGGGTAGCCACTCCCCGTTGTTGTGGCTGACGTCACGGCGCCACGAGCAGCGGCGGTGAGGAGACCGACGGTCGGACCGGAGCAGCTCTGCAGCTTCTGGACGCGCTCGATTCCGTTACAACCACATGTACTTGAGCTGTTCTAACTATAGATTAAAGTATAGAGCCAGCGTTTATGCCTTAAGGTCGAATGCTATGATGCTAGCCTGGCTCATTGTTGTGTGTTAGCTAGCTAGTCGGTTGCTTGTCCATTCAGACAAAGCGGATAGTTAGCCAGCTAGCTGCTCCCGCTAGCTACTCCCGCTAGCTGCTCCCACTAGCTGCTCCCACTAGCTGCTCCCACTAGCTGCTCCCACTAGCTGCTCCCACTAGCTGCTCCCACTAGCGCCTATCAAGGACGGCTGCTGTCGTCGGGGTGGGACCGCTGTCGTCGGGGTGGGACCGCTGTCGTCGGGGAGGGACCGCTGTCGTCGGGGTGGGACCGCTGTCGTCGGGGAGGGACCGCTGTCGTCGGGGAGGGACCGCTGTCCTCGGGGTGGGACCGCTGTCGTCGGGGAGGGACCGCTGTCGTCGGGGAGGGACCGCTGTCGTCGGGGTGGGACCGCTGTCGTCGGGGTGGGACCGCTGTCGTCGGGGTGGGACCGCTGTCGTCGGGGAGGGACCGCTGTCGTCGGGGTGGGACCGCCGTCCTGCGGCCACACAGACTAGTCTTACTTGTTTTCTGATCGCTAAATGTGGAGAGTTGATGAAAAGCTTGTTAGCTACGAAGCTGGGTTTGTTCTGGCTGCCTCGTCACTCCTGCTGGGATTCACTGGGCCAGTCACCACCTTTCACAACCAAGGAACGCAAACTGTCTTAATCTGATGTTTCTGGAAGTGTCATGTCAATCTGACGTGTCTGTAATGTGTTGATGTTGCAGTGAGGCGTGTGGAAGAGGACCACCACAGTCATGGGGGCGCTTGTTTCCCGCTGGAAGGTAAAGCAGCTGTTCCTGTGGAACATGTTGATGCTACAGCCCAGGGGAGGCTGGTGGAGGTAGAAATCGGAGGACAGGCTCATTGTAATGCATGGTATCAGAAATGGTCCACCAGCCTCCCCTGGGCTGGAGTCATCTACTACTGCCTGCCTGAGATAATGGACTGAGTCTGCTACACTGTTCCTATCAGCTGTGTGTGTGTGTGTGTGTGTGTGTGTGTGTGTGTGTGTGTGTGTGTGTGTGTGTGTGTGTGTGTGTGTGTGTGTGTGTGTGTGTGTGTGTGTGTGTGTGCGCGCGCGTGCGTGTAATCCCACCATTAAACTCTGATTATAGTGGTACAGCAGCCATTTGAGTTGAGTGATTACTTCTTAATCTGAAACTTCCATCCCATGTGCCTCATGTTCCAACAGGCCAAGCCGACCACAGTGGAGCGCCTGGAAGGCATCGACAAGGTAAGAGCCAAGCAGCTGCTGTCCTGACCCCTTAACCCCTGACCCCTGTTATAGTCTAACCTGTCCTGACCCCTTAACCCCTGACCCCTGTTGCAGTCTAACCTGTCCTGACCCCTTAACCCCTGACCCCTGTTACAGTCTAACCTGTCCTGACCCCTTAACCCCTGACCCCTGTTACAGTCTAACCTGTCCTGACCCCTTAACCCCTGACCCCTGTTAGTCTAACCTGTCCTGACCCCTTAACCCCTGACCCCTGTTATAGTCTAACCTGTCCTGACCCCTTAAACCCTGACCCCTGTTATAGTCTTACCTGTCCTGACCCCTTAACCCCTGACCCCTGTTATAGTCTAACCTGTCCTGACCCCTAAAACCCTGACCCCTGTTATAGTCTAACCTGTCCTGACCCCTAAAACCCTGACCCCTGTTATAGTCTAACCTGTCCTGACCCCTTAAACCCTGACCCCTGTTATAGTCTAACCTGTCCTGACCCCTTAACCCCTGACCCCTGTTATAGTCTAACCTGTCCTGACCCCTTAACACTTTAGATATTACAGGACTATATTGCTGTGCGTCAGTCCCTGTCCCTGGGTTTTGTGTCATGGCTAAAGCTAACATCAGGGCCAAATGCTGCCTTCAAGTGCTACTTGGAAATAGAAAACTTGTCATTTTCGACTGGGCAATTTGTGTGACTCAGAGTTTCCCACTCTAAGCTATCTTAGAATTAACCAATAGGGAGCTCTGAGCACAATCCTATGCTAAATCTGTGTGGGAAGCTCAGAGTTTCAGAGGAGCACTTGAACGCAGCATGACCCCTCAGGGAGGACACAGCCTAGAGAGGAAGCTCATTGTTACCTTTGTGTATGAAATGTGCTGTACCAATAAAGTTTGATTTGAAGTTATCCAGATAGACAGGAAACAGTAATTCTGCAGCCCTGTGTAAGTGTGTGTAAGAGTCGTCAGAAATGAGTTCATCACCCCCTAACTGTCCGTGGTTCCCACTGGATGGGTCCGGGGGAGGCTGTTAGAGGTAGAAATCGGAGGACCGGCTCATTGTAATGAATGGAATAAGAAATGCCATCAAACGCAGACGTTTTACATCTTTCCTCGTCCCTTCCATCCAATACAATGAGCCCGTCCTCCAATTTCTACCTCCACCGGCCTCCCCCGGCCTCCTGTGTCCCCCTGTAGCCTCTATAACGTGTGTGTGGTGTAATCCTCCCAGGACAGGACACGCACACACCACACACACACACACACACACACACACACACACACACACTGAAGCGCCTGTGTGTGTGTGTGTGTGTGTGTGTGTGTTTGTGTGTGCTGCTCTCAGGACATAAAGGACCTGGAGGAGTTCCGGGCGAAGAACCAGCGTCTGCTGAAGGTGATGGTGGGCCGCCTGCTGCTCTACTCCTCTGTGCTCTACCTGCTGACCTGCCTGGGCGTCTACTGCTGCTACCTGCCTGACCAGTGGGCCGGACGCCTCCTCCTCGCCCTGCCCTTCCTCGCCTTCCCTGTGCTGTGAGTAGAGAACCCTCTGTCTGTCTGTCTGTCTCTCTGTCTGTCTGTCTGTCTCTCTGCCTGCCTGTCTGTCTCTCTGCCTGTCTGTCTCTCTGCCTGCCTGTCTCTCTGATGTCTCTGTCTGTCTGTCTGCCTGCCTGTCTCTCTGATGTCTCTGCCTGTCTCTCTGCCTGCCTGTCTCTCTGCCTGCCTGTCTCTCTGATGTCTCTGTCTGTCTCTCCAACAGAGTGTGGTTTATGAGGCGGCTGCTAATCTTCCTCTTCACTAAACGCACAGAGAGGAACAGTAAGTGTGTGTGTGTGTGTGTGTGTGTGTGTGTGTGTGTGTGTGTGTGTCGTGGTGAATACAGCCAACCATGTCCTGTGTTCTCACCTCTATTTCAGATGACAAACTAGAAGATTTAAAAGTGGAAAAAAGAAAAACAGTAAGTGTGTGAATAGTGTGTGTGTTTGAGAGAGAGAGAGAGAGAGACAGAGAGAGAGAGAGAGAGAGAGACAGAGACAGAGAGAGAGAGAGAGAGAGAGAGAGAGAGACAGAGAGAGAGAGAGAGAGAGAGAGAGAGAGAGACAGAGAGAGAGAGAGAGAGAGAGAGAGAGAGAGACAGAGAGAGAGAGAGAGAGAGAGAGAGACAGAGAGAGAGAGAGAGAGACAGAGAGAGAGAGAGAGAGAGAGACAGAGAGAGAGAGAGAGACAGAGAGACAGAGAGAGAGAGAGAGAGAGAGAGACAGAGAGAGAGAGAGAGAGAGAGAGAGAGACAGAGAGAGAGAGAGAGAGAGAGAGACAGAGACAGAGAGAGAGAGAGTCCAACAGTGGGTCAGAGGATTCAACACTCAGGTTGCAACACTGAAGCCAACCGATCAGTTACAGATAACAGCTTAACAGGAAAACACAAAAACACTGATGATGTTAGGGTTAGGGTTAGGGTTACAGATAACAGCTTAACAGGATAACACTGATGATGTTGATGTGGTTGTGGTTGTGGTTGATGTGGTTGTGGTTGATGTGGTTGATGTGGTTGATGTGGTTGATGTGGTTGTGGTTGATGTGGTTGTGGTTGATGTGGTTGTGGTTGATGTGGTTGTGGTTGATGTGGTTGATGTGGTTGATGTGGTTGATGTGGTTGTGGTTGATGTGGTTGTGGTTGTGGTTGATGTGGTTGTGGTTGATGTGGTTGTGGTTGATGTGGTTGATGTGGTTGTGGTTGATGTGGTTGTGGTTGTGGTTGATGTGGTTGTGGTTGATGTGGTTGTGGTTGATGTGGTTGTGGTTGATGTGGTTGTGGTTGATGTGGTTGTGGTTGATGTGGTTGTGGTTGTGCCAACGCCAACCTGTAATTGATTGAGCTGTTCTCTCAGTAACACAATGACCTTTGACATGTGATGTCATCATTGTGACTACACAGTCCTAGCCTAAAGGTTTACTCATATCTGGAGATGTGTACACACACACACACACACACACACTCTGACCTTTAAAACCCATTATGATCTAACTTGTGCTGATCTCTGCTCGTTTGGCATTTCAGCCCCCCCCCACTCCTCCTCTCCTCCCCTCCTCCTCCCCATCTCCCCTCCTCCTCTCCTCCTCTCCCCTCCTCCCACTCCTCCTCTCCCCTCCACCCCTCCTCCTCTCCCCTCCTCTCCTCCTCTCCCCTCCTCCTCCCACTCCTCCTCTCCCCTCCTCCGGTGTAGCACACTAATGCGCTTACCACGTAATCACAAGGTTCCTGGTTCGATTCCGACCCTCGACCTATCTTGCATGTCATCCCTCCTCTCTCTCCCTCCTTCCTGTCAATCTCTACTGTCTCTGTCCCAATAAAGCAGAAATGCCCTAAAAAAAAATATATAAAAAAAACCAACTGTTGTGGCCACTTCTAGTCTCCATGGCTGACTGGGGCGTGTCCTCCTCAGGGGCGTGTCCTCCTCAGGGGCGTGTCCTCCTCAGCCACGGCCCGGTGACCCTCCAGGCCTTCAGCTCAGGGTCACAAAGGAGGTCTCCAGGGTCAAGGTTAGGTGGTTGTGGTCAGGGTTAGGGTTAGGTATGTGTTGTGACAGTCGGTCAGGGTTTGGTGGGTTAGTGTTAGTGTTAGTGTTAGGGTTAGGGTTAGGGTCAGGTATGTGTTGTGACAGTGTGTTGTGGTCCTCAGCTGGAGGAGGTGATGGAGACTGAAACCTACAAGAACGCCAAAGTCATCCTGGAGAGGTTCGACCCCGAGGCCAGGAACAAGACGGCAAGTCGCCTGTTCAAACACGGTCTCACACACGCACACACACACACAGACACACACACAATGCAACTACAAAGATGTGAAAAACACAACTAATAAGCAGTAACATGATTGTCTTTGTGTGATGAATTGATCTTGTTTTGTTCTTCTAGGAGATGGAATCAACTCCTACCCGTCAGGTGACCCCCGGACCCGGCCAAGGTAAACATCTGTCACTATGGTTACGGGGGGGGGGAGCGGGGGGGCATTGTGACTGCCAATGGCCCTAACCCCTATCCCTGGTCTGAGCATAGATTACTTTATCTTATGATGACTGATGTTCAGATGATTCACTTACTTAAACAAATGGATTTGTTGTAAGTCGCTAAATGTCATAAATGTAAATGTGTGTGTGTGTGGGGGGGGGGGGGGGACCACCTGTGTAAAATGCTGATGATGTGATGATGAAGAACCCCTCCTCTTCCTCTTCCTGTCCGTCCTCCTCAGAGGTCCGTCAGCGGGGTGTGGCCCTGCGGCCCCCCCTCATGATGACCCCCCCACCAGGGGCCCGCCCCCCCCAGGGTCCTGGAGCCCCCACGTCCGGCCCCCTCCCTCACGCCGCCCCGGGGGGACCTCCAGAGAGGGGCCTGGCCTCCGGGACCCCCCAGAGCTTGATGAGGAGACCTCCCCTGGCAGCAACATCCTGCACCCCCGTCCCTGGCATGGGTGAGTCCCCCTGCCCCCCCCTCCCAAACCACACCCTAGAACCTAGCCTCTCCCAAACCACACCCTAGAACCTAGCCCCTCCCAAACCACTCCCTAGAACCTAGCCCCGTCCCAAATCAGACCTTAGAACCTAGCCCCATCCCAAATCAGACCTTAGAACCTAGCCCCTCCCAAATCAGACCTTAGAACCTAGCCCCTCCCAAATCAGACTTTAGAACCTAGCCCCTCCCAAATCAGACTTTAGAACCTAGCCCCTAGTTCAGTTGAGGGTTCAGGTCTCCTGAGATGCAGTGAGGGACCTTGTTCTCAGATGGAGAGTTATGTAGACAAGCTGCAGGTCTGACAGGGTTAGGGGTAGGAGCTGTAGGTCTGACAGGGTTAGGGGTAGGAGCTGTAGGTCTGACAGGGTTAGGGGTAGGAGCTGTAGGTCTGGCAGGGTTAGGGGTAGGAGCTGTAGGTCTGACAGGGTTAGGGGTAGGAGCTGTAGGTCTGGCAGGGTTAGGGGTAGGAGCTGTAGGTCTGACAGGGTTAGGGGTAGGAGCTGTAGATCTGGCAGGGTTAGGGGTAGGAGCTGTAGGTCTGACAGGGTTAGGGGTAGGAGCTGTAGGTCTGACAGGGGTAGGAGCTGTAGGTCTGACAGGGTTAGGGTTAGGCTGGTGTGTTCCACTAAGGTATTACCTGTGTTGTGATGCTAGTTATGATGTTATGTTGTAATAACGTTGTGTATAGTGATGTAATGGTAATGTTGTGTTGTGGTTGTAGGTATGATGTAATGGTAATGTTGTGTTGTGGTTGTAGGTATGCACCCCCCAGGCCCCCCCCTGTCCCGACCCATCCTGCCCCGGGACCGAGGGGCGGTGGACCGAGTCATAGAGTACCTGGTGGGAGACGGACCCCAGAACAGGTCTGTCAGAGAGCAGCGCTGGCCTGGTCCACTAGTCACTCTGTTCTGAGAGGAGGGGGAGGGGGAGGGGAGGGGAGGGGAGGGGAGGGGGAGAGCAGCACCTGCTGTGTCATCAGAAGGTTAATGTCTCTCTCTCTCCCTCTCTCTCCCTCTCCCTCCCTTTCTCTCTCCCTCTCTCTCTCTCTCTCTCTCCCTCTCCCTCCCTCTCTCTCTCCCTCTCTCTCTCAGGTATGCTCTGATCTGTCAGCAGTGTTGCTCCCACAACGGCATGGCCCTGCGGGAGGAGTTTGACTACATAGGTACGGACGGGGGAGGGAGAGGGAGGGAGGGGGGAGGCCGGGGGGAGGGAGGGGGGAGGCCAGGGGGAGAAATCGGAGGACGGGCTCGTTGTAATGCATGGAATGAGGAATGGTATCATTCACGTTGTGACGTTGACCCCAGCCTCCCGGGGTCATCTGTCAGGGGTTGGAACACGGTGCTCTCCTTTCATGTTGCTGCAGCTCGACTGCGCAGGGGGAGGCTTCATCAACCATTACCACCGGTTACCTGTCTGTCTGAGGGCGTACCTGTCTGTCTGACTCACCTGTCTGTCTCACCTGTCCTCCAGCCTTCAGGTGCGCCTACTGCTACTTCCTGAACCGCGCCAGGAGGACACGCCCCCAGGCGCCCCGCCTGCCAGAGTTCAGCTTCGAGAGGCGTCTGAGGTCCGAGTCGCCGGAACCTTCTCCGCCACGGCGTCAGCAGGTACGGTCACACGCTCGGACAGGGCTGCCGATCGACCAATCACACTGCAGCAGGGTCGGGGGTCACGAGGAGCGAGGCAGAGTCGGGCTGAAGAACGCGCTCTCAACATGTCTTGTGGGTCATCGTTAGCTTGTTAGCGTAGCTTCATTAACCAACTCCATAGAGGCCCATTCATAATCCTCCTAGAATTAGCATAGCATTTGTGGGCCATTGCTGTCTTTCCTGTGTGTCCGTGTGTGTGTGTGTGTGTGTGTGTGTGTGTGTGTGTGTATCCCTCCCTAACCACACCTTGGTCCTGTGTTGTTTCTATGTAGCCTCTGGTTCTGGTTCTGGTTCTGGTTCTGGTTCTGGAGCCTTCACCCCCTGGAGCTCAATTCACAGCTTCTCCACTGGCCAGCAGCAGCACCAAGGTCCCCTCCCTGCCCTCCATCCTCCATCTCTCCATCCATCCATCTCTCCATCTGTCTCCCCTTCCATCTCCCCTTCCATCTCTCCTTCCATCTCCCCTTCCATCTCTCCATCCATCTCCCCCTTCCATCTCCCCTTCCATCTCTCCTTCCATCTCCCCATCCGTCTCCCCTTCCATCTCTCTATCCATCCCTCTTTCTTTTCCTCCATCCATCATGATATCCTTCCTATCCCAACCGACAATGACAATCCTAGTCCTGATCATCCTAGTCCTGATCATCCTAGCCCTACTAATCCTAGTCTTGATCATCCTAGCTCTACTAATCCTAGTCTTGATCATCCTAGCTCTACTAATCTAGTCCTGATAATTCTAGTCCTACTACTACTAATCCCTCCCTGTGACCACCTGACCTGGCTGTGGGGGAGCTGGGTGATGACCGTTAGTCAGACATCTCCTGGGTCACAGGAACACTTCTGTCATTTCAGCTACTTCAGGTGCGCTTGATTAACCACTGATCAACCCTGCAGGGTGGGTGGGGTTAGCTGCAGGGTGGGTGGGAATGGGGTGCAGGGTGGGTGGGGTTAGCAGCAGGGTGGGTGCAGGGTGGGTGCAGGGTGGTGGGGTTAGTGAGACAAGCCTCGTCAAGCTAAGCATAGGGGGAGAAAGGAGTGCAATAAATAACCTTCCTAACAATCTGATATTTGATTTGAGGGTTTGGCTCTGGTGTCTGCTGTCTCTGACTGGGAGGATTATTACAGTGTTTCATTGGAGTATTAACAGGTGATGGTGATGGTCTACCAATATCATTCTCTCTCTCTCTCTCTGTCTCTCTCTCTCCCTCTGTCTCTCTCTCTCTCTTTCTCTCTCT
>NC_139673.1:37500-52774 GCF_951799395.1 Argentina silus | reverse complement strand
CCCTAACCCCAACCCTAACCCTCACCCTAACCCTAACCCTAACCCAACCTAACCCTCACCCAACCTAACCCTAACCCTAACCTAACCCTAACCCTAACTCTAACCCTAACCCTAACCCTCACCCTCACCCTCACCCTCACCCTCACCCTAACCCTCACCCTCACCCTAACCCTAACCCTCACCCTAACCCTAACCCAACCTAACCCTCACCCTAACCCTAACCCAACCTAACACAACCCTAACCCTAACCCAACCTAACACAACCCTAACCCTAACCCTAACCTAACCTAACCCTAACCCTCACCCTCACCCTCACCCTCACCCTCACCCTCACCCTAACCCTAACCCTCACCCTAACCCTAACCCAACCTAACCCTCACCCTAACCCTAACCCAACCTAACACAACCCTAACCCTAACCCAACCTAACCCAACCTAACCCTCACCCTAACCCTAACCTAACCTAACCCTAACACAACCCTAACCCTAACCCAACCTAACCCTAACCCAACCTAACACAACCCTAACCCAACCTAACCCTAACCTAACCCAACCTAACACAACCTAACCTAACCCAACCTAACCCTAACCCAACCTAACCCAACCTAACCCTAACCCAACCTAACCCAACTAACCCTAACCCAACCTAACCCTAACCCAACCCAACCTAACACAACCAAACACAACCCAACCTAACACAACCTAACCCTAACCCAACCTAACCCTAACCCAACCCAACCTAACACAACCAAACACAACCCTAACCCTAACACAACCTAACCCTAACCCTCACCTCAAATAATCCATCGCCTTCTCAGTCACAACAAGAGACTTGTAAATCCACAGAAATCTAATTGTGGTTTAATATGAAAGATGTAGCATTGTGACTGCCAATGGCCCCTGGTCTGAGCATTGATTACTTTATCTTATGATGACTGATGTTCAGATGATTCACTTACTGAAACAAATGTATTGTTGTAAGTCGCTTTGGATAAAGACATCTGCTAAATGTCATAAATGTAAATGTAAATGTCAAGGTTCGGGGGCCAGACCAGGAACTTCCGTCTGTACCACGATGGGAAGCACTTTGTGGGGGAGAAGCGCTTTGAGTCGATCCACGACCTGGTGACGGATGGCCTGATCACCCTGTACATCGAGACCCGCGCCGCAGAGTACATCAGCAAGATGACGGTGAACCCCATCTACCAGCATGTAGGATACACCACCCTCAACCAGGACCTGCTGCCCCCCCGCATGGACCCCGCCCCGCTGGAGGAGAGGGTGAGGGGGGGGGGGGGGGTAGGGGGAGGAAGGTTGATTTAAGCCATGCACGCGTGTGTCTGTGTTTCTGTCTGTGTGTCTGTGTGTGTGTGTGTGTGTGTGTGTGTGTGTGTGTGTGTGTGTGTGTGTGTGTGTGTGTGTGTGTCTGTGTGTATGTGTGTATGTGTCTGTGTGTGTGTGTCTGTGTGTGTGTGTGTGTGTGTGTGTGTGTCTGTGTGTGGGGGGGGGGGTGGTGGTGTCCTGGGGGGGGGGGGGGGGGGGTGTCCGGGGGGGGGGGGGGGGGTATTGGCCCTTTGTCTTTTTTTCCTAGTTAGGGTGTGTGTGTGTGTGGGGGGGGGGGACGGGGGGGGGGGACGCTGTGACTTTCAGGAGGAGAGAAATGCTTTGTTGTTGTTGTGGAGACACATGCTAGTTAGCTTGAACACCTCCCTCCTCCTCCTCTCCCCTCCCTCTCCTCCCCTCCCTCCCCTCCCCTCCCCTCCCCTCTTCCCCTCCTCCCCTCCCCTCCTGTCCTCCCCTCTTCCCCTCCCCTCCCCTGTCCTCCTCCCCTCCCCTCCTGTCCTCCCCTCCCCTGTCCTCCCCTCCTCCCCTCTTCCCCTGTCCTCCTCCCCTGTCCTCCTCCCCTGTCCTCCCCTCCCCTCCAATACACAGTGTGTGTGTGTGTGATCTCAGGGCAGATCTCAGGGCATTAGATGTGTTTCTGTTCCAGCTTCTTCTGTTAGATGGCTGACTAGCTTCCCTGG
The DNA here is from genome assembly GCF_951799395.1 of Argentina silus. NCBI lineage: Eukaryota > Metazoa > Chordata > Actinopteri > Argentiniformes > Argentinidae > Argentina > Argentina silus. The sequence continues at coordinate 50,751 of NC_139673.1, read as the reverse complement.
TGGTGGTTGTTGTTGTTCCTGTGTGAACTGTAATTCACCATGAGGCACAGAGCAACTAGTAGGGGAGGAGGAGGGGGAGGGGGAGGGGGAGGAGGAGGAGGAGGAGGAGGAGGAGGAGGGGGGGACCCCTGCCTAGCTATCATGCCATCCAGGGAATCCTTCCTTGTCAGGAAGGGGGAGAGTGTGAGGGAGGGGGGAGGGGGTCCCTGGTTCACAAGGCTAAGAAGGAGAGTGGGGGGCCACAGCGCTGGGTGTGAGGCTGGGGGGGTCAGGGTCAGGGGTCACGGCGGCAGCGCCACAGAAGCCCCGCCCTCCAAGTCTTGAAACGCTTTGCCTGTTCCCAGCTCACCTCCCTGGTCCGGCGGGCCGCACTCAACCAGACCCAGCACACACACACAGACGACAAACACCACAACTTCAAGGTAAGACCCACACACACACACACACACACACACACCACACACACCACACACACACACACACACACACTCTGTATCGGTGTCCAATGCTGTCCCCCCCCCCCCCCCAGGTACACACCTTCCGTGGGCCCCACTGGTGTGAGTACTGTGCCAACTTCATGTGGGGGCTGGTCGCCCAGGGGGTCAAGTGTTCAGGTAAGACCTGATGCACCTTGCTGCCACGGCAACACACCAGGAAGTGACATCATCACGGGTGCTCTGAGGGTGTTGATCAGAGGAACTGATGCCTCAGCAGACCTGGCCTGCTAATCTAATGTCTCCCCCCCCCCCTCAGCAGACCTGGCCTGCTAATCTAATGTCTCCCCCCCCCCTCAGACTGTGGCCTGAACGTCCATAAGCAGTGTTCTAAGGTGGTCCCTAACGACTGTAAGCCCGACCTGAAGCACGTGAAGAAGGTGTACAGCTGTGACCTCACCACGCTGGTGAAGGCCCACAATGCAAAGCGGCCCATGGTGGTGGACATGTGCATACAGGAGCTGGAGGCCAGAGGTGAGAGCACTGGAGTCACCGTGGTAACACTGGAGTCACTGTGGTAAACAATAGAGTTACCATGGTAAATAATAGAGTTATTATGGTAACAGTAGAGTTACCATGGTAACAATAGAGTTACTACGGTAAACCAGGATCCAGACTGTGGTCTAGCCTCTGCATGCTCGGCTGTGCTGCAGTGGGGTTAGTTTTATGAAGTCTTAAATGGGTTAGTAGTTTACATTTTCCCTCCTGTTTCTCTCCTTCTCTCTATCTCCCTCCCCCTCCCTCTCCCTCCCTCCCTCCCTCCCTCTCCCTCCCTCCCTCTCCCTCCCTCCCTCCGTCCGTCTGTCTGTGCAGGTCTTCAGTCTGAGGGGTTGTACAGGATCTCAGGGTTCAGTGATCTCATAGAAGACGTGAAGCTGGCGTTTGACAGAGGTTGGTCCCTGCGTCTCTGGCTCTGTGTGTGGGACCCTGTAACTAAGTGGATTTGTTGTTTTCATTATTCAACATGTTCACAAAAAAACAGATTTTAAAACGACCTCTGAGTCAAGATATCTCGCTTTCAATGATGTTCCTGATGTTCCAAATTGCCCATTTGATTAAATTCCTACAACTCCCAAGATTCCCCTCTCCCTCCCACACCAGGTCCTTCTGTTGAACAGCACTAGAACACAGGGTCAGAGTAGAGTAGAGTAGAGCAGGTCAGCAGGTCACAGTAGAGCAGGTCAGAGTAGAGCAGAGGAGGGTCTCGTCTGACGTATTTTAAGGCGGTATGAGATGTTTTTAGGAAGTAAACAGACGTCAGAGTGTTTGGATAGTTCTGATGCAGGTGAGATGATGATGGTTGGAGACGGTCCATCACTGATTGGCCAGAAATACACATGAACATGGATTTGGGGTAAACTTCCCCTTTAACTCACTAACTGCCCACCTGAACCCTCTCCACCTAAAGAGCCAAGTATTTGATGTGGTATTTACCTAGCAACAATAATTTCATTGGCTACAAAATGAAGCATCATCATTAATGTGTTTTCGGTGAACAAAGTCGCCCTTGGCTCTGTAGAATTGTGGACCATTGGGGCGACTTTACTCACCTTCTCACCCCCCCCCGCCCCGCCCCGCCCCGCCCCGCCCCTCACCCCCCTGCAGACGGAGAGAAGGCAGACATCTCTGTGAGTGTGTATGAGGACATCAACGTCATCACTGGGGCGCTGAAGCTGTACTTCAGAGATCTGCCCATCCCTCTCATCAGCTACGACGCCTACCCACGATTCATAGAGGCCGCGCGTGAGTGTGTCTGTGTGTGTGTGTGAGTGTGAGTGTGAGTGTGAGTGTGAGTGTGAGTGTGAGTGTGAGTGTGAGTGTGTGTGTGTGTGTGTGTGTGTGTGTGTGTCTCTGTCCAGTGTGTGCGTGGTTCGAGAGCAGACTCTGACTCTGTGTGTGTGTGTGTGTGTGTGTGTGTGTGTAGAGATCACAGATGCAGACAAGCGGTTAGAAGCCCTCCATGAAGCGTTGAAGCTGCTGCCTCCTGCTCACTGTGAAACACTCCGCTACCTAATGGCCCATCTGAAGAGGTGAGACCCCTCCCTGTACACACACACACACACACACACACACACACACACTCCACTCTGACATCACTGTACCCCCCGCCCCCCCCTCCAGGGTGACCCAGAATGCCAAGGCCAACCTGATGACAGCGGAGAACCTGGGCATGGTGTTTGGCCCCACGCTGATGCGCGCCCCGGGCCTGGACGCCATGACGGCGCTCAACGACATCCGCTACCAGCGCCAGGTGGTCGAGACGCTCATCAGGAACGAGGACATCCTGTTCTGAACCACCCCCTACACACTAGCTCCTACACACTCCCCCCTACACACTACCCCTACACACTACCCCTACACACTCCCCCCTACACACTCCCCCTACACACACCCCCTACACACTACCCCTACACACTCCCCCCTACACACTCCCCCTACACACACCCCCTACACACTACCCCTACACACTCCCCCTACACACACCCCCTACACACTACCCCTACACACTCCCCCCTACACACTCCCCCTACACACACCCCCTACACACTACCCCTACACACTCCCCCCTACACACTCCCCCTACACACACCCCCTACACACTACCCCTACACACACCCCCTACACACTCCCCCCTACACACTACCCCTACACACTAGCTCCAACACACTCCCCCCTACACACTAGCCCCTACACACTCCCCCTACACACTAGCCCCTACACACTAGCTCCTACACACTACCCCTACACACTACCCCTACACACTACCCCTACACACTAGCTCCTACACACTCCCCCCTACACACTAGCCCCTACACACTACCCTACACACTCCCCCTACACACTAGCCCCTACACACTAGCCCCTACACACTACCCCTACACACTAGCCCCTACACACTCCCCCTACACACTAGCCCCTACACACTAGCCCCTAGCCACTAGCTCCTACACACTAGCTCCTACACACTAGCTCCTACACACTACCCCTACACACTAGCCCCTACACACTACCCCTACACACTACCCCTACACACTAGCTCCTACACACTCCCCCTACACACTAGCCCCTAGCCACTAGCTCCTACACACTGGCCCCTACACACTACCCCTACACACTAGCCCCTACACACTAGCTCCTACACACTAGCCCCTACACACTACCCTACACACTCCCCCTACACACTACCCCTACACACTAGCCCCTACACACTAGCCCCTACACACTAGCTCCTACACACTAGCCCCTACACACTACCCCTACACACTCCCCCTACACACTAGCCCCTACACACTAGCCCCTACACACTAGCCCCTAGCCACTAGCTCCTACACACTAGCTCCTACACACTAGCCCCTACACACTAGCTCCTACACACTCCCCCTACACACTAGCCCCTACACACTAGCCCCTACACACTAGCCCCTACACACTAGCTCCTACACACTAGCTCCTACACACTCCCCTCTACACACTAGCTCCTACACACTAGCCCCTACACACTAGCCCCTACACACTAGCCCCGACACACTACCCCTACACACTACCCCTACACACTAGCCCCTACACACTAGCTCCTACACACTAGCCCCTACACACTACCCCTACACACTAGCCCCTACACACTAGCCCCTACACACTAGCCCCTACACACTAGCTCCTACACACTACCCCTACACACTAGCTCCTACACACTCCCCCTACACACTCCCCTCTACACACTAGCCCCTAGCCACTAGCCCCTACACACTACCCCTACACACTAGCCCCTACACACTAGCTCCTACACACTACCCCTACACACTAGCCCCTACACACTAGCCCCTACACACTAGCCCCTACACACTAGCCCCTACACACTAGCTCCTACACACTAGCCCCTACACACTAGCCCCTACACACTAGCTCCTACACACTAGCCCCTACACACTAGCTCCTACACACTAGCCCCTACACACTAGCCCCTACACACTAGCTCCTACACACTACCCCTACACACTAGCTCCTACACACTAGCCCCTACACACTAGCCCCTAGCCACTAGCTCCTACACACTAGCTCCTACACACTACCCCTACACACTAGCCCCTACACACTAGCCCCTACACACTAGCCCCTACACACTAGCTCCTACACACTAGCCCCTAGCCACTGAGTCTACACTGTGACACCAGCTCCACCGTGCCCTCTGATAGGTCAGGAGGAATGACCCTTCTAGCTCAGACCTATCCAGTCCTCTAAGATCTACAGAGTCTAGGGATCAGCCAGGGATCAGCCAGGACCAGGGATCAGCCAGGGATCAGCCAGGACCAGGGATCAGCCAGGACCAGGGATCAGCCAGGGAAGGGCCAGGGATCAGTCAGGACCAGGGATCAGCCAGGGATCAGCCAGGACCAGGGATCAGCCAGGGAAGGGCCAGGGATCAGCCAGGGAAGGGCCAGGGAAGGGCCAGGGATCAGCCAGGGAAGGGCCAGGGAAGAGCCAGGGAAGAGCCAGAGGCTTGTGTCTACACAGGACTTACAGCCAAACTCCACTGCGCCCCGTTGTGTAAAGGCAGCAGTGTGGTTTGGCTGTAACAGAAGCGCTGTGTGTCTGACCTCTGAGACGCGGAGGGAAGCCTCTGCCACGCTCCTGACACCACCACGCCCAGCGTGGCGCCCATAACTCATCATGTGGACCGGAGGGAGGGGGGGAGTCAGTCAGTCTGTCTGAAGGGAATATGAAGAATCCCAGCAGTATGTCTGTGTCTGAGTAGTCTCCCCATGGTCACACTCCTCACACACCTCCTTAGACTGACGTCTTCTGCATGTCCCCCCTCACCGGCCCCCCTATTTATGTCGGGGGTCTTTGATGGACCACTCGTGTGTGTGTGCGCGCACGTGCGTGTGCATGTCCTGTCTCCTGCCGCTCTCTGTTGGATTCTGATCCCTCTTCATCTTTGAAACAGAAAGACAATAATTAACAACATTTTTACAGTAATGCTCTGCTCTGCTCGATGTGGCCTGTTGGTCCAGACAGGGTTAAGTCCCTGTCAATCACCATGGACCTGCATGGAACATAGAATACTGTCATTATTTTTTTAAATCTTTGATTTTCTTTGCCATTGGTGTTGTTGTTTTTTTACACTGGAACACCTTTTTTGGGGTGGATGTTGAGATTCTTAGACATTACTACATCAGTCCTTATTAATACACCCGTTAGAGTATTAATCTAACCCAGAGCGGGATCTCTGCCTTCAGTCAGCTGTCTCAATGAAATGTCTGGTTTTGTTCATTTCTTGTTGTTGCTGTAAAGTGTTTTCTATATGATTTCTGCATGGTAGACATTGAATAAATTATTGAATATGGCTTTGATGTGGTCATTTGTTGTATGCATGCAGGAATGACCTTGATAGAGGAAGGAAGGGTCAAGCGATGACGCAGACGTCGTCATGGACACCGCTGGAAGCTGGTCTATATGAGAGGAAAGTCGTTATTTAACGTGATCGGTGATTTGGAAGTTTCTTCTTAATGGGGGACGTACACTGTGTACTATTAGCCTAGCCCAAATATGTATTCTATTATTATACAACGGTTTGATCAGAAGAAGCATTCTAAGACGTGCTTTATTGTCTGATAAAGTAACAACTATGACGCGTTTGACCCGTTTACCAGATACGTTACCGTAATATCCCTGTTTATGATACGTTACCGTAATATCCCTGTTTATGATACGTTACCGTAATATCCCTGTTTATGATACGTTACCGTAATATCCCTGTTTATGATACGTTACCGTAATATCCCTGTTTGGGATACGAGCGAACACAACGTTCCCTTGACAACAGTGGCCGTTTTGAGAACTATATTTCTGAGCGCAGGGTAGAAACTACCACAATCTATCACGAAATAAATAGTTTGCCGTTGTTTTCTTGTCACAATTCTTTATTTTGTTTTGTAACCGTTGTATAAAAGTAATAATAAACAAGGCCCCTCAGCTGCGACTTTAGGGTTCATTAGACAGTTGGTTGATGTAAAGCCTGGAGTTGACTATCAACACCTCGACTTCCAGCCTCGGTAGAGGCCAGCCTCGGTAGAGGCCAGCCTCGGTAGAGGCCAGCCTCGGTAGAGGCCAGCCTCGGTATATGTCACTCATACGACGCCAGTTTGTTTGAGCTGCGAAGTGAAACTTTAACAAGTTGAAGGTGTTGAGATGAACCCGCCGCCATGTTGTTGAGGAGACGGCGGACTAACGGGTGAGATGCGCCTCTGCAAAGGCCTATTAACTAATTAGCTCTTTATTTTTTTGGTGCAAATATGTTCGTGATATATCAACACATATGTTAGTATAGTAATTTAATCTGAATGGCATCAAAAACATCGAATAACCCAAACGGTCAACATTTGCTCGGTCATGACGGGACATGTTCGGACGTGAGAGCTCGACGTCGCGGTTGTGAAGAGGCTCCATTTCTCGCCAGTCTTACTATAATGGAACCAACGAGTGTAAAATGTGTTTTACCCTCATAAAACTATGAAACTATGTTATTAAATGTGCAAGAGGGCGAATGTGATCCTCAACCGACGGTCGCCTGGGAAGGTAGGCCCCCTCACTCTGGAAACAGAACAGGTCAGATAAATACTCACTTTATAACACATGCACGTCCAGTATGCCAGTAAGTAAGGGTGATATAAAACTTGATATAAAAGTAGATAAATCTGCGTGGCAGGGAAGAGAGAGGCCTCGCCATGTGCGTTGGGCTAATATGAATTACAACAGTCTTGAAAGGGAGAGAACTTGGACTATTTAAATACTCATTTGTTTTTCCTTTGTATATTTTATAGATAGGGAGGCTGCATACGGTTATTTTCCACAATTTATTTGAGGAATCGATGTGTCTGTACATGTCAGAGATTGTAGCATATTCGTGTTTTCTGTCAGACATGGATCCTGTGGTCCAGTACCTGGGTGGACATGGAGTCGTTGTCGAACGGGAGGCTGGTTCGGGACCGGGTCGCTGGCGCCTCTTCTGTGTGCACATTGAAAGTAGGGGAGGGAGGATACCCATTTAACTTTTATATATAGTATATTTCATTTAGTAGACGCACTTATCCAGAGCTACCGAAAATAAGGCCTACATTCGTCCAAAGTAAACTAATCAACTACAACCCAAATCACAGTCATCGCAAGTAAGACTTTAGATAAGAATTGGTGTCACAAGCAGTTACAGTACTAGATAAAGGAAAGACAACTGTTGTTAGTTATTTATGTTTATATTTGTTAATTAGTTTTCTCTGTATGGGTTAGGGTTAGTCATGCTGCTATTAAAATGGAGGAGGACGGAGGCCGGGCCGCTGGCCGGTGGTGGCAGGTCGGTGCGCTGTGCTGCTTGCTATGCAACAGCGCCCTCTGCTGGCGATGGTGCGGTAGTGTTGTTAGGTCGGCTACGGCGCTGAGTACTGAGCTCCCGTCAACTGAGAAAGTTAGGAAAGAGAAACCTAGCAGTAACCTCGCAACTCTAAAGATTACTACTTTATCCGCAAACACAGCTCGCTAGGTTTCTCTTTCCTACGCATGCAGCTGTAACTACAAACTGTATCACAGCCGTGTTTGCTGTGTTTTTATGGGATTATATCATATACAACAGCGGTAATTGTAGCTGGCGGACTGTCCCTTTATAAGGGCGGCGGTGCGGGCTGGTTCCCGGGCCTCGTTGGCGCAGTAGGCAGCGCGTCAGTCTCATAATCTGAAGGTCGTGAGTTCGAGCCTCACACGGGGCACTTGTTTTTTTATTGTTATTATAGAAAATAAATCAAATAAAAAATGCATTGCTGTCGCCTAGCGAACCAGAGTGTTGTCAGATCCGTGGTGTCTGCTGCAGGTTAGTGACTGAGGTTGTGGTGACTGAGGTTGCTGCTTCAGGGGAACCATTAGAGCTCTGCTGTGAGGCTGGGCTCCCAGTGGAGGAACCATTAGAGCTCTGCTGTAAGGCTGGGCTCCCAGTGGAGGAACCATTAGAGCTCTGCTGTGAGGCTGGGCTCCCAGTGGAGGAACCATTAGAGCTCTGCTGTGAGGCTGGGCTCCCAGTGCCCGGCTAGCTCAGTCGGTAGAGCATGAGACTCTTAATCTCAGGGTCGTGGGTTCGAGCCCCACGTTGGGCGCACATGTTTTTTTTTTTGGTATGAAAGCAGAGAGGAGAAGGGAGTGTATGTTCCTCAGTAATCAGGAAGAACTCTTTTTTTTTTTTTTTACTGAAAACACATTCTTTTATGTATTTTCTTTCCAGGGATTTCAGAAGGGAGTGTGTGATGAATGCCACACCTTCTCTATGAAAGTACATTAATTCTCAAGGAGAATATTATAGAATACATAGATTAATGAGTAATTGGGTAAAATACCTCTTTACCCCCACTACCCCCGTGTACACGTTTCTCTCCTGTTAATTAAAAAAAAAAAAAATTATCTTATGATGACTGATGGACAGATGATTCACTTACTTGAACAAATGCATTTGTTGTAAGGCGCTTTGGATAAAGGCGTCTGCTAAATGCCATAAATGTAAATGTAAATGTAATTGTCATGTTGTCTCTGAGCCTGTTTGTTATCTGCACGTTCTCCAGGTTTCCGAGGAAGAAAAGGGAATCGTCCCTGGGTGGGCTTGAACCACCAACCTTTCGGTTAACAGCCGAACGCGCTAACCAATTGCGCCACAGAGACTCTCTTGCTCTCTCTCTCTCTCCTGAGCTCTAATCTACTTGCAGCTCTGTGGGTGTGTGTTATGGTGGGGCTAAAAGAAATCAGGGAGAACTCCTTTTACTTGGAACATTATTTTGTGGTCATGTGTATTTTTTCCCAGGGATTACAGAAGGCGGACCAGGGCAGTCAGCTAACCCTAACCCACTCCATGCCTCAAGGAGAGTCTAGCTAATAGAATAATGATTCAGGAATAATTGCCATGTTGTCTCTGAGCCTGTTGGTTATCTGCACGTTCTCCAGGTTTCCGAGGTCCAAGAAGAAAAGGGAATCGTCCCTGGGTGGGCTTGAACCACCAACCTTTCGGTTAACAGCCGAACGCGCTAACCAATTGCGCCACAGAGACTCTCTTACTTGCTCTCTCTCCTGAGCTCTAATCTGAGATACCAGCTCCACGGGCACTGTAGCTGATCGTGCTGTGGTGGAGGTAGGGTGGGTGGGTGGGCTACTGTATGACAGAAAACAGCAAAATAAATTAATAATTGGTAAATGGAATGTAAAAACATCTATTATATAACTGCACTGTTGAAAGTAGATCCCTGGGTCAGCGGGTGTGTCTGTGTCTGTCTGTCTCATTGGTGCAGCAGGGGAGGAGAGAGGAGGTGGAGGACAGTGTGGACCAGCGTATTTCAACCCCGTGACTGTTGGAGAAAGTCCCTCCCTTTGTCCCCCTTCAGCTCCTACAGAAGGTGATCTGTCAGAGTATGGTGACTTCCTCTCCATGCCCGGCTAGCTCAGTCGGTAGAGCATGAGACTCTTAATCTCAGGGTCGTGGGTTCGAGCCCCACGTTGGGCGCATGTGTTTTTGTTTGGTATGAAAGCAGAGAGGAGAAGGAAGTGGATGTTCCTCAGTAATCAGGAAGAACTCTTTTTTTTTACTGAAAACACATTCTTTTGTGTATTTTCTTTCCAGGGATTTCAGAAGGGAGTGTGTGGTGAATGCCACACCTTCTCTATGAAAGTACATTAATTCTCAAGGAGAATATTATAGAATACATAGATTAATGAGTAATTGCCATGTTGTCTCTGAGTCTATTTGTCTGTCTGTCTGTCTGTCTGTCTGTCTGTCTGTCTGTATCTGTCTGTATCTGTCTGTCTCATTGGTGATCAGTGCAGAAGGGGAGGAGAGAGGAGGTGGAGCAGGTGGAGGACAGTGGAGCCAGTGTGGACCAGTGTATTTCAACCCCGTGACTGTTGGAGAAAGTCCCTCCCTTTGTCCCCCTTCAGCTCCTGGCCTCCTCCCCACGGGTCCTCCGCCTGCAGTAGAGGGCCAGATTAGCCTTGGTGATGTGGCTGTAGAGGGCCAGATTAGCCTTGGTGATGTGGCTGTAGAGGGCCAGGTCATTTACATTACATTTACATTTACATTTATGACATTTAGCAGACGCCTTTATCCAAAGCGACGTACAACAATACATTTGTTTAAGTAAGTGAATCATCTATCCAACAGTCATTATAAGACAAAGTAATCAATGCTCACACCAGGGGCCATTGGCAGTCGTAATGCCAGTAGGGACATTTTTATTTATTTATTTATTTTATATATATATATATATATATTTTATTAGCAGGAGAGAACTTGTACAGGGGGGTAGCAGGGGAGAAGAGGTCTCGGGGTTAGGGTTAGTATAGGGGGGGTAGTGAGGGTGAAGCGGTCTTTAGGAGGGACTGTTAAGATGTAGCTTGAAGAGATGGGTTTTCAATCTACGGCGGAAGATCGGAAGTGACTCTGCAGTCCTGACCGTTGTGGGAAGCTCCTCCCACCAGCGAGGTGCCAGGACAGTGAAAAGCCGTGACCGAGTAGCGCGGCCACTGCATCCACGTAGAGGCGGCGGTGCCAGGCGGGCAGCCGAGGTGGACGAGCGGAGTGATCTTGCAGGGGTTTGGGGGCTGACCATTGCTTGCAAGTAGGGAGGGGCTGTTCCCTTTGCCGCCCGGTAGGTTAAGCGGTTGTCAAGGATCACCCCAAGGTTCTTGGCTGTATGGGAGGAGTCTCTGTTTTTTAGAATAAAATGTTTGATTTGGTGCAGAATCAGCAAACTCTCTCACTATGTTTCAGCGTGTGCAGGTGTACTGGGACTACGGGCCAAACTACCATCCCACCTTCCAGATGTTCCTCAACCCGGACATAAAGAGTGTGGAGCTGAGGCTTTTGAAGGGAGGGGGTGGTGGAGACAAGGTCTGGGTGGGGTTCATCCCACTAGTAACAGGTAAACCCTTACAGTTAGTTTGTAAACCAGAGGCCTCCAGGTCTGCAGCACTGCTGGTTTCCTTCTCTCCCTGGTAGTTACATTGGTAGTCCAGAGAGTCTCAGGTGTCCCAGGTCTGAACCAGTCCCTGATGAAAACCAGCTGTGCTGTGGGCCTCAAGGTCTGGATTTGAGGCTGAGAGCTTCCATCCAAACACCATTCCCGCTGTGGGCTCCTCTGTAATGTGGTCTAGCTGGTGTGAATGTTGAAGGGATCAGCTGCAGCCCCCTCACCAACACTGGTTTGGCTCAGCCAACACAACTCTACTGTACATAGCTTACTGTGTTTGTCTTGGTTTCCCCTGACTACCAGGTGCTGCACTGGTGAGTGGAGTGCAGTCAGAGTGGTTCTGCAGAGGAGCAACTGCACTCTGTCCGGCCAGAGTTTGTGAAATGAGTGTCAGGACCAGTTCTAGATTATCTACTGGATGGACTTCTGCAGAGAGTCCTCAGTAAGCTTGAGGAGGAGTTGGTGAAGGAGAAACCTGGGAGGGCAGAGAGAGCACGTGTCACTATTGACATGGTTCTCAGGAAAGGAGCTTGTTCCTGTTCCATCATGAAAACACTTCTACTTGAATTGGACCCCTTCCTTTGTACAACACTTGGACTCCACTAACACAGTGTTAGAATGAGGCGTTGCTGGGTTTGGCCTCGGACCAGATTCTTTATTTACCATACATTATATTATATATATACACGTTATATATATGTGTTATATCATATACATACGTTATATTATATAGATACATTATATTATATATATAAACATTACACTCACTGGCCACTTTATTAGGTACACCTTGCTAGTACCGGGTTGGACCCCCTTTTGCCTTCAGAACTGCCTTAATTCTTTGTGGCATAGATTCAACAAGGTGCTGGAAACATTCCTCAGAGATTTTGGTCCATATTGACATGATAGCATCATTGCTGCAGATTTGTCGGCTGCACATCCATGATGCAAATCTCCCGTTCCACCACATCCCAAAGGTGCTCTATTGGATTGAGATCTGGTGACTGTGGAGGCCATTGGAGTACAGTGAACTCATTGTCATGTTCAAGAAACCAGTTTGAGATGATGTGAGTTTTGTGACATGGCGCGTTATCCTGCTGGAAGTAGCCATCAGAAGATGGGTACACTGTGGTCATAAAGGGATGGACATGGTCAGCAACAATACTCAGGTAGGCTGTGGCGTTTAAACGATGCTCAATTGCTACTAAGTGCCCAAAGTGTGCCAAGAAAATATCCCCCACACCATTCCACCACCACCACCACCAGCCTGAACCATTGTCGCAGCAGAAATCGAGACTCATCAGACCAGGCAACGTTTTTCCAATCTTCTATTGTCCAATTTTGGTGAGCCCGTGCGAATTGTAGCCTCAGTTTCCTGTTCTTAGCTGACAGGAGTGGCACCCGGAGTGGTCTTCTACTGCTGTAGCCCATCTGCTTCAAGGTTCGACGTGTGGTGCGTTCAGAAATGGTCTTCTGCATACCTTGGTTGTAACGAGTGGTACTTTCATTCCCTACCCTTTATACATGACTCCTCCCCTTTACATGGACTGACCCTGTTCCTTTCCATGAATGTAACTCCTCCCCTTTTCATGGCTCCACACATTTGCATGACTCCGCCCCTTTCATGACTTCTCAATTTACATTGACTGACCCCGCGCCTTTCCACTAATGTAACTGCTCCCCTTTCCACTATTCCTCCCCTTTACATGGCTCCGCCCTTTTACACTAATGTAATACCGCCCAAGGACATAACTCCTCCCCATTTCATG
>NC_139673.1:27500-32500 GCF_951799395.1 Argentina silus | reverse complement strand
CACACACACACACAATCACTCAGAACACACTCATAAAACACACACACACTCATAGAACACACACACATACACTCATAGAACACACACACACATACAGTTAGGTCCATATATACTTTGACTCAATTTGAGTTATTTTAGCTGTTTACCAAAACATATTCAAGTTACAGTTATATAATAAATATGGGCTTAAAGTGTAGACTCTCAGCTTTAATTTGAGGGTATTCACATCCAGGAAGGGTTTAGGAATTACAGCTCTTTTATATGTAGCCCCCTCTTTTAAAACCAAAAGTAATTGGACAATTGACTCAAAAGCAGTTTCATGGACAGGTGTGGGCTATTCCTTTGTTATTTCTTTATCAATTAAGCAGGTAAAAGGTCTGAGTTGATTCCAAGTGTGGCATTTGCATTTGGAAGCTGTTGCTGTGAACGCACAACATGCGGTCAAAGGAGCTCTCAGTGCAAGTGAAACAGGCCATCCTTAGGCTGCAAAAACAAACAAATCCATCAGAGAGATACCAGCAACATTAGGAGTGGCCAAATCAACAGTTTGGTACATTCTGAGAGAAAAAGAACACACTGGTGAGCTCAGCAACACAAAAAGGCCTGAATGTCCACAGAAGACAACAGTGGTGGATGATCACAGGATCCTTCACATGGTAAAGAAAAACCCTTCACAACATCCAGCCAAGTGAAGAACACTCTCCAGGAGGTCGGCATGTCATTATCCAAGTCTACCATAAAGAGAAGACTTCACAAGAGCAAATACAGAGGGTTCACCACAAGGTGCAAACCATTCATAAGCCTCAAGAACAGAAAGGCCAGATTAGACCAAAAAACACCTAAAAAAGCCAGCCCTGTTCTGGAACAGCGTTCTTTGGACAGATGAAACTAAGATCAACCTGAACCAGAATGAAGGGAAGAAAAAAGTATGGAGAAGGCTTGGAACGGCTCATGATCCGAAGCATACCACATAATCTATAAAACACGGTGTGATGGCATGGGCATGCATGGCTTCCAATGGCACTGGGTCACTAGTGTTTATTGATGGTGTGACAGAAGCAGCCGGATGAATTCTGAAGTGTTTAGGGAAATACTGTCTGCTCAGATTCAGCCAAATTCAGCAAAGTTGATTGGACGGCGCTTCACAGTACAGATGGACAATGACCCAAAACATACTGCGAAAGCAACCCAGGAGTTTTTTAAGGCAAAGAAGTGGAATATTCTGCAATGGCCGAGTCAATCACCTGATCTCAACCTGATCGAGCATTTCACCTGCTGAAGACAAAACTAAAGGCAGAAAGACCCACGAACAAACAACAACTGAAGACAGCTGCAGTAAAGGCCTGGCAAAGCATCACGAAGGAGGAAACCCAGCATTTGATGTCCATGGGTTCCAGACTTAAAAGTATTAAAAATGAACATTTTATTTATGATTATGTTAACTTGTACAATTACATTTGAGCCCCTGAAAATGGGGGACTGTGTATAAAGATGGTTGCAATTCCTAAACGTTTCATATAATATTTTTGTTCAACCTCTTGAATATAAGCTGAAAGTCTGTCCTTCAATTACATCTCGATTGTTTCATTTCAACCCCATTGTGGTGGCGTACAGAGACAAAATTATGAAAATTGTGTCACTGTCCAAATATTTCTGGACCTAACTGTACACTCATAGAACACACACACACTCATACAACACACACTCATATCTTGTCATATAACACTGTTATTGTTTACAGTGAGTGAGGACGTTTTGGGGTGAAACACCACAGTAATATCAGAGTAGTGATGAATGACGTTTCCCAGGGAGTCATAGATAAAGTGTGTGTGTGTGTGTGTGTGTGTGTGTGTGTGTGTGTGTGTGTACCTGCTCCAGCAGCTGTCTGAGGCGGTGTAGCTGTGTGTGTGTGTGTGTGTACCTGCTACAGCAGCTGTCTGAGGAGGTGTAGCTGTGTGTATGTGTCTGTGTGTGTACCTGCTCCAGCAGCTGTCTGAGGCGGTGTAGCTGTGTATGTGTGTGTGTGTACCTGCTCCAGCAGCTGTCTGAGGTGGTGTAGCTGTGTGTGTGTGTGTGTGTGTGTACCTGCTCCAGCAGCTGTCTGAGGTGGTGTAGCTGTGTGTGTGTGTGTGTGTGTGTACCTGCTCCAGCAGCTGTCTGAGGCGGTGTAACTGGGACTCCAGCTGTTTGTTGTGGTCTTCCAGGATCTGCATGCGGGCCTCCAGGCGGCCCTTGTGTTGCCGTAGCAACTTGGCCTCGGCAATGAGCTCGGCGTCCCGCGGCGACTGAGGCGACACCGGCAGCATCTCCGGGGGCGACGGCAGTGGAGACAGACCTTTGTGGTCGTGAGCCTTCTTCAGACGGTCGTACTCCGCCTGCAACTTCCTGTGTGGACAAGAAGGGGAGGAGACTGACGGTCAGACACACAACACGACCGTCTGGCACTGACTACACTCTCTCACACACACACACACACACACACACACACACACATCAGGTGGTGTCAGTGGGGGTGGTCAGGTGGTGTGTCGGTGGGTGTGGCCAGGTGACTCCTCCCCTCACATATTCTCGTGCTCCAGGTCGTTCAGAACCCTCTCCAGCTCGCCCTTCTCCTCCGTCTCCATGGTGATGAGGATCTGGGCGGGGCTGCGGGGCTGGCTGAGGGGCGAGCCCTGGTTCAGGCTCTGGCAGTAGTGTTGGATCAAGAGGTGCTCATCATCACTGGAGGAGGAGGGGGGAGGAGGAGGAGGAAGAGGAGGAGGAGGAGGGGGGAGGAGGAGGAAGAGGAGGAGGAGGAGGGGGGGGGGGAGGAGGAGGAGGGGGGAGAGAGTGGGGGGAGGAGGAGGAGGAGGAGGGGGGAGAAAGGAGGAGGAGGTTCATGTCACATGATGCTCTAAGCACAGAAGGACGGAGAGGCACAGTCAGCTGACATACAAGCCAGCCAATCAACTGACAGAGCTCATGCAACACATACAGAGAGAAATCGGACGGCAGGAACTCTCAAAACACTAAACACTGAACTATGCTGTGGTAGTGAACTAGTGAACTGTGGTAGTGAACTAGTGAACTGTGATAGTGAACTAGTGAACTGTGGTAGTGAACTAGTGAACTGTGGTAGTGAACTATGGTAGTGAACTGTGGTAGTGAACTAGTGAACTGTGGTAGTGAACTATGGTAGTGAACTGTGGTAGTGAACTAGTGAACTGTGGTAGTGAACTAGTGAACTGTGGTAGTGAACTGTGGTAGTGAACTAGTGAACTGTGGTAGTGAACTATGGTAGTGAACTGTGGTAGTGAACTAGTGAACTGTGGTAGTGAACTAGTGAACTGTGGTAGTGAACTAGTGAACTGTGGTAGTGAACTGTGGTAGTGAACTAGTGAACTGTGGTAGTGAACTATGGTAGTGAACTGTGGTAGTGAACTAGTGAACTATGGTAGTGAACTATGGTAGTGAACTGTGGTAGTGAACTAGTGAACTGTGGTAGTGAACTCTCTCTCTCTATGTATGCACTACCGTCCTAATGCTGTACAATTTCTCCCCCCTCTCCCTCCCTAACACATATTCACACACATACACTCACCCAACACTTTATTAGGACCACCTGTACACCTTCTCATGGTGGAGGAACACCTGTACACCTTCTCATGGTGGAGGTGGTGGAACACCTGTACACCTTCTCATGGTGGAGGAACACCTGTACACCTTCTCATGGTGGAGGTGGTGGAACACCTGTACACCTTCTCATGGTGGAGGAACACCTGTACACCTTCTCATGGTGGAGGTGGTGGAACACCTGCACACCTTCTCATGGTGGAGGTGGTGGAACACCTGTACACCTTCTCATGGTGGAGGAACACCTGTACACCTTCTCATGGTGGAGGTGGTGGAACACCTGTACACCTTCTCATGGTGGAGGTGGTGGAATGGTGCAGGGAATGTTTTCTTGGCACACTTTGGGCCCGTTAATACCAATCAATCATCTCTTGAATGCCACAGCCTATTTGAGTGTTGTTGCTGACCATGTGCATCCCTTCATGATAATGCACCGTGTCACAAAGCTAAAGTCGTCTCAAACTGGTTTCATGAACATGACAATGAGTTCAGTGTTCTTCAGTTCTTCCCAGTCACCAGATCAGAATCCAATAGAACACCTTTGGGATGTGGTAGAACGGGAGATTCACAGCTTGAAAGTGCACCTGAAAAATCTGCAGGAATTGCGTGATGCAATCATGTCATCATGGACCAGAATCTCAAAGGAATGTTTCCAACATCTTGTGGAATCAACGCCACGAAGAATTAAGGCTGTTTAGAGAGCAAAGGGAGGCCCTACCCAGTATTAGTATAGTGTTGTAATAAAGGGAGTATTACCCAGTATTAGTATAGTGTTGTAATAAAGGGAGTATTACCCAGTATTAGTACAGTGTTGTAATAAAGGGAGTATTACCCAGTATTAGTACAGTGTTGTAATAAAGGGAGTATTACCAGTATTAGTACAGTGTTGTAATAAAGGGAGTATTACCCAGTATTAGTACAGTGTTGTAATAAAGGGAGTATTACCCAGTATTAGTACAGTGTTGTAATAAAGGGAGTATTACCCAGTATTAGTACAGTGTTGTAATAAAGGGAGTATTACCAGTATTAGTACAGTGTTGTAATAAAGGGAGTATTACCCAGTATTAGTACAGTGTTGTAATAAAGTGCTCGGTGAGTGTATATACACTCTGTCTACAGGAGGACTGTTCCTTGTGACGGACAGGATGGAGACGGAGACACAGCCAGCCACAACGTCAAAGGAGGAGCCAATTCACAGACAGCCAATCAATGAGACAATTTAAAGAGGAAGGGGCGGGCTCACATGCTCTCATTGGGCGAGATGCTGTCATTCAGATAGGAGCCATTACGGTTCTCCATTTCAGCTAACCTGTGGGAGACATGAAGTCACATGATGCCAGACATGTCAGTGGATTGGTTCAGCTCTGGTGACATCACTACTGCCTGTA
>NC_139673.1:0-2500 GCF_951799395.1 Argentina silus | reverse complement strand
TAATGGTTCTCCTCCGACCTCTCAGGCAGAAAGGTCGCTGTTAGTCTGGGAAAGTGTGTCTCTTCCTCAGCCCAAGTCAGCTTTGGTGTTCCACAAGGCTCCATTTTAGGTGAAATGTCTCATTATACATGCTTCCAAAAAATTATATATATAGATATATTATTACATATATATGTATAATATATATATAGTAATACTAATAATACTGATAATTCCACTAGGCCAGATTATCCATGAACAGAATATTTCCTTTCACTGTTATGCAGACGACAACGAGTTCTATCTTCCCTTTAAACCCCCTGATTAACTAACCCTAACCCTGATTCATCCAGTTTAGCTTCTCTTTAAACCCCCTGATTCATCCAGTTTAGCTTCTCTTTAAACCCTCTGATTCATCCAGTTTAGCTTCTCTTTAAACCCCCTGATTCATCCAGTTTAGCTTCTCTTTAAACCCCCTGATTCATCCAGTTTAGCTTCAAATAATGATATGAGATGAACTTTTTACAATTGAATGACAGTAAATCTGATGTAGTCATGTTTGGCCCTCTGATCCACTGTAGACACAGGACAGTCTGTCTGTCTGTCTGTCTGTCTGTCTGTCTGTCTGTCTGTCTGTCTGTTTGTCTGTCTGCCTGCCTGCCTGCCTGCCTGTCTGTCTGTCTGCCTGCCTGTCTGCCTGCCTGTCTGTCTGTCTGCCTGCCTGCCTGCCTGTCTGTCTGTCTGTCTGCCTGCCTGCCTGCCTGGCTGTCTGTCTGTCTGTCTGCCTGCCTGCCTGGCTGTCTGCCTGCCTGGCTGTCTGTCTGTCTGTCTGCCTGCCTGCCTGGCTGTCTGTCTGTCTGCCTGCCTGCCTGCCTGGCTGTCTGTCTGTCTGTCTGTCTGCCTGCCTGCCTGGCTGTCTGTCTGTCTGCCTGCCTGCCTGCCTGGCTGTCTGTCTGTCTGTCTGTCTGCCTGCCTGCCTGGCTGTCTGTCTGTCTGCCTGCCTGCCTGCCTGGCTGTCTGTCTGCCTGCCTGCCTGTTTGCTAACCTCCCTCTGAGAGTTACAGATGGTCCAAAATGCAGCAGCTCGGCTTTTAACCAGAACTATGAAGAGCCCCCCACCTGGACCTTCTCTAACCCTAACCCTAACCCTAACCCTAACCCTAACCCTAACCCTAGGAAGAGCCCCCCACCTGGACCTAACCCTAACCCTAACCCTAACCCTAACCCTAACCCTAACCCTAGGAAGAGCCCCCCACCTGGACCTTCTCTAACCCTAACCCTAACCCTAACCCTAACCCTAGGAAGAGCCCCCCACCTGGACCTTCTCTAACCCTAACCCTAACCCTAACCCTAACCCTAGGAAGAGCCCCCCACCTGGACCTTCTCTAACCCTAACCCTAACCCTAACCCTAACCCTAACCCTAACCCTAACCCTAGGAAGAGCCCCCCACCTGGACCTAACCCTAACCCTAACCCTAACCCTAACCCTAACCCTAGGAAGAGCCCCCCACCTGGACCTTCTCTAACCCTAACCCTAACCCTAACCCTAACCCTAACCCTAGGAAGAGCCCCCCACCTGGACCTTCTCCAGCGTGGAGGTCATCTGGGCCTGGTCTCCGGGCTGCAGGGTTAGGGTTAACCCTAACCCTAACCCTAACCCTAACCCTATGAAGAGCCCCCCACCTGGACCTTCTCCAGCGTGGAGGTCATCTGGGCCTGGTCTCCGGGCTGCAGGGTTAGGGTTAACCCTAACCCTAACCCTAACCCTAACCCTAACCCTAGGAAGAGCCCCCCACCTGGACCTTCTCCAGCGTGGAGGTCATCTGGGCCTGGTCTCCGGGCTGCAGGGGGAGGGAGGCCACGCCCTCGGCCTCGTCCAACCAGGACAGGAACTCCCCCATGTCCTCCTCAAGCTCCGCCCCCGCCGTACGCTCCTCCGCAGACCTGCAGCACACAGGCAGCCAATCAGAACACACACACACACACACACACACACAGGTACTACATACACACACACCCACACACACACACACACACACACACACACAGGTACTACATACACACACACCCACACACACACACACACACACACACACACACAGGTACTACATACACACACACACACACACAGGTACTACATACACAAACACACACACACACACACACACACACACACACACACACACACAGGTACTACACACACACACACACACACACACACACACACACACACACCTCCTCTTCCTGGCGTGGAGCTGGGTGGTGACATGTGACCAGCGGGTGTTGAGGTCTCTGAGCCGCTGCCGGAGGTGGCCGGCGTCCTCCTGGGTGCTCTGTGACATCACTTCCTCCCCTGCTGCGTTTACGCACCCCAACACGCCTTCCTGGGGGCTATGCCCTCATATAGCTCCTGACAGGGGTCAAGGGTCAGAGAGGGGAGGGGTCAGAGAGGGGTCAGAGAGTGGGGAGGGGTCAGAGAGGGGTCAGGGGTCAGAGAGGGGAGGGGTCAGAGAGGGGTCAG
>NC_139672.1:17959063-18036563 GCF_951799395.1 Argentina silus | reverse complement strand
TTGAAGGAGTCCATTCAGATGGAAACGCAGGTCCAAATCCGGGGAATCCTGGACGATCTGTGTAAGAAAGAAAAAATAACAAAAAAACAGAAGGTTTACCTATATGGGGAGGATCCTCCACGTCCAAGAAAACTTTATTTATTACCCAAAATTCATAAAGATCCAGTGACGTGGACAATCCCTAATAAATTGCCCCCAGGAAGACCTATTGTGTCTGACTGTGGGAGCGAATCATGTAGGATTGCTGAATATATTGACTCTTTTCTTAATCCCTTGTCTCAAATTCATGATAGTTATATCAAAGATACATATGCCTTTGTTGACAAGCTTAAGACCGTAGAATTTCCACACGGCGCCATGTTATTTTCTATAGATGTAGATGCTCTGTACACTAATATTGATACTCACCTAGGACTCCAGGCTGTTCAGAATATTTTGGTAAGGCACCCAGATCCAAATAGACCGGATGCAGCTATCTTGAGGTTGTTGGAGTTGGGTTTAACCAAAAATGACTTTGTATTTAATGATAAATATTATTTACAGATTCATGGTACGGCGATGGGGAAGAAGTTTGCTCCCGCCTATGCAAACATCTATATGGCTGAATTTGAGCGAACTGTCTTCCCCAAATGCCACAAACTGCCAACACTGTATCTGCGGTATCTGGATGATATTTTTGGAGTCTGGCCCCATGGGGAACCAGACTTTCGGATTTTTATGTCAACGCTCAACGAACACCATCCTTCCATAACATTTAAATATGAATTACATCCAGAGAAAATACATTTTCTGGACACTGAGGTGTTTGTGGAGGATGGTGAGGATGGGAGGGTGGGTCTTGGGACGAGGGTCTATTTTAAGCCGACGGACACCCATGCTCTGCTGCACAGATCTTCTTACCATCCCAGGCATACCTACAGGGGGATTGTCAAATCCCAACTGATTAGGTTTCGCCGGATCTGTGTGGCGGAGGTGGATGTGCGTTCGGCGACCCGGACCCTCTTCCAGGCCCTGAGACCGAGGGGCTATAGCAGGACGTTCCTCCGCGGCATCCAAGTGGAGGTCCAGCAGATGTTTAGTGGGGGGAGTAAACCTGCAGAAGGGAGGGACGATAAACATCTGGTCCCTTTTGTTTCAACTTATGCACCGGCCGCCCTCGAATTAAATAAAATCGTTAAAGCCAATTTTAAAATAGCACAAACCAAAATAGACCCTCTCCGGGATTTTAGAATTATAGCAGCCTATAGGAGGGGTAGAAACCTGAAGGATCAGTTGGTGAAGGCATCTTTGGGGACCGAGCGACGGGATCCGTTGCAGTCGCATTTTAAAGTAAATTCATTTATCACAAATAAATATACTCATCTGAGTGCAGCAGTGCGGGAGGTCTTCCAGCTTGATTCGTCCAATTTGGTGTACGGCATTGAATGCAAAACCTGTAACAAATGGTATATTGGACAGACAAAAAATAGTTTACGTATGCGGCTGAAACAACATTTGTACAGTATAAGACAAACTACAAAGTCTACCGCAATCTACTTACATTTTAGAGATCATGGCTGGGAGAACCTCCTTATCACAGGCCTGGAAGCAGGGACGGCTTGGTCCGGAAAAAGGAGACTGTGGAGAGAAAGAATTTGGATTAATAAATTAAATACAGTCTATCCTAATGGGTTAAATGAAATATAAAAATATAAAAAAATATAAAATACTTACCTGGGAGTATGGTGAACGACATTGAGAGGGAATGATTAGCCATATTTTATTTTTATATGATATGTATGAAGTGAAATGTAATTTAATTTTTAAAGTGCTTTATACATTTACTTTTTTATATATATATATATGGTGTACATTCCCTTCCTTTGTGTCCCATTTCTCCTTAGGGATAATACATGAAATTATATAGTAACCTACAATTTTCCGGACCTAAAACGTACCTGTTTTTATTTTTCGCTCCATGAAAATCGCTGAACGGCGAAATCGCCAATCAACTAAGGTAAACAGAAGGTTTGTGTGCCAGTGCATTCCTGCTTAGGCAGACGTTTTATGATTCCCCTCACCTAACCCTAACCCTAAACCCTAACCCTAACCCTAAACCCTAACCCTAACCCTAACCCTAAACCCTAACCCTAACCCTAACCCCAACCCTAACCCTAACCCCTAACCCTAAACCCTAACCCTAACCCTAACCCTAAACCCTAACCCTAACCCTAACCCTAAACCCTAACCCTAACCCTAACCCCTAACCCTAACCCTAACCCTTAATTCAAACCCTAACCCTAACCCCTAACCCTAACCCTAACCCTAACCCTAACTAAGGTAAACAGAAGGTTTGTGTGCCAGTGCATTCCTGCTTAGGCAGACGTTTTATGATTCCCCTCACCTAACCCTAACCCTA
The DNA here is from genome assembly GCF_951799395.1 of Argentina silus. Classification (NCBI taxonomy): domain Eukaryota; kingdom Metazoa; phylum Chordata; class Actinopteri; order Argentiniformes; family Argentinidae; genus Argentina; species Argentina silus. Next base: position 18,034,165 of record NC_139672.1, on the reverse strand, counting down.
ACCCTAACCCCTAACCCTAACCCTAACCCTAACTAAGGTAAACAGAAGGTTTGTGTGCCAGTGCATTCCTGCTTAGGCAGACGTTTTATGATTCCCCTCACCTAACCCTAACCCTAACCCCTAACCCTAAACCCTAACCCTAACCCTAACCCTAACCCTAACCCCTAACCCTAACCCCTAACCCTAACCCTAACCCTGGGTGTGGGTGTGGGTGTGAGCAGCGGTTGATGATAACCCTAACCCTAAACCTAACCCTAAACCCTAACCCTAACCCTAACCCAACCCTAACCCTAACCTTAACCCTTAATCCAAACCCTAACCCTAACCCTAACCAAACCCTAACCCTACCCCTAACCCTTAATTCAAACCCTAACCCTAATCCTAACCCTATCCTAACCCTAACCCCTAACCCTAACCCTTAATCCAAACCCTAACCCTAACCCTAACCCTACCCCTAACCCTTAATTCAAACCCTAACCCTAACCCCTAACCCTAACCAAACCCTAACCCTAATCCTATCCAAACCCTAACCCTAACCCTCTAACCCTAACCCTAACCCTAAACCTAACCCTAACCACAACCCTAACCCTAACCCCTACCCCAACCCCAACCCATGCCCTGATCCTAATCTTAACACTGGCCTCAACCCAGCCTACACTTCTATTCCCCACTCTCTTTCCCCCCCTAACCTTAACCCTACTCCTATTCCCCACTCTCTTTCCCCCCCTAACCTTAACCCTACTCCTATTCCCCACTCTCTTTCCCCCCCTTTGGTTCCCCCGACCCAACCTAGCATCTTGATTCCCTTAGTAACCACATTTTCACATAGAACAAAAATCTTACATCAGACTCTCAAACACAACTTTGTCACCAGCCAACAAACCTTTGCACCTCTACAATCATACAAGATCATTTCAGCTTACCGTAAAAATAAAAATCTACTAGACATTTTGGTTCACTCAAGATTCAGCAGGACATTGACACAACCCCTTCACCCTCATACCACTCACTTTAGACAGAGAAAATACATTAGTAATCCCCACAGTCGCACCTCATCCCCTATTTTAGACTCATTCACTTTAACATCCACCAACGTCATTTATATTATCACATGCACACTTTGTCACAAACACTACATAGGGGAAACAGCACACACCATAGAAACACGATTGAAACAGCACCTGTACAACATTAAAAAAGGTCAACTACAAACACACATAGTCACACACTTCCAAGAGCACTCCATCACTCACCTCAGCATATCGGGACTGCAATCAAACAGTTTATGGACCGTTGAGCAGCGGAGAGCAAATGAAAGGAGATGGATACATTTATTACGAACCATCGAACCCACAGGGCTAAATAAAAGATTTTAACAGTTCACGTGTCAGTGTGAGTGATTGTGGGTTTCAATTGTTGTATATGTATATGTAAATGTATATATGTGTTAATTTATAGAGGTGATACACCTTATTTATTTATACTCCCTTTACATCAGCACTTTTTATATCAGAATGTATGTGATGATTTATTATACTATATAGAGAAAGAGATTACTCTTTCTCCTTTTCATTATCACGTGTGTAATTGGTGTATTTTAGCACTTTGAAAATTAGCACTTATAAGAGATTTTGTGTGTTTTACAGTGTGTCTTTAGGATGGATTTAAGCACTTTTTCCTTTTACATCAGCACTTTTGGTATGAAATATTATGTCATTATTTATTATAGTAAGTTTATATATATATATATGTGTGTGTGTGTGTGTGTGTGGATGTTCAGACACAAAGAAAAGGACAAACACAATGTATACATTCTCCTTGATTTATTACAATAGAAGGGAGGGTATACTATAGGCCAGTGCAATACAGACTAAGCAGTCATTGTAAATCTAGCTATAAACTTCCCTAACCCTAACCCAACCCTAACCCTAGCCCTGACCCTAACCCTGACCCTAACCCTATAAACCCTAACCCTACCCCTGACCCTAACCCTCTAACCCGAACCCAACCCTAACCCTAACCCCAACCCTAACCCTAACCCTAACCCTTAGTGCACATGCGTCACATTCAGCTGAAATGCACTGCAATAGCAGTTGGTAACCACGGGAGGGCGCCATCACCACGGCCTGCTACCAGGGCTTTGTTGAATACTCGACTGAATTAAAAGGGTTAAGGTTAGGGTTAGCTACTGCTAACGTTAGGGTTAGCTACTGCTAACGTTAGGGTTAGCTACTGCTAACGCTAGGGTTAGGGTTAGCTACTGCTAACGTTAGGGTCTGGGTTAGCTACTGCTGACGTTAGGGTTAGGGTTAGCTACTGCTACTAACGTTAGGGTTAGCTACTGCTACTAACGTTAGGGTCAGGGTTAGCTACTGCTAACGTTAGGGTTAGGGTTAGCTACTGCTACTAACGTTAGGGTCAGGGTTAGCTACTGCTAACGTTAGGGTTAGCTACTGCTACTAACGTTAGGGTCTGGGTTAGCTACTGCTGACGTTAGGGTTAGGGTTAGCTACTGCTACTAACGTTAGGGTTAGCTACTGCTACTAACGTTAGGGTCAGGGTTAGCTACTGCTAACGTTAGGGTTAGCTACTGCTACTAACGTTAGGGTTAGGGTTAGCTACTGCTAACGTTAGGGTCAGGGTTAGCTACTGCTAACGTTAGGGTTAGGGTTAGCTACTGCTAACGTTAGGGTTAGGGTTAGCTACTGCTAACGTTAGGGTTAGGGTTAGCTACTGCTAACGTTAGGGTTAGGGTTAGCTACTGCTAACGTTAGGGTTAGGGTTAGCTACTGCTAACGTTAGGGTTAGGGTTAGCTACTGCTAACGTTAGGGTTAGGGTTAGCTACTGCTAACGTTAGGGTTAGGGTTAGCTACTGCTAACGTTAGGGTCAGGGTTAGCTACTGCTACTAACGTTCTATTACACTCAAGTTCTTTTCCTTCTGGATACAAACAAGAAACGAAAGACGCAAACTTACCATGTTGTCAAAGATGTTGTCACCGAACAGTCTCAAATAAATACATTCCTAACTCCAACAGTCTCAAATAAATACATTTGAAAATGTTAAATCGTTTGTTTGTTTGTTTTTTACGCTGCTGAAACAAACCGACTCAAAGACTATAATACTTGATATTAGTGCGCATGCGTCACATTCAGCGGAAATGCACTGCAATAACAGTTGGTAACCACGGGAGGGCGCCATCACCACGGCCTTCTACCAGGGCTTTGTTCAATACTCGACTGAATTAAAAGGGTTAAGGTTAGCTACTGCTAAAGTTAGGGTTAGCTACTGCTAACGTTAGGGTCAGGGTTAGCTACTGCTAACGTTAGGGTTAGGGTTAGCTACTGCTAACGTTAGGGTCAGGGTTAGCTACTACTAACGTTAGGGTTAGCTACTGCTAACGTTAGGGTCAGGGTTAGCTACTGCTAACGTTAGGGTCTGGGTTAGCTACTGCTAACGTTAGGGTCAGGGTTAAGGTTAGGGTTAGCTACTGCTAAAGTTAGGGTTAGCTACTGCTAACGTTAGGGTCAGGGTTAGCTACTGCTAACGTTAGGGTCAGGGTTAGCTACTGCTAACGTTAGGGTTAGGGTTAGCTACTGCTAACGTTAGGGTCAGGGTTAGCTACTGCTAACGTTAGGGTTAGGGTTAGCTACTGCTAACCTGTATCCAAAGCGACTTACAACAAATACATTTGTTAAAGTAAGTGAAAGAAAGAAAGAAAAGAAAGACTGTTTATTTGCCATGCAATCAATTCACATCAATTGTTGGAATGGGTCTTTTTGCACACACCCCCCCGAGACAACACACACGCACTGCACACCCCCCCTCCGAGACAACACACGTGCACACCCCCCAGGGAGAACAGAGCGCTGGGCTCTGGGCACAGGGTCAGCCAAGTCAGCGCCCCTGGAGCAATTCGGGGTTAAGTGCCTTGCTCAAGGGCACAACGGCAGTGGTAGGGACCTGGATATGATGCCAGCAACCCTCCAGTCACCAGCTCACATCCAGATCCCTCCTGGACCGGGGATCGAACCAGCAACCTTCCGATTGCTGGCCGGCCTCTTTAACCTCCAGGCTACCTGCAGTGAATCATCTATCCATCAGTCATCATAAGATAAAGTAATCAATGCTCGGACCAGGGTTAGGATTAGTACAGGGGTTAGGGTTAGGGTTAGTACAGGGGGGTAGTGGGGGTGAAGAGGTTTTTAGGGTTACGGTTAGTACAGGGGGTTTTGGGGATGAAGAGGTCTTTAGGGTTAGGGTTAGGGTTAGTACAGGGGGTTAGTGGGGGTAAAGAGGTCTCTAGGGTTAGGGTTATGGTTAGTACAGGGTTAGGGTTAGGTTTAGGGTTAGTACAGGGAGGTAGTGGGGGTGAAGAGGTCTCTAGGGTTAGCTTTAGTACAGGGGGGTAGTGGGGGTGAAGAGGTCTTTAGGGTTAGGGGTAAGGGTAAGGGTTAGGGGTTAGCGGTAGGGGTTAGGGGTTAGGGTTGAGGTCAGGGTCAGGGTTAAGGTCCGGGCCATGGTCCTGGTTGGGGTTAAGGTTAGCGTCAGGGCTTTGGGTTAGGGTTAGGGTTAGGGGACTTCTCAACGCACAAAGGTGTTGGATTATTGCACTGGCTCAGGCCTATTTAGTTTTTTATTCCTGGGTTCACCCCCCCAAAAAAGGGGGGGGGGGGAGCAGGAAAGTTAATATATTTCATTTAATCCCGAGGGATCAATAGTCTTTAATAATCTAATCAATTTTCTCTCAATTCTTTGTCTATTCGTCCTGGTCCAGTTTCTATTTGTGTCCAGACCTAGTATTTTCACACTCTCCACCCCATGGAATGCAATGTGTGTATATAAAACCGTGGATTTATTCCCCTTCTTAATCTGATAAAGATGTTGTTTTTAGTTTCCCCAATGTAAAGTATTTGGCACCGTGTACACCTAATAGCATAGACAGCATTGTTAGCTTTTAATGCTATCATATCCTTTATTGGGACCCCGAGACCAGAACATTTGTTACTAATGTAATCCCTCTGGTTGAAATGACTTGTTTCCAGGATCGTCCTTTTAGGTTTTATATTTAGGCTTGAGTGTACTAACCAGTCCTTGAGGTTTTTCTTTCTCCTATAGGCTGAAATTATTTTAAATTCCTTCAATTCCCCTTTTACTTCTTGGGCCTGCTGGAAGTTACATTTCAAATTGGAGCTGAGTCTTGCCAGAGACTGTGAATAAGTAGTTACTACAGGTATGATCTTTCTTTCATCCCTCTTCCTCACATATTTACCAGTAGTCCTAAAGATATGTTTAACCTCTGTTCTTATTTTCCTCAGGAATCTCCCTGAATAGCCACGGGGCCTCAGAGCTGTGAACAGTGTTTGTGTAGCCTGCTCAACATCTTCCAGGTAAGTACAAATTCAGTGGAATCTAATTAATTGTGATTTAATTAAACCTTCGTAAATATTGTGGCAGGGTGGTACTCATAACATTACTGGTTTCAGAAAGTTGTTTCGACAACGCCACTCTCACGTATCGGGGTGAGAGGCCCTCTAGATCAATTAAACATGTGAGGGGAGAAAAATGTCAGGACATTCTAATATTACCAATCTTTCTAAATATTACAGACTTTCTGAGACAGAGAAGTGCTAGAGAGAGGTCTTACCTTTATCCCCACCCTATGATGTGTCATAGTGTTCAGGATGTCTCATAGTGTCTAGGTGTGTCTAGGATGTCTCATAGTGTCCAGGATGTCTCACAGTGTCCAGGATGTCTCATAGTGTCCAGGATGTCTCATAGTGTCCAGGATGTCTCATAGTGTCTAAGATGTCTCATAGTGCCCAGGATGTCTCATAGTGTCCAGGATGTTTCATAGTGTCCAGGATGTCTCATAATGTCCAGGATGTCTCATAGTGTCCAGGATGTCTCATAGTGTCCAGGATGTCTCATAGTGTCTAGGATGTCTCATAGTGTCCAGGATGTCTCATAGTGTATAGTTGTGTCCAGGATGTCTCATAGTGTTCAGGATGTCTCATAGTGTCTAGGTGTGTCTAGGATGTCTCATAGTGTCCAGGATGTCTCATAGTGTCCAGGATGTCTCATAGTATCTAGAATGTTTCATTTTGTATCTGATGTATCATAGTGTCTAGGATGTCTCATAGTGTCCAGGATGTCTCATAGTGTATAGTTGTGTCCAGGATGTCTCATAGTGTCTAGGATGTCTCATAGTGTCCAGGATGTCTCATAGTGTCTCGGATGTCTCATAGTGTCTAGGATGTCTCATAGTGTCCAGGATGTCTCATAGTGTATAGTTGTGTCCAGGATGTCTCATAGTGTCTAGGATGTCTCATAGTGTATAGTTGTGTCCAGGATGTCTCATAGTGTCTAGGATGTCTCATAGTGTCCAGGATGTCTCATAGTTTCCAGGATATCTCATAGTGTCTAGGATGTCTCATAGTGTCCAGGTGTGGTGAAGTACCGTGGTGAAGTAAAGGTGACCAATAACAAACTTCTAACTCTCCATGCCATGTTGTTTTGACTGGGGCTGTCTGTTTGGCCTTTTCCCCAGGCATCCCTCACACACACGCGCGCACACACACACACACACACACACACACACACACACACACACACACACACACACACGTCTCTCCCCAGCTATCCCTTCCCACCACAGTGGATGTGTTGGGATAAGCTGGTCCATAAATGTCTGAAGCCTCGGCTGTGTGTGTTGCATGCTGGGCATACTTTATATGGATGTTTAATGGCTGATGATTAAATACAGAAGAGGAACATAACAACAGTTATCCACATTAGCAGTCAGCAACCAGGACTATTTGGCAAAGAAGAAGATTATCACTAAAAGCTGAAAGGATTTACTCTAACTTTTTTGGGTTGTTGGACAACAATCAAGGCTTCAAAAAAAGACAGATTTTTTCAACCATCGCCTTTATGGTGGTTATTCTGACAAAGATTTTCACTTGATGCGTATCGATTTGTATGGCTATAATGTGAGTATTGGAAACATATTTTCTTTACTCAAAGTAAAGATTTTCATCGTGGTTTGCTTTTGTTTACTTCTTTCATAGGCAAGAACATGGAGATGGTGAGGGGCAGAGTGGTCTATTAGAAGATGGCGCCAATGATGGTGTCCATTTTCTATTGGCTAACGCTGATGGAGACTCATCGTTCCTTCACGTAAATCTATGGAGCCAATTGCCAGGCAACCATTTGCTTGCCTGGGTTGCTAGGGTAATAACCTGGTCAGTGTCCTTATTTCATCATAAAAGCTTCAACCTGGTTTACAACCTGTATTGTGTAACACATATGTATGAATACCTCATGAATGGAGTTTTCTGTGGTATGAGAAAGCCTATGTAATAAATACACAAAGTCACAAAGGAAATATGCGGACAGTTTTTTAATCAATGCTCAGAATTTCACCATGAAAATCATATTTTATGTTTTCACAGTCTGTGCACCACAGAGTGGGTGGTCTTGTTTATTCAGCCTCTTTGCCCTGTGAAAAGAGAGAAAGAAAATAAGGGATAAACATGAATGAACCTCTTACATATGATCACTTCAAAGTATATATTGCACTGTTTAGGACATTTCTTTGGCTCTGTGCTCAGCTTTGAGTTCAAGTTTAAGTGTCAGCTTGGTTTGTATTAATCTGTCATTAACATGTTTTTTTTTTACCTCCCCTGAAGAATACGTTTCTCAGAGACTTCCAAGACACGTGTGAATGTAAAAGTCAATACTGACCTCTGTGTACACTGAACCTGAAATGCTGTTGTTGATGAGGTCATATTTGGACATGAGTCAGGTATAGGGTTGACAGCAGCTTTGTACCTTTCCAGAATCACGGCTCTTAGCCCTGAGCTTGTTGACCTGGGACTCAGCGATGTCAGCACGCTCCTCAGCCTCCTCCATCTCATGCTGAACCTTACGCAACTTAGACATGTGGGAGTTGGCTTGTTCCTCCTGGGAGAAAAAGAGAGGGAGAGAATGAGAGAGGGAGACAATAACATTCAGCCTACAATGTTTGAAATGTTGTTAAAGCAAATTACCCAAATGGGGAAATTCTATTACTGCACCTCTTTTAAACTGATGGTAATATAGAAGCAAAGGAAATGCTGTGTGAATTATTTCCTCAACAGCTACTTGCGATAGACATTGTCATTGTGGATAGACATGCGTTAGCAGCAATTACTTAATCAACGTCAAAATCATATGTTTTATTTGCTGTAAGAATATGTGACTCAGTATGTGACTCACCGCTTCCTCAGCCTGCCTCTTGTAAGTCTTCACTTTAAGCTGCAGCTTATCTACCAGGTCCTGAAGTCTGGCAACATTCTTCTTATCCTCCTCAGTCTGTGGGAGAAGATTAAAGAAAATCAATGCCCATACTTCAATTGCATTCAAGTGCCTGGCTGGACCAGAACGTGTGGAGGTGTTACTCTCACCTGGTAAGTGAGCTCCTTGACTCTGCGCTCGTACTTGCGGACACCCTTGACTGCGTCTACACCCCTTCTCTGCTCAGCATCCACCTCAGTCTCAAGCTCACGCACCTGTATGGAGGAAACACAGCCGTGTGTTTAAGGTGGAGAAATCAGTCATGAATTATTGGAAAGAAGTAGAGTTTGATTCTTTAAGGCTAATTTGGAGAGACTATGTGAACCAATGTTTATTGAATGGCATAAGTTCTGCAAACTCACCCTGAACTCCAGTTTCTGGAGCTGTTTCTTGCCGCCCTTCATTGCCAGGTTCTCAGCCTCATCTAAACGGTGCTGCAGGTCCTTGACTGTGACCTCAAGGTTCTTCTTCATCCTCTCCAGATGAGAGCTGGTGTCCTGCTCCTTCTTCAGCTCCTCTGCCATCATGGCCGCCTGAAATGGTAGTTTGTGGAATCATTTAATTCATCCACAACGGATCACAGATCATGTGCTCAGCCCAGCTACAATTGGCCCTTGGCATAGAGGTGTTTACAGGTCCAAAAATGTGGATCTGTTCCGAAATGGACCCATGGATTTCCTACCCCAACCTTTCAGTGTCGGCCTACCTTGGTAAATAGGGTCTCCATGACGGACGCTCAGTGTGCCGAAGCACTCTGTGATGTTTGGAGAGGCAATTAGTGGACCCATGAAGTTGGAGTGAATGATTGAATGTTATGATGTAGAAAATATCACTTCAATATCAGCCAGAGGCAACTACTTGCCAGAAGCCACACCAACTGCATCCCTCTACTGGCTTCTCTGGAAAGCTAAGCAGGGTATGCCTTGGTTGATCCTTGGATGGGGGACCAAAACAGGCTGCTGGAAGTTGGAGGACAAGTAGGTAGCACTCCTCTCTCGGGTCCAGGTAACCCAATACCCCAAGGTGGTGAATGGGGCCCTGCCTTGCAGAGGATGCCATGTTTTTTGGATGAGATGTTCCTGACTCCCAAGTCGTTAAAGATCCCATGGCACTTATCCCAGGAGTAGGCATGTTAACACCGGTGTCCTGGCTAAACTCCCAATCCGGCCTCCATTCCTTCATGGCCACCTAATCACCCCTGATTCATACCTACAAGAATCACCATACCATACATGATTCATACCTACCAGAATCACCATACCATACATGATTCATACCTACCAGAATCACCATACCATACATGATTCATACCTACCAGAATCACCATACATGATTTTCTGCTCAACTCTCCACTGACAGCTTTCTGGCGCATAATGGCTGGCGTGGCATCACTCAACTGGGTGCTACACAGGAGTGATGAGGTGAGTTCTTCCCCTTACAATCAGCACGTTGGCTGTCTAGAAAGGTGCCATGTCGATGTAAGCCATTATCATTATTATAATAATAATAATAATAATAATAATAATATTACTTGGGTGTTGCGCAGGTTTTGATGAGATGGGATTGATAGTGACAAATGTATATGCAACGCTCTTGTGATCAAAACTGTTTATCGGGTCTGGACGGGTCCACTACGGTAAGTCAGCTCTTTTATCATTTACCTGGGTTTCAGGTTCGGGTGGACCCGTGAAGAGTTCTACCTCTAACGAATAAAGTTTATTGTATTGTTTTGAATATGGGGACTTACATCGGTGATGGCCTTCTTTGCCTTCTCCTCTGCGTTTCTGGACTCCTGCACTGTGTCGTCCACCTCTCCCTGCACTTGAACCAGGTCAGTCTCCAGCTTCTTCTTAGAGTTCAGAAGGCTAGTGTTCTGTATGAGGAAATTCAATGATTAGTTGGAATTGTTTTTCAAGAAAACCTACAAAAGTCCCACTGTGGGTAAGATGAGACTGCCTAGGAATCATCTATACCTGGGAGTGAAGCAGGCCCACACGCTCGCTGGCGTCCACCAGCTCCTGCTCGGCCACTTTGCGGCCTCTCTCTGTCTGCTCCAGAGCAACCCTAAGCTCCTCAATCTCAGCCACCATCAGACCGTTCCTGCGCTCCACCATAGCTGCCTGCTCCTTCAAATCTTCTGCTGCGCGAACAGCATCATCAAGGTGCAATTGGGCATCCTGGGATTCACAAAGACGTAGTGCATTAAAACTTGTTGTTGTAGGGTGATAGGATCGGTAAAGGATGAATTTTTTGTGTTCTGCTCTTTTCTCTTTTACCACTTTATTCCGACTTTATTCCTGTGTTCTATTCTATTTCATTGACAAATAGACAAATCCCTCTCTCCATTTTCATTGGGTTAAAGTTAGTTACTTAGGAAGTTGTCCTTGATACAGTGTGAGATTTATTTTTTTCTAATCGTTAAGGTTAGGAATGAGGCGTATTATCTGATCTGAAATCTGTGGTTAGGGGCAATGTTAACCGTGACTGATTTCCCAGCCCCTTACCTTGAGCTGGCCCTGGACGTTCCTCAGCTGCTTCTGGGCCTCAGCTGCCTGCCTGTTGGCGTGGCTCAGCTGGATCTCCATCTCGTTCAGGTCTCCCTCCATCTTCTTCTTCACCCTCAGAGCGTCGTTCCTACTCCTCACCTCTGAGTCCAGGGTGCTCTGCATGGAATCAACCACCCTCTGGCTGTTCCTCTTGATCTGCTCCATCTCCTCATCCTTCTCTGCCAGCTTCCTGTCCACTTCACCCTTGATCTGGTTTAACTCCAGCTGCACACGCAGAATCTTGGACTCCTCGTGCTCCAGTGTTCCCTGAACAAAACAAAACACTAGTCGCGCTTTGGTTGTGGGGGAGAGTTGTGGACTGGCAATCATGAACTAAGGGTTGTTCTGCATTGAGGCCTGTATGTGATGAAGATGTGGTAATAGCATAGGAGGACCAGGTCTTGCTTAGTAAAATGATTTTATCTCAATGAGACTAACCTGGACAGTAAAGGTTAAATGAAAGGATGAGCATATGTTCCAAATTAACAGGATCAAACTGCATTAGTTTCTACCTCAGCCTCCTCCAGGGCAGTCTGGATCTCAGACTTCTCTGTCTCCACAGTCTTCTTGGCCTTCTCCAGCTCATGGATGCTCTTGCCAGTCTCCCCGATCTGCTCAGTCAAGTCAGAGATCTCCTCTGCAAACACAAACACAGAAGTCTTTCAAAACAGGGAGATTTTCTTTGAACTTTGCAACACATTGGCGTTCATATTGAATTATCATAAGAATAAACGGTAAATGTTTGTACTGTCTGGTGTAGCTAAGTATCTTAAAATAAGTTCCAAAAATAGTTGAATGACAATTTGAACATTGTTCTGTAGAATAGGGTCACTCATGTAGCTTGATCAAATGAGACACCCCATCTTGAGCCAAATAAAACTACTGCCGTTTGACTCACGTTGCAGGTTCTTGTTCTCTCTCTTCAGAGTCTCCAGCTGATCCAAAGCCTCCTCATAGGAGTTCTTCATTTTGAAGAGCTCCGTGCTCAGAGAACGAGCCTCCTTCTGAGCTCCTTCCAGCTCTGCCTGGCCCTCCTCAAACTTCTGCTTCCACTCTGCCAGCACCTAGGGAAATCCATGTGATTTTAATATTGTTCTTTTTTCTTTTATCTGCCATGAACTAATTGATGTGATTTAGTTATTTCACACCTTGTCAAAGTTCCTCTGCTTCTTGTCGAGGTTGGCAGCAAGAGCATTGGCTCTCTCCACGTCAATCATGAGGTCCTCCACCTCTCCCTGCAGCCTCTGCTTGGTCTTCTCCAGAGAGGCACACTTTGAGTTGGTCGCCTCGATCGTCTCCTCTGCCTCCTGTAGACGCTGGGCCAGCTTCTTCCTGTTAGACAGATGAGGGATTATAAAGCGTCACCTCTGACCTCATCTCTGTGTCGGAGAATGTCTGTAGGTCTGGCTCTTCAGGGTGATGGGAGAAACATGCTACAGTACATTAGGCTTGTACAGATGAATCCATTAATTGAAAAGATGAATCTACGAATGCTTTAGTTGACAACCCATTTTTTATTTATATGAATCAGATTTCTTTATATCAGACCAAGGACAAGAAGTTAGAGTGACATGTAGCCACGTAAACAAGGGTCTTGTACCATTGGTTTAGGCAATTAGCACTCTTTTGTCTTAATCTATGGGAATGTACATTTTTACTTCCACATTCTGGTTTCCTTTAATTGTCAACCTACTGTATATCAAAACAGATACTATTCAGTAAGCAATTCAAATTCAAGAATGGAAAAATCCTTGTTTGTAATAAATATCCCCTTTTTAAATTATTTAATTAAAATGTGTCAACTCATCTCCAGAATTGACAGAACAGAAATGAAATACCCCCCAGCCCTGGTGAATAAGGAGGTTGTGTGTGACTCACTTGGCCTCCTCCAGCTCCTCGGTGCGCTGGATGGCATCAGTCTCGTACTTGGTCCTCCACTGAGCCACCTCACTGTTGGCCTTGGACATGCCGCGTTGCAGCTCTGCCTTGGCCTCCTGCTCCTCCTCAAACTGCTCCCTCAGGAGGTCACAGTCATGGCGGGCAGACTGGACACCGTGGGCCAGTGCGTTCTTAGCCTAGAGAGAGAAATAGAAGAGGTGAGGGAGAAATAGAGGTGAAAGGTAGATAGAGGAGATAGAGAGAAAGTGTAAGAGCATCATAGAAAAAGATAAAGAGAGACAGGAGGAGAGAGTAAATAGTACAGTAAGATGTCGCTGGGTGGCAAAATCACTGTCAACGTGAAGCTGTGATTCAAAACTACGTGGTTGATGGAGTCTATTTTGAGTCCCTTACCTTGACCTCCTCCTCAATGTGCCTCTTCAGCTCCTCAATCTGCTGGGTGAAGGCCTGTTTGCCTCTGGTCAGCTGGGACACCAGGGCCTCCTTCTCCTCAAGCTGGCGACCAAACTCACCTGTGGGGAAAAGAGCATCTTGTTAATGGGGTCTCTGTTCTAATGGTTAATGTTCATTGTTGCTGTTGGAGTAAGGTCAGTTATATTTCTGAGTTTATAGGACATATAAACCTTCCCTATGTGCAGTTGTAATAGACAATATGTTATCTTGCCAATGCTATTCTAATTTGTGTCAAGTTTGATTTATGGTCAGTTTGTTAACTAATGGTTGAGGGTAGGATTTGGGGTGGGTAAGCTGGTCGTAGATGAACTTGTACAGAATCTAGAGTATCATTGGTACCGTTCTCAGTCAGGAGTCTGGCCCTCTGTCCGCTCATGTCATTGACCTGGCGCACATTCTCATCATTCTTAGTCTTGATCTCGCTCAGCTGATCCTCAAGAGTACGGCACATCTTCTCCAGATTGCCCTGGTAGTGAAACATAAACCATCATTACTTTGATGATTATCTTGTCAAGACTTGAGTGCCAAGCTTTCCATTTTCGTTTTTTCACTTTTATTTGAATTGACCCCCACAAACACTGCTCCATCCAAACATTGCTACTGACCTTAGCCTTGGCGACGGCCTCCATGTTGCTGGAGAGGTCATCAATCTCCATCTTGTACTCGCTCTTCTCCTTCTCTAGCTTTTGCTTGACACGCTGCAGGTTGTCGATCTGCTCCCCGAGCTCTGCCACGCTGTCTGCCTGCTTTTTCCTCAGAGCGGAGGCTGTGGCCTCGTGCTGCAGGGTGGACTCCTCTAGGTCACGCCTCAGTTTCTGAAACTCAGCCTCTCGCTTCTTGTTCATCTCTATCTGAGAAGCGGTAGCACCTCCGGCCTCCTCCAGCCTTTCACTGATCTCCTCAAGTTCCCTGGAGAGGTCGGCCCTCTGCTTCTCCACCTTAGCCCTGGCAGCGCGCTCAGCCTCAATCTCCTCCTCCAGCTCCTCAATACGGGCCTACAGTAGGGAGACAGACAGATAGATGACATCTACAACACAGTCAAAGCAAAGGAGCTTACAAAATAATAATCTACAAATTGTGTTTATCCAAAGCAACTTACAGTTAATATATAGAATGTACTGTATGGTGTTTAAGCATCATTCTTAAACCAACTGAACCATTGCAAACCAGGACAGTGCCAACAGGAGGGTAAAAGGATCACTGTTTCTCATAGCGGTCCTAACAACCTTAACTGTACTGTCGTTAGACACTATATAGCCAACTGAGCCATCTGATGGTCCTGTTCTGCACCTGGAGTTCCTTGATCTTCTTCTGCATCTGAGCTCCCAGAGACTGTTCATCCTCAATCTTGCTGAGGAGCTGGGCGGTCTCAAAGTCCTTCCTAAAGAACACAAACACATTGATTTGGTTAGATTTGATTTGATAGCATAAACTGAAAATCTATCGTACCGTTCATTTTGGTTTAAAGAATGACATCTGTTTGGATTCTGACTATAACAACAATGGAAAGATAAATTAACTTTGTAGTCATTTGTTTGTGTTTACTTCTTGATCTTCTCGTCAGACTGCTGCTTGTCGTTCTCCAGGTCCATTATGGACTCCTGGGCCAGTTTCAGATCTCCCTCCAGCTTTCTCTTAGCTCTCTCTAGGTCCATACGGAGCTTCTTCTCTTGCTCCAGAGAACCCTCAAGCTAGTAGATAAACACACATATTTGTCATCAAAATCTAAATAATGAACAATAATGTCCAAACCATTAATAAGTAGATTAATGAAGTGAATCATTTGGGCGATAACACAGGGTGTAGTTTCATAATGATTGCCTCAAACCTAATGACTAACCTAGACTTTCATACTATTATAGCCATCTATTAATTCCCAGCTCGTATGTGACGGTTTCATATTCTTGTGTGTTTTAACTTCTGTAAAATAATTAGCTTTACTCTTGCATTACAATCTTGGTTGACACTAGCACTGCTTTATTTGCATTGCCCACTCACATCGTCCACTTGCTGTTCCAGCTTGGTCTTCGCCTTGGTCAGAGTGTTGACTTTGTCCTCCTCTGCCTGCAGGTCATCCAGTGTCTGCTGGTGGGCCTCTTGGAGGGCCTTCTTCTCCTTGGTCAGCTTGGCAACAGCCTCATCCTGAGACGCCATCTCCTCAGTCAGGTTCTTAACCTGAACACAGCCACAACAGATTCATTTGTCACTTCACATCACAAAGGGGAATACAGTTTAAATTGCATATACTGTTGCAAATGTGAAAGCATGTACCGAAAGTGATCGTCTATATGGCAGTGTATACCATGAATTCATGTCAGACACAAGAGGAGGAGTCCATGCTATGAATGTGGGGAGTACTATGCTGCTAAACTCTACTATTTCATGTTTACTCATTCCAGGACCAACAACACAACACAGTTGGATTTAGTTATTGTTTTGCTATGGTTGGATTAATGATCAGATTGTAGTGTGTGTGTTATATGAGACCTTGTTTTCAGTGGCGTGTTTCTCCTTCTCCACTTTGGCCAGAGTTAGCTCCAGGTCATCAATGTCTTTCTTCAACTCAGAACACTCATCCTCCAGCTTCCTCTTCTTGGCTGTCAACTCAGCATTGATCTCCTCCTCATCTTCCAGCCTCTCGGTCGTCTCTTTGAGTTTGGCCTCCAGCTGGATCTTGCTCTTGATGAGCCCCTCACACCTCTCCTCAGCATCATTCAGACTCTCTCCTTCCTGGTTTCAGAAGGGAAGAAAAGGAAAAAGGCTTCAACACTCAATGTCTATGCAAATATAAACTCATTCTAGTGCAAGAGCACACAGCAAATCAATACAATCTATGAAAAATGCAAACAACATGGGCAATAAAGTGTGTATGTGTGTGTGTGTGTGTGTGTGTGTGTGTGTGTGTGTGTGTGTTTGTGTGTGTGTGTGTGTGTGTGTGTGTGTGTGTGTGTGTGTGTGTGTGTGTGTGTGTGTGTGTGTGCTTATGTGAGTGTGTGTAACCCTTGTGAGGCTGGTCGCTCACTCACAGATGCTACTTGGAGGGCAAGGTCATTCTTCTCCTGCAGGAGGGATACCATCTTCTCCTCCAGCTCCTTCTTACGGGCCTCTGCTTTGGTCAGGGCAATTTTGCACTTTTCAAAGTCCTCCTTCATGTTGGCCAGCTCCTTCTCCGTCTCAGCGCTCTGCAGCAGGGGCTTGATCTTGTAGTAGACCTTCATCCATGGCCAATGTTTGACATTCATGAATGAGCGGATGTTGTACTGGATGGTGAAGACAGACTCTCTGGTTGACAGGAGAAAGTGGAATTGCAGCGTAGTGAGTTTTAAGCTTATAATTGCCTGTAAGTGCATTCATAAGTAGTGCTGGAGAGTTTATCTTCCATCCCTTACCTCCTCTCCATCATCTTTGTAAACTCCTTCCTCATCAGGAATCCACGGCAGAGAGCTTGAGTCATGGTTACCAGAGACGCCAGCTTCTCATCACGCATCTCCTCCAAGACACCCAGCAGACCAGCTTTGAAGAACACCTGAGCACAGATAAACAAGCATGGCCAATGGAGGAATTAGACATCGTAACATATAGAAAGGGGCAGAATAGGAAATCAAAGGGAGGTTCAACCCCCCAAGACTTTGTTGTAACAACAATAGTATGTCATTCAAAGAAAACTTGAAAATCTTATATTTATGTCCTGGAAAAATGATTTTACTTTTTTTGTCAACAACACGCATCATCATCTCACTTTCCCAGGAGATAAATATGAGCTTGTCATTAGGATATCTGTGAGGCTTTAATGCACAAAATAATGATATTGTAGGACCATACTCATGGTGGTCTGATGAGAACGTTGTCCTTTAAAGAGATGCTATGGGATCTTTGCGACAAAGTCTGTATTTCTTAAATCAGTGGAATCCCCACACACACCCCCAGACTGCAGAAGACACGACGGGGACCTGTTATTGCTACTAATCGCTACTTTTAGAACTGTAGGCTGTAAAGATACAAATGATCCTGTAGCATCTCTTTCATGTTTCAGTCCTGTTATGTGGTCACATTTCCTGACCTTGGTGTGTCCAAACTTGTATTCATCGTGAGGCACATCAATCGACCCGAGCAGCTTCTCAGAAGCCTTCTTGTTGTCCATGAACTGACCGTCAGGGATGACACCGGCATTCAGTACTTTGTACCTGTATGGGGAGAATTGTTAAATATGTTTGAAAGCTGTTGCTTATGTTGTCAAGGAAGGGCATTGTGTGTGTGTGTGTGTGTGTGTGTGTGTGTGTGTGTGTGTGTGTGTGTGTGTGTGTGTGTGTGTGTGTGTGTGTGTGTGTGTATGAACTGTACCTCTGCTTGAAGTCAGCATAGAGGATTCTGCTGGGGAAGCCCTTTCTGCAGATCCTGATACCTTCCAGTACACCATTACACCTCAGCTGGTGGATAACCAGGAAGTTCTCCATCAGACCTGGAAAAGACAAAATGTATCTAAACCCCTAAATAAACCTGTTAAAGGATTTATATTCGAAAGTCTTAATTATTGTAATGATTAGTAGTTTAATTAATTAGGCTTAGTCTGTAATATGTCTCTGTGTGTTGTACCTGGAGTCTTTGACTCGTTGGGGATCAGGCAGCGCACAAAGTGAGGGTGGGTGCTCCTCAAGTTGGTCATCAGCTTGCCCAAGTTCTCCTGTGAGGGGTGACAAGCCATAATGTTCTCACAAATAATTCATACTTAATTTACACTTTTCAAAAGATAGTAATTTCCAACAGACACCCTGGCAGGCAGGACTATGAAAAGCTCACCCTGAACTGGGAGGACACAGTCTGCATGGAACCTCCCTTCTTCTTGCCTCCCTTCTTTGTGGTGTCTTTTTCAAAGAGTAAAGAAAAGAGTGTTACAAATGATAGAAATCTCTGATCAACTTCAAGTTTCTACTGCACGTGCAGATCCGATTGTAGCACACTGGTCGATTTGGCAAATTTGTGGCTGAAATTGTGTAGTGTCTGCACGGCTTAATGTTTATTATCATGCTAATGCTTAGTTATTAACATGATGCTAATGTTACCTTCAGCTGCAGCAGGTGGATAAATGACAGACAGCAGTTTGACTGAGGACTTCTGGTAGAGTTGCACCACAGAGTCGTTCAGGGGGTCCTTGTTCTTGTCCAGCCAGCCAGTGATGTTGTAGTCCACAGTGCCAGCGTAGTGCACCAGGGAGAAGTGGGCCTCAGCCTTGCCCTTGGCAGGCTTGGGCTTCTCAAACGCCTTGGTTTTGCCAAGATGCTGGTCGTAAAGCTTGTTCTTGAAACTTGTGTCTGAAGCCTTGGGGAACATGCACTCCTCTTCAAGGATGGAGAAGATGCCCAATGGCTGGGCAAAAAGAGATTTCAATTAAATGACTATGTTGATGTTGATGTTATGTTTATGCTATGTTTTTACTTCAACAGTCACCGTTATATGATGATATTCATGTGGTGGAAGCATATTAAGAAAGCACTAACATGTTGAGTTACTAACAGTATGATACGTTGGACCACCATGAGGATATCTTACAGTAGTCTCAAACACCTACCTCAAAAACTACTTTTGACACCCATCATTAAATAGTATTTTCCTCACAGGCTGCTTACCTTCTCAATAAGCTCAATGCAGGCAGCCAAGTCCATGCCGAAGTCAATGAACGCCCAGATGATTCCCTCCTTCTTGTACTCCTCTTGCTCCAGGACAAACATGGTGTGGTTGAAGAACTGTTGCAGTTTCTCATTGGTGAAGTTAATACACAGCTGCTCCATGCTGTTGTACTGTTGATAGAATTTCAGAATCAAGGAATATGTTCATCATACATGGCTGTAATCTTTTATAATCACAACTTGTTTTTCTTGTTTTGACAACATACTCACATCAAAGATCTCAAAACCGGCAATGTCGAGCACACCGATGTAGAACTGCCTTGGCTGCTTGGTGTCCAACATGGTGTTGATACGGACGACCATCCACAAGAACATCCTCTCATAGATGGACTTAGCCAGAGCCATCACGGAATTATTGACCTGTAAAAATGAAACTTCTAGTTAATACATGAGACGTGACCATATGTAGGTGAGGTGATGCAGGTGGGGGGTGGCACGCACATTAGAGGGGTTTTTAGGGCTTAAGGATTAGGGCACTGAATCAGAGAACCTATATACAAGGGCTGTGACTGTTGTCTTTGTTTTTCTGTGTTGTTGTTTATTTGATATTGGTGTTGATTGATTGTGAAGCTATAACAAAATGAATGCCCTACCTGAGGTACTGTCTGTCCCTTGGTCACATACTCATTGCCGACCTTCACTCTGGGGTAGCACAGAGCTTTAAGCATGTCGGCTGAGTTCAGGCCCAGGAGGTAAGCGATTTTATCAGCCACTGGAAAGAGAAGGAGTAACAACAGACTCAAGGACAGAGCCATACAAGATTGTTTGTGTCTCTCAACAGCTCTGTCAGCCTGGCGTCTGAGGCTGATGACACATTAACAAAAAAACAGAGAGAAATATATTTACTGTTTGGCCATGTTTAGTACAGGACACCTTACTAGTCTAGCGTACAAAAGTGATCAGCTATTCTGATGTTTCAAGAGGAACAACTTGTAAATGTTCTTTTTTCCATGTTTGGGGCCAGAGGTGGAACTCACCCTCTGTGCCGTCTGGCTCGGCCTGCTCCTCACGCTGCTTCTGCTTGAAATGCATGTTGCCGTGATGCATGACAGCGCCTGTCAGCTTGAAGATGTACATTTTATCCTCAGCAGTGAAGCCCAGGATGTCAATGGCTTCCTGAAAGAGAGAAATGTCATGTTAGCGAGGAAAGAAAACAGTGATGAATTGAAGACAAACTCACTCTGTCAGAGTACGGCTCTGTTAGCTCCAAATCTAGCAGAATGGATGGAAATGTCAGACTTCTCTATTCCTCTAGTAGACTAGCAGCACAATAGGATTTTAACAATGTTACCCAGGGCACTTGTGGATGCCGTATGCCACCCTATAAGAGGAGTCATTAACACTGGGCACTCCAAACAGATCATTGATACAAATAAAAACCCTTTGAGTGACTCACATCTGTGGCGACCAGCTCTACCGTGTCGTCAATGCTGGCCACAGTGATCTGCCCCTGGCTGATCATGGGGAAATCGTAGGGGTTGGTGGTGATGAGTGTCATTTCTGTGGAGAACAGAGAACAAAGTGGTCCCTTAAATCAAATTCATGTCAGTGGATGGACACCTTGTAGTTAATACATATACTCAATGACAGATGTTCTCAAGAACCAGTGGATTGCTTTACTTATTCCCCCGACCAGGCACATTTCATCAGCTCAACCAAAGTCAAATTTCCAAAAGCTCAACCAATCCAAAAGCTCAACCAAATTTCTTATACCATCTCTGACTCTACTGTAGCGACTGTAAGAGTATTTCATTTTCACAGCAGGGAGCTAGTTTTCCCTGCTCTCTGCTTTGGCGTACCGACGATCTCAGGTTTGTGGTTGGTCATCATCTGGTAGAAGATGTGATAACCCCTCTCATCTGGAAGCTGGAAGGCCACCCTGGACTTCTCCAGCAGATCTGATAGAGAGAACAGGAGAGAGACATTGGTATATTGCAAAAAAACATAATTTGTGCAGAATAAGTATGAAGAAATGACTAATACCAACTTACAGGTCTCAATGTCAGCACTAGCCAGTTTGCCGGAAGTAGCAAAGTGAATCCTGATGAATTTACCCTACAGTAGAGCAGGGCGGTTAGAAATCAGTCAACAAAAAAACAACAACTGCCAGTGTATTCCCTCATACTTACAAAGCGAGACGAGTTGTCGTTCCTCACAGTCTTGGCATTACCGTAAGCTTCCAGCAGGGGGTTAGCTGCAATGATCTGATCCTCAAGAGATCCCTGAATGAGACAAAGTTGCTAAAGCGTTAGTAACTGAAAATCTCCTTTCATCTTTCAACAACATCTGTTCCTTTTTAGCTGAGAAGGAGGCTATAGTGAGGTACAGACCTCATTATGAACATTTATCTGAAATGTGATTGGCTCCCACCCTAAAGCCCAGGGTTCCATTCAGCTGTCTCTGAGTCAAACTATTTTTTGATGAAAACTGTTTTCAATATGCAGGACTACAGTATGGAAAACATAACTATCATAGAGCAAAGTTTAGGTGTTTTCAATCGTCATTCACCTCAACTTACTCTTCCTCTTTACTAAATTGTGACACACATAAGCAGAACTTACCTGTATTTTACCGGGGACTGCTTCCTTCTTTGCAGCCACAGCAATAGTGGCAAAGTACTGGATGACACGCTTGGTGTTGACAGTCTTTCCTGCACCGGATTCTCCACTGGTTTATAGACAAAAAGGGTTTTAGACACGTTTCAGGATAATATCAGCATTCTTTAATCAAGAAAAGAAAATGGCATTGCTTTAACATGTTTTATAATCTAAGAAATATTCTCACTCAGTTACTCAATATTGACTTCATAATACCCAACATACTGCAAAAGGAACGCTTTCTGAAAAGTAAGATGTTAGTGAACAACTTACGTAATCAGGACGGACTGATTCTCTCTATCTGCAAGCAAAGAAACATATTGTTCACACTCATTCACTGGGTTTTGGTACATCATTGCATTCAAGGCATCATCATAAAGTCGCTCATCTAACTATTCATCCATCCATGAGAGCTCGTACCAGTCAACATGAACTGATAGGCGTTGTCAGAGACAGAGAAGATATGGGGTGGAGCCTCCATACGCTTCTTCCCTCTGTAGGCGTCCACACATGACTGGTCGTACACGGGGAGCCACTTGTAGGGGTTCACCGTGGCACAGAAGAGCCCAGAGTAGGTCTGGATAAAGTGGATCAAATATGGGAATTAGCCAAGTCAGATTAACTGGAATGTGGAAGTGTAGGTATCTTTGCGTATAGTGATATGCTGTTTTCGTTCTCTGCATTTGCTTCTGTGTGCTAGGTTTCTGGTGTTGACTGATGTGTATGTATCTCTTACGTAGATCATCCATGCTGCGTAACGCTCTTTGAGGTTATACAGCACAGAGGCTTCATTCAGGTAGGTCATCATGGCCATGTCCTCAATCTTGTCATACTTTGGGGGGTTCATTTGCAAGACGTCATCTTCTTTGAAGTCTTTAGTCTGAAACAGTGGGATATTTAGATAATACTCTATATGGCTAACTTTTTACTGATAAACAAATATAATCTTTTTCATGATTTGTTGGTTCAAGCATAATCCATGAAATTGACTTATTTGCATCACAGTACCAGTGCTTTGCTATCCTCCACTCTACTTGAACTTTATCAAAAGATAGATCAAAGATTACATTCTTTTTAAATAATAGTTTTGAAAGTGAAAGGTTTTTGAGTATTGAAAGGTTTACTCGCTTATGAAAGCTGCCGTTTGGTTAGATGTTATAGGCTTACCTCCTGAGTGTCTGTAACTTTCACAGAGATTTTTCCACCCTCCCTGGCTACAATTGTACCCTTGAGGTACAGCTCCTTGACATCAGTCACATAGCAGGCGTTCTTTGCATCAAAGGGTGCGGTTTGAGCTTCGATCCTCTCCCTCTCTGGCTTACGAAGGTATATGGCAGCTGCGCCATAAATGGCCATCTCCGCGTCCGTACTCATGGTGGCGACTCACTAGGAAAGAAAGATTACAAAACAAACATATTTAAGTCTGTACTAATCCCTCCCAAGTATTTTGGGTGTATTATTATATTCTAATAATGTTACAAATCAAACCATGTCTCACCTTGTTTTCTCCACCCAAATGAAATGGTGTCTTTGTGGTCCAAGGTACGACAGACACAGTCCGCTAAGAAGCAAACAAAGACAACTAAAGAATCAAATAAAAGGTGAATACAGGGCAGCATATGTCGAGACCCACATCCTATCATTTAGAGGCCCATTTGGACCAGAAACAAGTTAGAAGATTCCACCTTTAAAGTAAATCAGTTTAATTCAGTAGCCATCAAGGAATGAGATCACATGATGAACGTTCAGTGAAGAGTGCTGTGTTAGTACAAACAAAGCATTTTCTAAAATCTGGTGTTGGGTTGGACACTGGCCCTACATGCCTATTTCACGTTTGGTTTGGATATACATCTTTAGCGCTATTAGAAAACATAGCATATGCACATTTTCAAATGTTCAGTGTGGCCGAAACTACATGCTGGACCTTTACATTTCCACTTTAATATTTATTGCTATAAACATGCCCACTTTCTTTCAAACTGTGTGAAGGAAAACTGATTTATCATCTATCACAATTTAATAAAGCAATGCCACTTTCATGTTGAATAGAATGCATGACTTGTTACAGAGCTAATCATGTGAAGTCCTATGTGGCATGTAAACACAGACAGAAGTCTCACAGTGCAGTCACTGCATCAGACACGGAAGTGAAATCATGTAAGGAGGTGGAGGGTCTTACCACAGAGGTTGAATCTGCCTGTAGATGCTGTGGCCTCAGGCTCCTTATATCTGGTTCCAGAGTGCCAACCAAGCAGAAGTTAATTATGGACTGCTGGAGGAGATGGATTGGATGTTTCCCTTTATGCCCTTTTCTGATATGCTACATTCATCAAATTTCACATCTCTTGCACACTTATCATTCCCAATCTTTCCACTGCTGCTCCTCCTACAACTTTTAAGATAGAATCACCAATGCAACTTCACAACGTGCAGGAGAGGTCTTACTAAAGTTTTGGTTTTTAATAATTGTTATACTTTTTAAACTAAAGTGCAAATATTAACATGGAGGTCTATGAAAAACAAAAGATGAAATGTTTGTACTTCTGCTGCTTTTACGCCTTTCAAACTATTCACATCAATGTTTACAATGTGCGGAAACTTCAAATTATGGATCCTGATTAAAAAATGCTCTCAGATACCTTTTATGCTTTTCAACTTAAGCTTTTTGTACCTCCAAAAACTCCCATCCATGAACATGGTGGAATGTTGGTTCCGGCCAGCGTTGGGCTCTAGTTCTGCTGGACCTGCCATGGGCCTTTCAGAACTCTTAAGACTTAAGACATTAACACTATTTATTTATTGTCCCCTTGTTTCAGGGTACCCAAAAGTGATGGGACAAATGTATAAAATGTCCAAATAAAGTACTCATGTTTAGTATTTGGTCGACAATCCTGCAATAACTGCCTGATGTCTGCCACCCATTGACCCCACCAGACGCTGGTAATGCTCTGCCAGGCCTGGACTGAAGCCATCTTCACTTGTTGTTTGTTTTGATGTATTTTTGCCTAAAATCTTATCATCAGGACATGAAATGCATGTTCAATTGGATTTAAGATGATTGACTTGGCCTGTTAAGAACATTACACTTTTTGGCCCTGTAAAACTCCCTAGTTGCTATCACAGTATGATTGGGGTCACTGTCTTACGGTATGATGAAGCGCCATCCAATGAATTTGGAGGTGTTAGCTTTACTTGAACAGACAAGATGTTTCTGGACACTTCAGAACACATTCTTCTGCTGCTGTCAGCAGTTACATCATCAATGAAGACAAGTGAGACAGTTCTAGTGGCATCTATACATGCCCAAACCATAACACCCCCTCCACCATGTTTCACAGATCAGGTGGTATGATGTCAATCTTTGGCAGATCCTTTTTTCTCCAAATGTTCTAATTGCAGTCACTCTGGTACATGATAATATTCGTTTTATCTGTCCAGATGACCTTTTACCTCTGCAGGCTTTTAAGGTACTTTTTAGCAAACCGTAACCTGACCTTCCTGTATCCATCCTTTTTGAGGAAAACTAGTGATTTGCACCTTGCAGTGAAGCCTCTGTAGTTTGGCTGGTGACGTATTCTGCGGATGGTCTCTGACACATTGACGTCTGCCTCCTGGACAGTGTGTCTGATCTATGGGACAGTTGTTTTGGGGTTTTTCTTAATTATGGTGAGCATTCTTCGGTTTGCTTTATTTTTAATCATGTTCCAAACTGTTGATTTTAGTAAGCCTAACGTTTTGGCTATGTTTCTGATATCTTTTGTCTGATTTTCAGCCTAATAAAGGCTTCCTTGACTTTCATTGAGTCTCTTTGGTCCTCATGTTGACAGACTCCAATATCTGACTCCAAAGGCAAAGCCTAGAATCAATACTAGACATTGACAGCTCTCTGAAGCACAAATGATGTGACGGAACACACCTGACTAACCAGAAACACCTGTGAAGCCAATTGTCCCATTACTTTTGGGTACTCTGAAATAGGGGGACTATGCATAACAAGTGTTTCTTGAATGGTGAAAGCAATATGTCCACAAGTACCATGAAATAATCTCTACTTTAACCTCACAGTAATTGTTTGATTTCAAATCCAAACTTTTGTGAGTGTAGAGCTCCCCCCCAAAAATGCTTCACTGTCCCATTACTTATGCAGGGCACCATGTATATATATATATATATACAGTACCAGTCAAAAGTTTGGACACACCTTCTCAAAACTATGAAAGAACCCTAACCCTAACCCTAACCCTAACCCAAACTTTTGACTGGTACTGTATATATATATAATATAATATAATATACATATACATTAAATATTAAATTTAATACAATTATATTATCCATGTAATAATAACCATACAGTTGTGACATCATTTACAGGGAGGAAACAAAAAGGTAAATGAAATAATATAATGAAACGCATGTATGCAACTGAAGTAAGACTACACCAAGCAGAGGCCCAGCAGAGAACAGCTGGAGGGTTAGGGGTAACAGCAGTCGCTGCTATATACGGTCAAAGCCACCGTCTGCTAACCTGCTTCTATATTGGCCAGCATAGCGCTGCAAGGGGTTTAGTATCTCCTTCAAAAAGCTGACAACAATGAGCTTTGGCTGCAGAGATGGGGAGAGCACAAACAGGAGAGGCCTCGCTGGTTTGATCCTCCTGATCGTCAACCACAGTTCCCTTGTCCACTTCCCTTCAGCTCCCCCCTCTGGTTTAGTCCACATTTGAGGGGTTGAGTGTGTAGTGGCCTGTTTTGTACTGCTTCATTCTTGAAGCTATGCCACTGTCAGGGCTGAGAACTATGCCACTGTCAGGGCTGAGAGCTATGCCACTGTCAGGGCTGAGAGCTATGCCACTGTCAGGGCTGAGAGCTATGCCACTGTCAGGGCTGAGAACTATGCCACTGTCAGGGCTGAGAACATTCTCCTCCTGTTGGCTCATTAAACTGTCAAAGTATCCCCGCTGTGACGTCATCTAATTTGGGATGTGAAATGTCACAGAAGCAGGGCTTCATTTGCGATTGCTTTATGACCCTGAGTATTAAACTAGATATGCTTTATGACCCTGAGTATTAAACTAGATATGCTTTATGACCCTGAGTATTAAACTAGATATGCTTTATGACCCTGGGTATTAAACTAGATATGCTTTATGACCCTGGGTATTGGGAATATGGTCATTTAGGGATCAGCTCTGAGGCAAATATGTGCCTATTTTTAAATGTTCAAATTTACTGACACCACAGACTGTGGTGGTGGGAACAGAGAGACAGTCTAGGACAGGACAAGTATATTACAATAGACAACATCATTAACACCAGTGGCCATGCCCCCCACCCCCCCACCCCCCCACATCCCTTCTTGCTTTTCTCTGAATGTATTAAACACAGTATGAGGTTTTTCATTCGTTTGACTGCTGCTCCCTTGTGTTGGGATCTGGAGTATTAGGGTTAGGGTTAGGGTTAGGGTTAGGGTTAGAGTTAGAGTTAGCACCGGGCCTTAGAGTTAGAGTTAGCACCGGGCCTGTCTGAACTGCATGCTAGAACCATAGATATGTTGTTAACTGCCAGCTGTATTGAGTTAACAGATTAAACTGTCATTGAGTATATTTTAGATATTTATGCAGTAGTCTTAGGGATCACATAGTGATTTAATGGGGCTTTAAAAGCCACGGTGGTGTGGTCACATAGTTATGTTTAATGGGGCTTTAAAAGCCACGGTGGTGTGGTCACATAGTTATGTTTAATGGGGCTTTAAAAGCCACGGTGGTGTGGTCACATAGTTATGTTTAATGGGGCTTTAAAAGCCATGGTGGTGTGGTCACATAGTAGTTTTATCACCAACAGCATGAGTTTGTTGGAGAGGTCTCGTCTATTGGCTCACATCAGCATGTTTTATAACTTGACCAAACCATTAAAACGTCTCCACAGTAAGACTCTAATTTGGGATGTGAAATGACACATGGCAGAGCTCCACGACCTCTGACCCCCTTTGACCTTGCTGAGGATCTTATTCTCCAAGCCACATTCAGGCCTGACTAATATGGTCAACAGAATGTGCTGCGCTACACCTGATCTTTCTCACTCTGCAGTACAGTACAGTATATGTTTTCAGCTGAGTAGTATATGGAGGGCTGAATATGGCCATGTTCAGAAACTGACGTGTCAGAGTGAAATCATTTAAGAAAGCAGATTTCTGCTTGTTTAAAGCGTTCTCTGGAAGGGGCACGTCGCTTGCAAATGTTTGGGAGAAATCAGGATTATCCAGAGGTGTAAGATCGTCACGACAGGCCCGGGCGCCCCATCATAGATCACATAATGAAAGAAGCCATAGGATGGCATGTAACTAACAAATAGATTTACAATCATAATCAATTCTTCTGCAACTATGGTTTGGAATTCCTATTGTTACAACCTATCCTGCCTATGATATGTTAGACAACATACACACGGCCACTAACCCTAACCCTAACCCTAACCCTAACCCTAACCCTAACCCATTCATAAAACACCATCGTTTACGTCGTTATCTAGCTGGACAGCATCCCTAGAAACCAGTTCTGGAACTATCAACCAGCGCTCAGGGACCTGTGTAACTGGATCCTGGACTTCCTGACAGGAGGTGAAGCTAGGCAGCAACACCTCCTCCACTCTGACTCTCAACACAGGGGGCCCCCCAGGGCTGTGTGCTCAGCCCCCCCACGGTGCGACAGCGCCTGGTTGTCCCCCCAGATCCTCACAAACTTCTACAGATGCACCACAGAGAGTCTCCTGACCTGCTGTGTCAGCGCCTGGCACGGAGCTGCTCCACCTCCACCAGAAGACTCTTCAGACAGGGGTGAAAATGGCCCCGAACATCACGGCAGCCAATCAGGACCTCTACTCTGAGAGGTGCAAGAGGAAGGCCGGGAAGATCATCAGGGACCACAGCCACGCCAGCCACACCCTGTTCTCTCTCTTTTCATCCGGTAAACAGTACCGGTGGATCCGAACCCGTACCAATAGGTTCCGGAGCAGTTTCTACCCTCAGGCCATAAGACTGCCTAATTAACACCCCACCCCCCCACCCCCCCATTCTACAAAGACATCCTGATCCTGACCCTGACCCTGACCCTGACCCTGACCCTGACCCTGACCCTGACCATGACCCCTGACCCCTGACCCACCAGTGTTATTGAATGTAGCATCACGTTTAGTTGAAAAATGGATGGTTTTGGAATGAATCTTGCTTTTTAATGCTGGTAACCCGTTGTATAAAAGCAATAATACACTTGAGTCCATTATGATAGGTTATAGCATAGTTATAGTTATAGTTATAGTTATAGGTTATTATGACATTACTATATTGTCATATGTATAATCATGTATTATGACATTTTTATCATGGCTGTGGTGATCTACCATGTCACAGTCATGATTAAAAAATGTCATAACACATGTCCTCATGTATTATTGCTTAATTTTATATCATGGTGACTCTTGTGCAGTGACCAAAATAACAGATACCCATGATAGAAGTATGTTGTACCAATGAATGGTAGAAATAGTTTTTCACGACCACCTTGTGTATTCAATTAACATAGACATAAGACACGGACACACATTAGCCATTCAATACTGTTTATATTGGCCAAAGTAAGGGCACTCAACATGGTGAGGAGCCCTTTTGCTTTGATAATCACCTCTTCACCTATTTACATCATACACTGTTTACTATGAAAGTTATACTTCTAATATACATAGAAATGTATAGCTGTGTGACAAGTGTGTCAATTTCACGTCTCATTACATGTTCCTTCCTCTGTGGATCTCCAGGATGTCTCATAGTGTCTAGAATGTCTCATAGTGTCCAGGATGTCTCATAGTGTCTAGGATGTCTCATAGTGTCTAGGTGTGTCCAGGATGTCTCATAGTGTCCAGGACGTCTCATAGTGTCCAGGATGTCTCAAAGTGTCTAGGATGTCTCATAGTGTCTAGGATGTCACATAGTGTCTAGGTGTGCCCAGGATGTCTCATAGTGTCCAGGATGTCTCATAGTGTCCAGGATGTCTCATAGTGTCCAGGATGTCTCATAGTGTCAAGGATGTCTCATAGTGTCTAGGTGTGTCTAGGATGTCTCATAGTGTCTAGGATGTCTCATAGTGTCTAGGATGTCTCATAGTGTCTAGGTGTGTCTAGGATGTCTCATAGTGTCCAGGATGTCTCATAGTGTCTAGGATGTCTCATAGTGTCCAGGATGTCTCATAGTGTATAGTTGTGTCCAGGATGTCACATAGTGTCTAGAATGTCTCATAGTGTCCAGGATGTCTCATAGTGTATAGTTGTGTCCAGGATGTCTCATAGTGTCTAGGATGTCTCATAGTGTCCAGGATGTCTCATAGTGTATAGTTGTGTCCAGGATGTCTCATAGTGTCTAGGATGTCTCATAGTGTCCAGGATGTCTCATAGTTTCCAGGATATCTCATAGTGTCTAGGATGTCTCATAGTGTCTAGGATGTCTCATAGTGTCCAGGTGTGGTGAAGTACCGTGGTGAAGTAAAGGTGACCAATAACAAACTTCTAACTCTCCATGCCATGTTGTTTTGACTGGGGCTGTCTGTTTGGCCTTTTCCCCAGGCATCCCTCACACACACACACGCGCACACACACACACACACACACACACACACACACACACACACACACACACACACACACACACACACGTCTCTCCCCAGCTATCCCTTCCCACCACAGTGGATGTGTTGGGATAAGCTGGTCCATAAATGTCTGAAGCCTCGGCTGTGTGTGTTGCATGCTGGGCATACTTTATATGGATGTTTAATGGCTGATGATTAAATACAGAAGAGGAACATAACAACAGTTATCCACATTAGCAGTCAGCAACCAGGACTATTTGGCAAAGAAGAAGATTATCACTAAAAGCTGAAAGGATTTACTCTAACTTTTTTGGGTTGTTGGACAACAATCAAGGCTTCAAAAAAAGACAGATTTTTTCAACCATCGCCTTTATGGTGGTTATTCTGACAAAGATTTTCACTTGATGCGTATCGATTTGTATGGCTATAATGTGAGTATTGGAAACATATTTTCTTTACTCAAAGTAAAGATTTTCATCGTGGTTTGCTTTTGTTTACTTGGCAAGAACATGGAGATGGTGAGGGGCAGAGTGGTCTATTAGAAGATGGCGCCAATGATGGTGTCCATTTTCTATTGGCTAACGCTGATGGAGACTCATCGTTCCTTCACGTAAATCTATGGAGCCAATTGCCAGGCAACCATTTGCTTGCCTGGGTTGCTAGGGTAATAACCTGGTCAGTGTCCTTATTTCATCATAAAAGCTTCAACCTGGTTTACAACCTGTATTGTGTAACACATATGTATGAATACCTCATGAATGGAGTTTTCTGTGGTATGAGAAAGCCTATGTAATAAATACACAAAGTCACAAAGGAAATATGCGGACAGTTTTTTAATCAATGCTCAGAATTTCACCATGAAAATCATATTTTATGTTTTCACAGTCTGTGCACCACAGAGTGGGTGGTCTTGTTTATTCAGCCTCTTTGCCCTGTGAAAAGAGAGAAAGAAAATAAGGGATAAACATGAATGAACCTCTTACATATGATCACTTCAAAGTATATATTGCACTGTTTAGGACATTTCTTTGGCTCTGTGCTCAGCTTTGAGTTCAAGTTTAAGTGTCAGCTTGGTTTGTATTAATCTGTCATTAACATGTTTTTTTTTTACCTCCCCTGAAGAATACGTTTCTCAGAGACTTCCAAGACACGTGTGAATGTAAAAGTCAATACTGACCTCTGTGTACACTGAACCTGAAATGCTGTTGTTGATGAGGTCATATTTGGACATGAGTCAGGTATAGGGTTGACAGCAGCTTTGTACCTTTCCAGAATCACGGCTCTTAGCCCTGAGCTTGTTGACCTGGGACTCAGCGATGTCAGCACGCTCCTCAGCCTCCTCCATCTCATGCTGAACCTTACGCAACTTAGACATGTGGGAGTTGGCTTGTTCCTCCTGGGAGAAAAAGAGAGGGAGAGAATGAGAGAGGGAGACAATAACATTCAGCCTACAATGTTTGAAATGTTGTTAAAGCAAATTACCCAAATGGGGAAATTCTATTACTGCACCTCTTTTAAACTGATGGTAATATAGAAGCAAAGGAAATGCTGTGTGAATTATTTCCTCAACAGCTACTTGCGATAGACATTGTCATTGTGGATAGACATGCGTTAGCAGCAATTACTTAATCAACGTCAAAATCATATGTTTTATTTGCTGTAAGAATATGTGACTCAGTATGTGACTCACCGCTTCCTCAGCCTGCCTCTTGTAAGTCTTCACTTTAAGCTGCAGCTTATCTACCAGGTCCTGAAGTCTGGCAACATTCTTCTTATCCTCCTCAGTCTGTGGGAGAAGATTAAAGAAAATCAATGCCCATACTTCAATTGCATTCAAGTGCCTGGCTGGACCAGAACGTGTGGAGGTGTTACTCTCACCTGGTAAGTGAGCTCCTTGACTCTGCGCTCGTACTTGCGGACACCCTTGACTGCGTCTACACCCCTTCTCTGCTCAGCATCCACCTCAGTCTCAAGCTCACGCACCTGTATGGAGGAAACACAGCCGTGTGTTTAAGGTGGAGAAATCAGTCATGAATTATTGGAAAGAAGTAGAGTTTGATTCTTTAAGGCTAATTTGGAGAGACTATGTGAACCAATGTTTATTGAATGGCATAAGTTCTGCAAACTCACCCTGAACTCCAGTTTCTGGAGCTGTTTCTTGCCGCCCTTCATTGCCAGGTTCTCAGCCTCATCTAAACGGTGCTGCAGGTCCTTGACTGTGACCTCAAGGTTCTTCTTCATCCTCTCCAGATGAGAGCTGGTGTCCTGCTCCTTCTTCAGCTCCTCTGCCATCATGGCCGCCTGAAATGGTAGTTTGTGGAATCATTTAATTCATCCACAACGGATCACAGATCATGTGCTCAGCCCAGCTACAATTGGCCCTTGGCATAGAGGTGTTTACAGGTCCAAAAATGTGGATCTGTTCCGAAATGGACCCATGGATTTCCTACCCCAACCTTTCAGTGTCGGCCTACCTTGGTAAATAGGGTCTCCATGACGGACGCTCAGTGTGCCGAAGCACTCTGTGATGTTTGGAGAGGCAATTAGTGGACCCATGAAGTTGGAGTGAATGATTGAATGTTATGATGTAGAAAATATCACTTCAATATCAGCCAGAGGCAACTACTTGCCAGAAGCCACACCAACTGCATCCCTCTACTGGCTTCTCTGGAAAGCTAAGCAGGGTATGCCTTGGTTGATCCTTGGATGGGGGACCAAAACAGGCTGCTGGAAGTTGGAGGACAAGTAGGTAGCACTCCTCTCTCGGGTCCAGGTAACCCAATACCCCAAGGTGGTGAATGGGGCCCTGCCTTGCAGAGGATGCCATGTTTTTTGGATGAGATGTTCACTCCCAAGTCGTTAAAGATCCCATGGCACTTATCCCAGGAGTAGGCATGTTAACACCGGTGTCCTGGCTAAACTCCCAATCCGGCTTCCATTCCTTCATGGCCACCTAATCACCCCTGATTCATACCTACCAGAATCACCATACCATACATGATTCATACCTACCAGAATCACCATACCATACATGATTCATACCTACCAGAATCACCATACATGATTTTCTGCTCAACTCTCCACTGACAGCTTTCTGGCGCATAATGGCTGGCGTGGCATCACTCAACTGGGTGCTACACAGGAGTGATGAGGTGAGTTCTTCCCCTTACAATCAGCACGTTGGCTGTCTAGAAAGGTGCCATGTCGATGTAAGCCATTATCATTATTATAATAATAATAATAATAATAATAATAATATTACTTGGGTGTTGCGCAGGTTTTGATGAGATGGGATTGATAGTGACAAATGTATATGCAACGCTCTTGTGATCAAAACTGTTTATCGGGTCTGGACGGGTCCACTACGGTAAGTCAGCTCTTTTATCATTTACCTGGGTTTCAGGTTCGGGTGGACCCGTGAAGAGTTCTACCTCTAACGAATAAAGTTTATTGTATTGTTTTGAATATGGGGACTTACATCGGTGATGGCCTTCTTTGCCTTCTCCTCTGCGTTTCTGGACTCCTGCACTGTGTCGTCCACCTCTCCCTGCACTTGAACCAGGTCAGTCTCCAGCTTCTTCTTAGAGTTCAGAAGGCTAGTGTTCTGTATGAGGAAATTCAATGATTAGTTGGAATTGTTTTTCAAGAAAACCTACAAAAGTCCCACTGTGGGTAAGATGAGACTGCCTAGGAATCATCTATACCTGGGAGTGAAGCAGGCCCACACGCTCGCTGGCGTCCACCAGCTCCTGCTCGGCCACTTTGCGGCCTCTCTCTGTCTGCTCCAGAGCAACCCTAAGCTCCTCAATCTCAGCCACCATCAGACCGTTCCTGCGCTCCACCATAGCTGCCTGCTCCTTCAAATCTTCTGCTGCGCGAACAGCATCATCAAGGTGCAATTGGGCATCCTGGGATTCACAAAGACGTAGTGCATTAAAACTTGTTGTTGTAGGGTGATAGGATCGGTAAAGGATGAATTTTTTGTGTTCTGCTCTTTTCTCTTTTACCACTTTATTCCGACTTTATTCCTGTGTTCTATTCTATTTCATTGACAAATAGACAAATCCCTCTCTCCATTTTCATTGGGTTAAAGTTAGTTACTTAGGAAGTTGTCCTTGATACAGTGTGAGATTTATTTTTTTCTAATCGTTAAGGTTAGGAATGAGGCGTATTATCTGATCTGAAATCTGTGGTTAGGGGCAATGTTAACCGTGACTGATTTCCCAGCCCCTTACCTTGAGCTGGCCCTGGACGTTCCTCAGCTGCTTCTGGGCCTCAGCTGCCTGCCTGTTGGCGTGGCTCAGCTGGATCTCCATCTCGTTCAGGTCTCCCTCCATCTTCTTCTTCACCCTCAGAGCGTCGTTCCTACTCCTCACCTCTGAGTCCAGGGTGCTCTGCATGGAATCAACCACCCTCTGGCTGTTCCTCTTGATCTGCTCCATCTCCTCATCCTTCTCTGCCAGCTTCCTGTCCACTTCACCCTTGATCTGGTTTAACTCCAGCTGCACACGCAGAATCTTGGACTCCTCGTGCTCCAGTGTTCCCTGAACAAAACAAAACACTAGTCGCGCTTTGGTTGTGGGGGAGAGTTGTGGACTGGCAATCATGAACTAAGGGTTGTTCTGCATTGAGGCCTGTATGTGATGAAGATGTGGTAATAGCATAGGAGGACCAGGTCTTGCTTAGTAAAATGATTTTATCTCAATGAGACTAACCTGGACAGTAAAGGTTAAATGAAAGGATGAGCATATGTTCCAAATTAACAGGATCAAACTGCATTAGTTTCTACCTCAGCCTCCTCCAGGGCAGTCTGGATCTCAGACTTCTCTGTCTCCACAGTCTTCTTGGCCTTCTCCAGCTCATGGATGCTCTTGCCAGTCTCCCCGATCTGCTCAGTCAAGTCAGAGATCTCCTCTGCAAACACAAACACAGAAGTCTTTCAAAACAGGGAGATTTTCTTTGAACTTTGCAACACATTGGCGTTCATATTGAATTATCATAAGAATAAACGGTAAATGTTTGTACTGTCTGGTGTAGCTAAGTATCTTAAAATAAGTTCCAAAAATAGTTGAATGACAATTTGAACATTGTTCTGTAGAATAGGGTCACTCATGTAGCTTGATCAAATGAGACACCCCATCTTGAGCCAAATAAAACTACTGCCGTTTGACTCACGTTGCAGGTTCTTGTTCTCTCTCTTCAGAGTCTCCAGCTGATCCAAAGCCTCCTCATAGGAGTTCTTCATTTTGAAGAGCTCCGTGCTCAGAGAACGAGCCTCCTTCTGAGCTCCTTCCAGCTCTGCCTGGCCCTCCTCAAACTTCTGCTTCCACTCTGCCAGCACCTAGGGAAATCCATGTGATTTTAATATTGTTCTTTTTTCTTTTATCTGCCATGAACTAATTGATGTGATTTAGTTATTTCACACCTTGTCAAAGTTCCTCTGCTTCTTGTCGAGGTTGGCAGCAAGAGCATTGGCTCTCTCCACGTCAATCATGAGGTCCTCCACCTCTCCCTGCAGCCTCTGCTTGGTCTTCTCCAGAGAGGCACACTTTGAGTTGGTCGCCTCGATCGTCTCCTCTGCCTCCTGTAGACGCTGGGCCAGCTTCTTCCTGTTAGACAGATGAGGGATTATAAAGCGTCACCTCTGACCTCATCTCTGTGTCGGAGAATGTCTGTAGGTCTGGCTCTTCAGGGTGATGGGAGAAACATGCTACAGTACATTAGGCTTGTACAGATGAATCCATTAATTGAAAAGATGAATCTACGAATGCTTTAGTTGACAACCCATTTTTTATTTATATGAATCAGATTTCTTTATATCAGACCAAGGACAAGAAGTTAGAGTGACATGTAGCCACGTAAACAAGGGTCTTGTACCATTGGTTTAGGCAATTAGCACTCTTTTGTCTTAATCTATGGGAATGTACATTTTTACTTCCACATTCTGGTTTCCTTTAATTGTCAACCTACTGTATATCAAAACAGATACTATTCAGTAAGCAATTCAAATTCAAGAATGGAAAAATCCTTGTTTGTAATAAATATCCCCTTTTTAAATTATTTAATTAAAATGTGTCAACTCATCTCCAGAATTGACAGAACAGAAATGAAATACCCCCCAGCCCTGGTGAATAAGGAGGTTGTGTGTGACTCACTTGGCCTCCTCCAGCTCCTCGGTGCGCTGGATGGCATCAGTCTCGTACTTGGTCCTCCACTGAGCCACCTCACTGTTGGCCTTGGACATGCCGCGTTGCAGCTCTGCCTTGGCCTCCTGCTCCTCCTCAAACTGCTCCCTCAGGAGGTCACAGTCATGGCGGGCAGACTGGACACCGTGGGCCAGTGCGTTCTTAGCCTAGAGAGAGAAATAGAAGAGGTGAGGGAGAAATAGAGGTGAAAGGTAGATAGAGGAGATAGAGAGAAAGTGTAAGAGCATCATAGAAAAAGATAAAGAGAGACAGGAGGAGAGAGTAAATAGTACAGTAAGATGTCGCTGGGTGGCAAAATCACTGTCAACGTGAAGCTGTGATTCAAAACTACGTGGTTGATGGAGTCTATTTTGAGTCCCTTACCTTGACCTCCTCCTCAATGTGCCTCTTCAGCTCCTCAATCTGCTGGGTGAAGGCCTGTTTGCCTCTGGTCAGCTGGGACACCAGGGCCTCCTTCTCCTCAAGCTGGCGACCAAACTCACCTGTGGGGAAAAGAGCATCTTGTTAATGGGGTCTCTGTTCTAATGGTTAATGTTCATTGTTGCTGTTGGAGTAAGGTCAGTTATATTTCTGAGTTTATAGGACATATAAACCTTCCCTATGTGCAGTTGTAATAGACAATATGTTATCTTGCCAATGCTATTCTAATTTGTGTCAAGTTTGATTTATGGTCAGTTTGTTAACTAATGGTTGAGGGTAGGATTTGGGGTGGGTAAGCTGGTCGTAGATGAACTTGTACAGAATCTAGAGTATCATTGGTACCGTTCTCAGTCAGGAGTCTGGCCCTCTGTCCGCTCATGTCATTGACCTGGCGCACATTCTCATCATTCTTAGTCTTGATCTCGCTCAGCTGATCCTCAAGAGTACGGCACATCTTCTCCAGATTGCCCTGGTAGTGAAACATAAACCATCATTACTTTGATGATTATCTTGTCAAGACTTGAGTGCCAAGCTTTCCATTTTCGTTTTTTCACTTTTATTTGAATTGACCCCCACAAACACTGCTCCATCCAAACATTGCTACTGACCTTAGCCTTGGCGACGGCCTCCATGTTGCTGGAGAGGTCATCAATCTCCATCTTGTACTCGCTCTTCTCCTTCTCTAGCTTTTGCTTGACACGCTGCAGGTTGTCAATCTGCTCCCCGAGCTCTGCCACGCTGTCTGCCTGCTTTTTCCTCAGAGCGGAGGCTGTGGCCTCGTGCTGCAGGGTGGACTCCTCTAGGTCACGCCTCAGTTTCTGAAACTCAGCCTCTCGCTTCTTGTTCATCTCTATCTGAGAAGCGGTAGCACCTCCGGCCTCCTCCAGCCTTTCACTGATCTCCTCAAGTTCCCTGGAGAGGTCGGCCCTCTGCTTCTCCACCTTAGCCCTGGCAGCGCGCTCAGCCTCAATCTCCTCCTCCAGCTCCTCAATACGGGCCTACAGTAGGGAGACAGACAGATAGATGACATCTACAACACAGTCAAAGCAAAGGAGCTTACAAAATAATAATCTACAAATTGTGTTTATCCAAAGCAACTTACAGTTAATATATAGAATGTACTGTATGGTGTTTAAGCATCATTCTTAAACCAACTGAACCATTGCAAACCAGGACAGTGCCAACAGGAGGGTAAAAGGATCACTGTTTCTCATAGCGGTCCTGACAACCTTAACTGTACTGTCGTTAGACACTATATAGCCAACTGAGCCATCTGATGGTCCTGTTCTGCACCTGGAGTTCCTTGATCTTCTTCTGCATCTGAGCTCCCAGAGACTGTTCATCCTCAATCTTGCTGAGGAGCTGGGCGGTCTCAAAGTCCTTCCTAAAGAACACAAACACATTGATTTGGTTAGATTTGATTTGATAGCATAAACTGAAAATCTATCGTACCGTTCATTTTGGTTTAAAGAATGACATCTGTTTGGATTCTGACTATAACAACAATGGAAAGATAAATTAACTTTGTAGTCATTTGTTTGTGTTTACTTCTTGATCTTCTCGTCAGACTGCTGCTTGTCGTTCTCCAGGTCCATTATGGACTCCTGGGCCAGTTTCAGATCTCCCTCCAGCTTTCTCTTAGCTCTCTCTAGGTCCATACGGAGCTTCTTCTCTTGCTCCAGAGAACCCTCAAGCTAGTAGATAAACACACATATTTGTCATCAAAATCTAAATAATGAACAATAATGTCCAAACCATTAATAAGTAGATTAATGAAGTGAATCATTTGGGCGATAACACAGGGTGTAGTTTCATAATGATTGCCTCAAACCTAATGACTAACCTAGACTTTCATACTATTATAGCCATCTATTAATTCCCAGCTCGTATGTGACGGTTTCATATTCTTGTGTGTTTTAACTTCTGTAAAATAATTAGCTTTACTCTTGCATTACAATCTTGGTTGACACTAGCACTGCTTTATTTGCATTGCCCACTCACATCGTCCACTTGCTGTTCCAGCTTGGTCTTCGCCTTGGTCAGAGTGTTGACTTTGTCCTCCTCTGCCTGCAGGTCATCCAGTGTCTGCTGGTGGGCCTCTTGGAGGGCCTTCTTCTCCTTGGTCAGCTTGGCAACAGCCTCATCCTGAGACGCCATCTCCTCAGTCAGGTTCTTAACCTGAACACAGCCACAACAGATTCATTTGTCACTTCACATCACAAAGGGGAATACAGTTTAAATTGCATATACTGTTGCAAATGTGAAAGCATGTACCGAAAGTGATCGTCTATATGGCAGTGTATACCATGAATTCATGTCAGACACAAGAGGAGGAGTCCATGCTATGAATGTGGGGAGTACTATGCTGCTAAACTCTACTATTTCATGTTTACTCATTCCAGGACCAACAACACAACACAGTTGGATTTAGTTATTGTTTTGCTATGGTTGGATTAATGATCAGATTGTAGTGTGTGTGTTATATGAGACCTTGTTTTCAGTGGCGTGTTTCTCCTTCTCCACTTTGGCCAGAGTTAGCTCCAGGTCATCAATGTCTTTCTTCAACTCAGAACACTCATCCTCCAGCTTCCTCTTCTTGGCTGTCAACTCAGCATTGATCTCCTCCTCATCTTCCAGCCTCTCGGTCGTCTCTTTGAGTTTGGCCTCCAGCTGGATCTTGCTCTTGATGAGCCCCTCACACCTCTCCTCAGCATCATTCAGACTCTCTCCTTCCTGGTTTCAGAAGGGAAGAAAAGGAAAAAGGCTTCAACACTCAATGTCTATGCAAATATAAACTCATTCTAGTGCAAGAGCACACAGCAAATCAATACAATCTATGAAAAATGCAAACAACATGGGCAATAAAGTGTGTATGTGTGTGTGTGTGTGTGTGTGTGTGTGTGTGTGTGTGTGTGTGTGTGTGTGTGTGTGTGTGTGTGTGTGTGTGTGTGTGTGTGTGTGTGTGTGTGTGTGTGTGTGTGTGTGTGTGCTTATGTGAGTGTGTGTAACCCTTGTGAGGCTGGTCGCTCACTCACAGATGCTACTTGGAGGGCAAGGTCATTCTTCTCCTGCAGGAGGGATACCATCTTCTCCTCCAGCTCCTTCTTACGGGCCTCTGCTTTGGTCAGGGCAATTTTGCACTTTTCAAAGTCCTCCTTCATGTTGGCCAGCTCCTTCTCCGTCTCAGCGCTCTGCAGCAGGGGCTTGATCTTGTAGTAGACCTTCATCCATGGCCAATGTTTGACATTCATGAATGAGCGGATGTTGTACTGGATGGTGAAGACAGACTCTCTGGTTGACAGGAGAAAGTGGAATTGCAGCGTAGTGAGTTTTAAGCTTATAATTGCCTGTAAGTGCATTCATAAGTAGTGCTGGAGAGTTTATCTTCCATCCCTTACCTCCTCTCCATCATCTTTGTAAACTCCTTCCTCATCAGGAATCCACGGCAGAGAGCTTGAGTCATGGTTACCAGAGACGCCAGCTTCTCATCACGCATCTCCTCCAAGACACCCAGCAGACCAGCTTTGAAGAACACCTGAGCACAGATAAACAAGCATGGCCAATGGAGGAATTAGACATCGTAACATATAGAAAGGGGCAGAATAGGAAATCAAAGGGAGGTTCAACCCCCCAAGACTTTGTTGTAACAACAATAGTATGTCATTCAAAGAAAACTTGAAAATCTTATATTTATGTCCTGGAAAAATGATTTTACTTTTTTTGTCAACAACACGCATCATCATCTCACTTTCCCAGGAGATAAATATGAGCT
The DNA here is from genome assembly GCF_951799395.1 of Argentina silus. Taxonomy (NCBI): domain Eukaryota; kingdom Metazoa; phylum Chordata; class Actinopteri; order Argentiniformes; family Argentinidae; genus Argentina; species Argentina silus. Next base: position 17,993,616 of record NC_139672.1, on the reverse strand, counting down.
TGTCATTAGGATATCTGTGAGGCTTTAATGCACAAAATAATGATATTGTAGGACCATACTCATGGTGGTCTGATGAGAACGTTGTCCTTTAAAGAGATGCTATGGGATCTTTGCGACAAAGTCTGTATTTCTTAAATCAGTGGAATCCCCACACACACCCCCAGACTGCAGAAGACACGACGGGGACCTGTTATTGCTACTAATCGCTACTTTTAGAACTGTAGGCTGTAAAGATACAAATGATCCTGTAGCATCTCTTTCATGTTTCAGTCCTGTTATGTGGTCACATTTCCTGACCTTGGTGTGTCCAAACTTGTATTCATCGTGAGGCACATCAATCGACCCGAGCAGCTTCTCAGAAGCCTTCTTGTTGTCCATGAACTGACCGTCAGGGATGACACCGGCATTCAGTACTTTGTACCTGTATGGGGAGAATTGTTAAATATGTTTGAAAGCTGTTGCTTATGTTGTCAAGGAAGGGCATTGTGTGTGTGTGTGTGTGTGTGTGTGTGTGTGTGTGTGTGTGTGTGTGTGTGTGTGTGTGTGTGTGTGTGTGTGTGTGTGTGTGTGTGTGTGTATGAACTGTACCTCTGCTTGAAGTCAGCATAGAGGATTCTGCTGGGGAAGCCCTTTCTGCAGATCCTGATACCTTCCAGTACACCATTACACCTCAGCTGGTGGATAACCAGGAAGTTCTCCATCAGACCTGGAAAAGACAAAATGTATCTAAACCCCTAAATAAACCTGTTAAAGGATTTATATTCGAAAGTCTTAATTATTGTAATGATTAGTAGTTTAATTAATTAGGCTTAGTCTGTAATATGTCTCTGTGTGTTGTACCTGGAGTCTTTGACTCGTTGGGGATCAGGCAGCGCACAAAGTGAGGGTGGGTGCTCCTCAAGTTGGTCATCAGCTTGCCCAAGTTCTCCTGTGAGGGGTGACAAGCCATAATGTTCTCACAAATAATTCATACTTAATTTACACTTTTCAAAAGATAGTAATTTCCAACAGACACCCTGGCAGGCAGGACTATGAAAAGCTCACCCTGAACTGGGAGGACACAGTCTGCATGGAACCTCCCTTCTTCTTGCCTCCCTTCTTTGTGGTGTCTTTTTCAAAGAGTAAAGAAAAGAGTGTTACAAATGATAGAAATCTCTGATCAACTTCAAGTTTCTACTGCACGTGCAGATCCGATTGTAGCACACTGGTCGATTTGGCAAATTTGTGGCTGAAATTGTGTAGTGTCTGCACGGCTTAATGTTTATTATCATGCTAATGCTTAGTTATTAACATGATGCTAATGTTACCTTCAGCTGCAGCAGGTGGATAAATGACAGACAGCAGTTTGACTGAGGACTTCTGGTAGAGTTGCACCACAGAGTCGTTCAGGGGGTCCTTGTTCTTGTCCAGCCAGCCAGTGATGTTGTAGTCCACAGTGCCAGCGTAGTGCACCAGGGAGAAGTGGGCCTCAGCCTTGCCCTTGGCAGGCTTGGGCTTCTCAAACGCCTTGGTTTTGCCAAGATGCTGGTCGTAAAGCTTGTTCTTGAAACTTGTGTCTGAAGCCTTGGGGAACATGCACTCCTCTTCAAGGATGGAGAAGATGCCCAATGGCTGGGCAAAAAGAGATTTCAATTAAATGACTATGTTGATGTTGATGTTATGTTTATGCTATGTTTTTACTTCAACAGTCACCGTTATATGATGATATTCATGTGGTGGAAGCATATTAAGAAAGCACTAACATGTTGAGTTACTAACAGTATGATACGTTGGACCACCATGAGGATATCTTACAGTAGTCTCAAACACCTACCTCAAAAACTACTTTTGACACCCATCATTAAATAGTATTTTCCTCACAGGCTGCTTACCTTCTCAATAAGCTCAATGCAGGCAGCCAAGTCCATGCCGAAGTCAATGAACGCCCAGATGATTCCCTCCTTCTTGTACTCCTCTTGCTCCAGGACAAACATGGTGTGGTTGAAGAACTGTTGCAGTTTCTCATTGGTGAAGTTAATACACAGCTGCTCCATGCTGTTGTACTGTTGATAGAATTTCAGAATCAAGGAATATGTTCATCATACATGGCTGTAATCTTTTATAATCACAACTTGTTTTTCTTGTTTTGACAACATACTCACATCAAAGATCTCAAAACCGGCAATGTCGAGCACACCGATGTAGAACTGCCTTGGCTGCTTGGTGTCCAACATGGTGTTGATACGGACGACCATCCACAAGAACATCCTCTCATAGATGGACTTAGCCAGAGCCATCACGGAATTATTGACCTGTAAAAATGAAACTTCTAGTTAATACATGAGACATGACCATATGTAGGTGAGGTGATGCAGGTGGGGGGTGGCACGCACATTAGAGGGGTTTTTAGGGCTTAAGGATTAGGGCACTGAATCAGAGAACCTATATACAAGGGCTGTGACTGTTGTCTTTGTTTTTCTGTGTTGTTGTTTATTTGATATTGGTGTTGATTGATTGTGAAGCTATAACAAAATGAATGCCCTACCTGAGGTACTGTCTGTCCCTTGGTCACATACTCATTGCCGACCTTCACTCTGGGGTAGCACAGAGCTTTAAGCATGTCGGCTGAGTTCAGGCCCAGGAGGTAAGCGATTTTATCAGCCACTGGAAAGAGAAGGAGTAACAACAGACTCAAGGACAGAGCCATACAAGATTGTTTGTGTCTCTCAACAGCTCTGTCAGCCTGGCGTCTGAGGCTGATGACACATTAACAAAAAAACAGAGAGAAATATATTTACTGTTTGGCCATGTTTAGTACAGGACACCTTACTAGTCTAGCGTACAAAAGTGATCAGCTATTCTGATGTTTCAAGAGGAACAACTTGTAAATGTTCTTTTTTCCATGTTTGGGGCCAGAGGTGGAACTCACCCTCTGTGCCGTCTGGCTCGGCCTGCTCCTCACGCTGCTTCTGCTTGAAATGCATGTTGCCGTGATGCATGACAGCGCCTGTCAGCTTGAAGATGTACATTTTATCCTCAGCAGTGAAGCCCAGGATGTCAATGGCTTCCTGAAAGAGAGAAATGTCATGTTAGCGAGGAAAGAAAACAGTGATGAATTGAAGACAAACTCACTCTGTCAGAGTACGGCTCTGTTAGCTCCAAATCTAGCAGAATGGATGGAAATGTCAGACTTCTCTATTCCTCTAGTAGACTAGCAGCACAATAGGATTTTAACAATGTTACCCAGGGCACTTGTGGATGCCGTATGCCACCCTATAAGAGGAGTCATTAACACTGGGCACTCCAAACAGATCATTGATACAAATAAAAACCCTTTGAGTGACTCACATCTGTGGCGACCAGCTCTACCGTGTCGTCAATGCTGGCCACAGTGATCTGCCCCTGGCTGATCATGGGGAAATCGTAGGGGTTGGTGGTGATGAGTGTCATTTCTGTGGAGAACAGAGAACAAAGTGGTCCCTTAAATCAAATTCATGTCAGTGGATGGACACCTTGTAGTTAATACATATACTCAATGACAGATGTTCTCAAGAACCAGTGGATTGCTTTACTTATTCCCCCGACCAGGCACATTTCATCAGCTCAACCAAAGTCAAATTTCCAAAAGCTCAACCAATCCAAAAGCTCAACCAAATTTCTTATACCATCTCTGACTCTACTGTAGCGACTGTAAGAGTATTTCATTTTCACAGCAGGGAGCTAGTTTTCCCTGCTCTCTGCTTTGGCGTACCGACGATCTCAGGTTTGTGGTTGGTCATCATCTGGTAGAAGATGTGATAACCCCTCTCATCTGGAAGCTGGAAGGCCACCCTGGACTTCTCCAGCAGATCTGATAGAGAGAACAGGAGAGAGACATTGGTATATTGCAAAAAAACATAATTTGTGCAGAATAAGTATGAAGAAATGACTAATACCAACTTACAGGTCTCAATGTCAGCACTAGCCAGTTTGCCGGAAGTAGCAAAGTGAATCCTGATGAATTTACCCTACAGTAGAGCAGGGCGGTTAGAAATCAGTCAACAAAAAAACAACAACTGCCAGTGTATTCCCTCATACTTACAAAGCGAGACGAGTTGTCGTTCCTCACAGTCTTGGCATTACCGTAAGCTTCCAGCAGGGGGTTAGCTGCAATGATCTGATCCTCAAGAGATCCCTGAATGAGACAAAGTTGCTAAAGCGTTAGTAACTGAAAATCTCCTTTCATCTTTCAACAACATCTGTTCCTTTTTAGCTGAGAAGGAGGCTATAGTGAGGTACAGACCTCATTATGAACATTTATCTGAAATGTGATTGGCTCCCACCCTAAAGCCCAGGGTTCCATTCAGCTGTCTCTGAGTCAAACTATTTTTTGATGAAAACTGTTTTCAATATGCAGGACTACAGTATGGAAAACATAACTATCATAGAGCAAAGTTTAGGTGTTTTCAATCGTCATTCACCTCAACTTACTCTTCCTCTTTACTAAATTGTGACACACATAAGCAGAACTTACCTGTATTTTACCGGGGACTGCTTCCTTCTTTGCAGCCACAGCAATAGTGGCAAAGTACTGGATGACACGCTTGGTGTTGACAGTCTTTCCTGCACCGGATTCTCCACTGGTTTATAGACAAAAAGGGTTTTAGACACGTTTCAGGATAATATCAGCATTCTTTAATCAAGAAAAGAAAATGGCATTGCTTTAACATGTTTTATAATCTAAGAAATATTCTCACTCAGTTACTCAATATTGACTTCATAATACCCAACATACTGCAAAAGGAACGCTTTCTGAAAAGTAAGATGTTAGTGAACAACTTACGTAATCAGGACGGACTGATTCTCTCTATCTGCAAGCAAAGAAACATATTGTTCACACTCATTCACTGGGTTTTGGTACATCATTGCATTCAAGGCATCATCATAAAGTCGCTCATCTAACTATTCATCCATCCATGAGAGCTCGTACCAGTCAACATGAACTGATAGGCGTTGTCAGAGACAGAGAAGATATGGGGTGGAGCCTCCATACGCTTCTTCCCTCTGTAGGCGTCCACACATGACTGGTCGTACACGGGGAGCCACTTGTAGGGGTTCACCGTGGCACAGAAGAGCCCAGAGTAGGTCTGGATAAAGTGGATCAAATATGGGAATTAGCCAAGTCAGATTAACTGGAATGTGGAAGTGTAGGTATCTTTGCGTATAGTGATATGCTGTTTTCGTTCTCTGCATTTGCTTCTGTGTGCTAGGTTTCTGGTGTTGACTGATGTGTATGTATCTCTTACGTAGATCATCCATGCTGCGTAACGCTCTTTGAGGTTATACAGCACAGAGGCTTCATTCAGGTAGGTCATCATGGCCATGTCCTCAATCTTGTCATACTTTGGGGGGTTCATTTGCAAGACGTCATCTTCTTTGAAGTCTTTAGTCTGAAACAGTGGGATATTTAGATAATACTCTATATGGCTAACTTTTTACTGATAAACAAATATAATCTTTTTCATGATTTGTTGGTTCAAGCATAATCCATGAAATTGACTTATTTGCATCACAGTACCAGTGCTTTGCTATCCTCCACTCTACTTGAACTTTATCAAAAGATAGATCAAAGATTACATTCTTTTTAAATAATAGTTTTGAAAGTGAAAGGTTTTTGAGTATTGAAAGGTTTACTCGCTTATGAAAGCTGCCGTTTGGTTAGATGTTATAGGCTTACCTCCTGAGTGTCTGTAACTTTCACAGAGATTTTTCCACCCTCCCTGGCTACAATTGTACCCTTGAGGTACAGCTCCTTGACATCAGTCACATAGCAGGCGTTCTTTGCATCAAAGGGTGCGGTTTGAGCTTCGATCCTCTCCCTCTCTGGCTTACGAAGGTATATGGCAGCTGCGCCATAAATGGCCATCTCCGCGTCCGTACTCATGGTGGCGACTCACTAGGAAAGAAAGATTACAAAACAAACATATTTAAGTCTGTACTAATCCCTCCCAAGTATTTTGGGTGTATTATTATATTCTAATAATGTTACAAATCAAACCATGTCTCACCTTGTTTTCTCCACCCAAATGAAATGGTGTCTTTGTGGTCCAAGGTACGACAGACACAGTCCGCTAAGAAGCAAACAAAGACAACTAAAGAATCAAATAAAAGGTGAATACAGGGCAGCATATGTCGAGACCCACATCCTATCATTTAGAGGCCCATTTGGACCAGAAACAAGTTAGAAGATTCCACCTTTAAAGTAAATCAGTTTAATTCAGTAGCCATCAAGGAATGAGATCACATGATGAACGTTCAGTGAAGAGTGCTGTGTTAGTACAAACAAAGCATTTTCTAAAATCTGGTGTTGGGTTGGACACTGGCCCTACATGCCTATTTCACGTTTGGTTTGGATATACATCTTTAGCGCTATTAGAAAACATAGCATATGCACATTTTCAAATGTTCAGTGTGGCCGAAACTACATGCTGGACCTTTACATTTCCACTTTAATATTTATTGCTATAAACATGCCCACTTTCTTTCAAACTGTGTGAAGGAAAACTGATTTATCATCTATCACAATTTAATAAAGCAATGCCACTTTCATGTTGAATAGAATGCATGACTTGTTACAGAGCTAATCATGTGAAGTCCTATGTGGCATGTAAACACAGACAGAAGTCTCACAGTGCAGTCACTGCATCAGACACGGAAGTGAAATCATGTAAGGAGGTGGAGGGTCTTACCACAGAGGTTGAATCTGCCTGTAGATGCTGTGGCCTCAGGCTCCTTATATCTGGTTCCAGAGTGCCAACCAAGCAGAAGTTAATTATGGTGGAATGCTCATTAAGGTCAGCATTCTGAAACTGCCACTGAGCTTTCAGAACTCTGAACACTACAACCTGTTTGAACTGCTCTATACCGTTCCCAGGTTTAGGGTTAGGGTTAGGGTTAGGGTTAGGGAAAACCAAACCCTAACCCTACCGTTACAGCCCTATAATCTGTCAGAGAAACCTAAAACCCAAAGTTTAGGAGCAATTTACCCTTGAAAGGACCCTTGTGCATACTATTGAAAATAATATAATTACAGTCTCATAATTTGCTCAGAATTGGAACTAATTTTCTCTTCGTAAACTCACAGCCAGGTAGCTTTTTGCTTTGTCATGGGTTATTTATAATAATGTTAATTTATATAGTAGTAGTAGTAGTAGTATAATAGTAATCATAATTCACCTCTAACCCTAACCCTAACCCTAACCCTAACCCTAACTTTCTGACTTGATGAATTCCTTTTCTGGGTAATTATGAAGTATCAAAACCTCAATTTATCAATTCCAGCTACTGTATGTTGTCATCTCCACTACTACTACTGAAAAGGATTTCATGAAATGTTTTATCATTCAATTTAATGTTCATTTCATTTCATTTTTGGACACCAATCCTTTCATTATGTTCCCTTGTAAACACGTTGACTGTCTCCTCAGTAACTCATCACTGTGAGTGATACCACAATAACTAAACAACTTAACCAATGTGAATACCATTTAGCCATATTTACAATAGTAATATATATATATATAACCGCAGGTCAAATACGAGCCTGAACACAATTATAGGACATTTTCCTGGCTGAGCTCAGTTGCAAATGAACATTTGCAACTGCTATAATAGTTTAATATGGTATTATTTAATATAGCACATACACCTGTTGTATACAGTCATATTGAAGATGCTGGGGGTGCTTGGCTATTTATCGGACATTTCATAATGGAGAATAGGGTTAGGGTTAACCCTAACCCTAACCCTAACCCTAACCCTAACCCATTTCATAATGGAGAATAGCCGATTTGTTCAGCTGAAGCAAATGATTAAAAACATGAGAGAAGTCACGCATTAAACCGTTCCAGTGCTTGGAGACTTGAATGTGGGCTTGTTGAGTGGTTAGATTATCATATCACAGGCACTTCAGCTTGTGGTTAAATTCATTTTCAAGACAACTACTTACTGGAGCCCAGCGCACAGTTTAGCAGAAGCAGGTTGGAGTTTTAAAACTGGACCATTTGAAGCCAGGACCCACACTTGGTTTAAAACCAACCATTCTGGCCATGTCCAATGAGGTGAAGGGGGCATTAGTGGATGGTTGGAGAGACCAGACACCCAGAAGGGGGCATTAGTGGATGGTTGGAGAGACCAGACACCCAGAAGGGGGCATTAGTGGATGGTTGGAGAGACCAGACACCCAGAAGGGGGCATTAGTGGATGGTTGGAGAGACCAGACACCCAGAAGGGGGCATTAGTGGATGGTTGGAGAGACCAGACACCCAGAAGGGAACAGCCGGAGATAAAGGACTCAAAGTGATCAATTATCAGGGGTCAGACGGTGGATCAAGATGATGTTTTTTATTGACAAGACAGGCACAAACAAAACAGGCACAAAAGCAGCAGAAAAGACAGGTGCCTGGGAGAAAGTTCTGGATCAGCCATTTCTCAAAGTGTAATTCTCCATTCACAGTTCGACATGGTTCTACATCACATTTAGAGTTGGGTCTTATGGGAGGAATCAAAATCAGCCTATCATATTAGAACAGTAACAGTAAGTTTTGGGTCTCAAATCAACAGTGAGCTGTCCATATCAATTTCTTGCATGAAGTATGAAGTCACATGCAGAAGTGAGACCATGACCAAATAATGAGCTAGTTCTTCACCCTGTCTTATCTTGCCCTGTGCCAGGCTCTGCGGACCACAAACTCTCTGGGTGCCACAAGATAACATTAAAGAGTAAAACTCTTCTCTAATTCTTGCTGGACACCTGCATATGACTTTACACTCACAGACAAAGAGACTGTGTTCTGTTATCAAAAGTTAACTACATAGTACAATATGTCAAACAGAGCAATAGTATTTAAATAGACCAAAGTCAGAATCCCTAAAGCCTCACTTCTGTTCCAGGCCTTTATTTACTTTCAACAGCTAAGGGGGCACCAAACTCTTAAGTTGACCTGTGACCACTTTCCCCGACCCTTCAGGGTGTTAGGGGTAACAGCTGTCGCTGCTATATACGGTCAAAGCCACCGTCTGCTAACCTGCTTCTATATTGGCCAGCATAGCGCTGCAAGGGGTTTAGTATCTCCTTCAAAAAGCTGACAACAATGAGCTTTGGCTGCAGAGATGGGGAGAGCACAAACAGGAGAGGCCTCGCTGGTTTGATCCTCCTGATCGTCAACCACAGTTCCCTTGTCCACTTCCCTTCAGCTCCCCCCTCTGGTTTAGTCCACATTTGAGGGGTTGAGTGTGTAGTGGCCTGTTTTGTACTGCTTCATTCTTGAAGCTATGCCACTGTCAGGGCTGAGAGCTATGCCACTGTCAGGGCTGAGAGCTATGCCACTGTCAGGGCTGAGAGCTATGCGAGCTGTGATTAAAGACCTGCCAACCTTGGAAAACAATTTTGAGCACCACAACTCTGTAAGGTCTTTAGCTTTGATTGTTGAAGTTCTGGGTTCAGTCAAAAGTTGGAAACAGATCAGAATCAACAAATACACCTGAGCCCAAATCACCACCAACTAATTTGACCTGATCTAAAGTCACTTACACAGCACCACATTATACATGGGATTCAAGATTCAAGATTCAAGATTCTTTATTTGTCACGTGCATACAAGTATACAGTGAAATGCAAAAGTGACAGTGCCACAGAGTAGTGCAACAATACAATAATTTTTAAAATACAATAAAATAAAAATAGAAGTACTAAAAAATATACAGTATGGACAGTATAAACAGTATAAACAATATGAACAGTATAACCGGTAAGCATATAAGTAAGCAATATAAATAGCAGATGGATGACTATGTGTGTGCATATGTGTTAAGATGACAGTGCATGTGTGAGTGTCTTGAGGGGGGCACTGGTGGGGTCATCGTTGACGATTCTGATGGCGTGGGGGAAGAAACTCAGCCTTAGCCTCTCTGTTCTTGCTGCATGACAGCGGAGGCGTTTTCCTGACCGCAGCGGCTGGAACAGTCCATGTTTCGGGTGGTGAGGATCCTTCATAACATAAGTACACAGCCTTATCAAAATAAAATGGCATTCTAAAATTAAATAGAGAATTTATGGCAACATATGTGGAAAGCCCACATATAATTTCACTTCACTTTTCTCCTACATAAATATCTATAATTAGAAATAGTTCAAAAACTATTTAAAAATACAAAGCCATGGCTACTTTAAAATACAAAGCAATATGTTTCTGTCATTCAAAGCATTTCATGTCTAATGATCAGGTAATTATCTATAGCAATGAATGACCACTATGGGAGAGAAGATTAGCTGAATTACAAATAAGTCAACCTGGCTGTTTCTTTTGGTATTTGGTGATGAACTTCTGGGGCGCATGGATTTATTTATTTTTAGGTCTGCTCTCTCACTCCCTGTAATGTAGCATCATCATCTAACATGGCCGGTTTGCCTCCCCGAGTAAAAATTAAAAGGTCAATCAAAGGTTCCAAATGTCCCAAGATCAAAGGATAAGGATAGCAGTACAATGCATACAAAATGTACACAAATACCCTCAAATAAAAGCTATAATCTCTACTTTAACCTTGTAGTCATTTTTGGATTTCAAATCAAAGCTGTTGGAGTGTAGAAGCAAAAGAATAAAACATGTTTCCCTGTCCCATTACTTACACAGGACATATCTCTTCCCTGTCCCATTACTTACACAGGACATATCTCTCTCTCTCTCTCTCTCTCTCTCTCTCTCTCTCTCTATATATATATATATATTTATTTATTTATTTATTTATTTATGTATTTATTTATTTATTTATTTATTTATTTCCCTAGACATTTCCATTTATTAATGTATGTATTTCTGTGTACAATTTATTATTTATTTATCAATATGGCAGCTTTGGTCCTCTATATAGGCTGGGATATGGAGCATTGGGGGCGGGGTTAGGGTTAGGGTTAGGGTTAGAGTTAGGGTTAGGGTTTGAGTTAGGGTTAGGGTTAGGGTTAGAGTTAGGGTTAGGGTTTGAGTTAGGGTTAGGGTTAGGGTCAGGGTTAGGGTTAGGGTTTGAGTTAGGGTTAGGGTTAGGGTTAGGGTTAGGGGTGGGCCCCAAGATAACATCTCGTCTAAGACCCCCAAGGTGACAGCACCGGGCCTTAGAGTTAGAGTTAGCACCGGGCCTGTCTGAACTGCATGCTAGAATCATAGATATGTTGTTAACTGCCAGCTGTATTGAGTTAACAGATTAAACTGTCATTGAGTATATTTTAGATATTTATGCAGTAGTCTTAGGGATCACATAGTTATGTTTAATGGGGCTTTAAAAGCCACGGTGGTGTGGTCACATAGTTATGTTTAATGGGGCTTTAAAAGCCATGGTGGTGTGGTCACATAGTTATGTTTAATGGGGCTTTTTGTAACTTGACCAAACCATTAAAACGTCCCCACAGTAAGACTCTAATTTGGGATGTGAAATGACACATGGCAGAGCTCCACGACCTCTGACCCCCTTTGACCTTGCTGAGGATCTTATTCTCCAAGCCACATTCAAGCCTGACTAATATGGTCAACAGAATGTGCTGCGCTACACCTGATCTTTCTCACTCTGCAGTACAGTACACAGCGCCTTCAGAAAGTATTCAGTCCCCTTCACTGTTTCCACATTTTGTTGTGTTATAGACTTAAATTAAATTAAAAGAATTTGCACAAAAAATACCCCAGAACGACGAAGTGAAAACATGTATTTTGAGATTTCAGTAAATTTATTCAAATTGAAAAACAGAAATACCTCATGTACAGAAGTATTCAGACCCTTTGCTATGACACTCTTAAAATGAGCTAAAATGCATAAAAAGTCCATCTTAATGCCAAGATAATAGTTCATGTCATTTTGGAATTAGAATCTTTGTTTTATAATTTTCTCTTGAAATCTAACCCTAACCCTAACCCTGACAAACTTCCCAGTCCCTGCCGGTGACAAACACACCCAGAACTTGATGCAGCACCACGGTTCTTCACACCAGAGATGGTGAGGAAACTGCATTGCATGTGCTGGATTTGCACCAAACTTAATGCTTTGTAGTAAAACCAAATAAACACATTTCCAGCCACTTTCTTTGCTGTATCACTTGAATTCATTGTTGCAAACACAATTATGGATATGAGAGAGATTATTTTCCATTAAGGGATTGTTTTTGGCCACTTGGTTATACACTAATTTTGTAGAGTGACAGAGGATGTCGACTATGCTTTTTCCTCTCCACCATTCAACTTCGTAGATTTGTAAGTCTCCCCAGGTCTCAGAGGAGCTTTCCTGAGCATTTTTGTTCCTCTCCATTTGCTCAGTTTGTAATGACAACCTGATCCACACAGTGTGGAATTGATTCCTATGCAAATAACTAACCCTAACCCTAACCCTAACCCTAACCCTAACCCGAAAATACATAAATACAGAACATACAAGCATACATACAGAAATACATACATACATGCATATATACATAATAGAATAGAATAGAAATAGAAATATGTTTTCTCTTGCTGTTCAGAATTATCACTTAAAACCATGCCGAAAGGATTTTAATTTAATTTTAAATTTAGGATTTTAAATTTAATTATTTCTGTCAAATTTCAGAGCCATGGAGCAGAACTTTGCCAGCTATTTGACTGGTAAGTGTTTGACTTGACCTGTTATCACCTTCAGTGAGACCGTATGGAGAGTTTTATTGGTAAGTGCTACTCGATTTCCACCACATGTCCTGTACTTTCTTGTCTATAAAATGATTGCTGTCATGACATAAAAGCCTTTATGATACATTTGACATATGATACACAAAGACAGTGTAGCTATGTTAAGTTATTTGTGTACATAATATTCATATTCTTGAAGTCAGATTTTTTATGATAAATGTACGTCCAAACATTTTGCTAATGGATACCCTTCATATTCTCTGAGTTATTTGTGGACATTAATGTGGTAGAAATGGGTCACACTTTTAAGACGCTGTTTCCACTTTAAACATTGGTAACTATCCGGTGCAAAATGGAACCAGGTTTTTGGACTTAATCCCAACAATACAAACAAGTAATTAATATGTTATTACTGTGTAATTACCTGTTTACCATGAACTGTCGACTACTTTCTAAGTAGATGTCTAATAATGTGCCATAAAATATTTTATTAATTATTACAGATGATTATTTAATAAAGCTTGGAAATGAATATTATTAAAACCAAACAACCTTTTCACAGGTGTGGCCGTCCTGCTTGCCGTGTACGGTGTCCAGCCAGGTAACTGTTTTCATTGTTAACAGCCATCATCAGAAGATGATTATTAATAATCATATACTTGTGTTCATATCATACAAACATGTTTTATGTCTTTTTGTATCCATGTAAACATATAGTAGATATGGAAGCGTATTTACATTGTCCATCTTAGAAAATAAATCCAACACACTTTTAATAGGAAAATTCAAAATATAACCCATTTAATCCAACATATTTTTTTATCATATTTGCCAAAATAGCAAGCCCACTAATAGATAACACAGACAGGTGTTTTCTGATATACAGTCAGTGTGTCAGGAGTTAAACTGTCACCTCACTTCCTGTGTTTCAGGCACCTCCATCACACCAACCTTCACCCACTGGAAGGGGGGCGTCGCCCCGATGAACCCGGCCCCTGTGGGGGCGTGGCCAACTCTGAGGGCTTCTTCTGGACCGAGCGGAACTGCGACAAACACATCAACTTCCTGGGCTACTCAACTGTTAAGGGTGACTTCCTGTGCTACTGTTAAGGGTGACTTCCTGTGCTACTGTTAAGGGTGACTTCCTGTGCTACTGTTAAGGGTGAGTGCACTCAGACGCCCGTCTGGGATTTTATTTTGCCTTTTATTGTTAGTTCATTAGTTTGTGTCACCTTCATTTAACCATCATCATTAAATCATTCAGAACAAATGGGTCTGCCTGTCTCTGTCTGTCTGTCTGTCTGTCTGTCTGTCTGCCTGTCTCTGTCTGTCTGCCTGTCTCTGTCTGTCTGTCTGTCTGCCTGTGTCTGTCTGTCTGTCTGCCTGTCTCTGTCTGTCTGTCTGTCTGCCTGTCTCTGTCTGTCTGCCTGTCTCTGTCTGTCTGTCTGCCTGTCTCTGTCTGTCTGTCTGTCTGCCTGTCTCTGTCTGTCTGTCTGTCTGCCTGTCTCTGTCTGTCTGTCTGTCTGCCTGTCTCTGTCTGCCTGTCTGTCTGTCTGCCTGTATCTGTCTGTCTGCCTGTCTCTGTCTGTCTGTCTGCCTGTCTCTCTCTCTCTGTCTGCCTGTCTGTCTGTCTGTCTGTCTGTGTCTTTAGTTGAAATCACTTATATGTAACTCAGGATAAGACCATAGACTAAAATGTCAAATACATAAATGTCATGTTTCATACGACTAGCTTCCTAGTGTAACTATGGTTACTTGCTTCTGTAATAGGTGCTAAGTCTGTGTGACCAGTGGGGTTCCATCCCAGGGGGCTCTGCCTTAGCCCGCTAAGCTAAAGCCTCTCTGTAACATCCCTCCTTCCCTCTCTCTCCTGCCTCTCTGTAACATCCCTCCTTCCCTCTCTCTGCCACCCCAGGTCATAAATACAGAGTGAAATTCTGGAGCAGCCGCAGAACCCGTCCCTGAGGCTCCATGGATCTCCACATCTCTCACCATCACGTCCTGCTGGTCTGGTTTCACTCCTCCTGACGACAGGAATCACACTGTCTCTTCCCAATAATTCCTTTATTTGTTTTTTAATTGTACATTTACATTTCTAACAGATCAAGTGTGTGCAGACAATACAACTGTTGATACTTCCAAATGAATTAATGAACATTAATAAACTGAAAACTTCTATGGAACCTAAAATAGATGTGATTTATCATACAATGTCTTTACCAGATGTTAGACAGCAACACTAGCTAACACAGATAGTATGGTAAATTTAAAGACAATATAAGGGTTTGTAATCCCACACCTAGGGGAAGAGGTCACAGGAAAACAGATGGTCCTAGAACATTTGGAGAAGGCAGTAAAGAGGGGTAAAGTCAGATTGAGGGGTTTGCTATAGGTGAAGAAAACAAAGGATCAAAGCTGGAGAAAACAGGATAGAGTAATTAAAGTTAGGGTAATTAAGTAATAAACAAAGGTATAAACAGCCAGAACAAAAGGCTTTTGAAAACAGCCGGGGTGTCAGAAAGGCCTGATCAGACGAACGGGCGCCAGCCAGATGTGCGGCGCACACCTTGATGACGAAATATAGATCTTGAATGTTATTGGTGTATGTAGACAGGAAACAGAAATACGTTGAAGGCGTTAACCTGTGTGAAGTCTATGAAGGCAGGTGACTGAGGAGATCATGGGGTCAGCTTTGTAAACCTGAACGGCTACATATTCTGCGGGAATAAAGTCTTTGAATGAATCAACAACTCTGGTTAACGGTATTTTATTTCAAAGTATTATAACTTCAATTCTACGACAATAGAACCACACATGTGGAACCACAGATATTGAGGTGAGGTCCAACCCAGAGACTCTGGTCCTAACCTTAGCCCAGAGGGTCCGTGTCCTAAGCCCTAAAACCCTGGGTCCCAGGAGATGGTTTGTGGTGTCTCTGTTTCCTCGTAGCAGATGATGTCATCGCCGGGTGTGAAGAGGACGTCGGCGTCCACAGAGAGACCGCACTCCATCCCTGTCTTCACCTTCTGGACCTCGTCTCTATGGTGCTTCAGCGCTGTCAGGGAGCCTGCAGGGGGCAGCAGAGAACACGCCTGAGTTGGGGTTAAGGTTGGGGTTGGGGTTGATGTTGGGGTTAACGTTGAGGTTAAGGTTGGTTAACTCTGTCTCTCTATGGGACATAATCCAGAGAAAGGCTTTAAACTACCTCCACCCAGCTGAAGGACCTACCTCCACCCAGCTGAAGGACCTACCTCCACCCAGCTGAAGAACCTACCTCCACCCAGCTGAAGGACCTACCTTCCCACAGCACCTCCTGACCACGGAGCATCCGGAACTTCCTCCTGCGGTCCAGATGTCCCGTCTGCACCCTGCAGCCCGCCACCGGCACCTTCCTCTTCCCCACAGTCACGTCAAACACGGCCAGCACGCACGCCTCTCCTGGGGTACCAATAACAATAATAATACTATTATTAAATACCACACTTTCCTGGGGTTAGATACAATACTACTACTAGGATTAATACCCTCACAGTTGAGCTGTGGACCCACAGACGTACCGATGACATTCTCGCTGACTGTGGGTGGCAGCTTGCTGCTGAGCTCTTCCTTCAGGTCGTCCACCAGTCTGTAGATGACATTGTGCAGCTTGATGGAGACGCCTCTCTTTGCTGCCAAGTGCTGGACGGGCTTGTTCACTCCAACGTTGAAGCCATAGATGGTGCCTAGAGACATAACATGGTTACTACATCCTGACCCCTGACCCAACATGGTTACTACATCCCGACCCGACCCCTGACCCAACATGGTGACTACATCCTGACCCCTGACCCAACATGGTGACTACATCCTGACCCCTGACCCAACATGGTTACTACATCCCGACCCGACCCCTGACCCAACATGGTGACTACATCCTGACCCCTGACCCAACATGGTGACTACATCCTGACCCCTGACCCCGTTGAAGAACGTAGAACACAACATTGTTACTATAAAAGACAGAAAACAATCAATCACAGTATTAACCTCTCCTCTCCTAGTAGTGTGTGTGTGTGTGTTTGCGTGCGTGCGTGCGTGCCTCACCTGAGAAGGTCTCCGCCATGTTGAGGTCGTTCTCGGACACGTCTCCAATGCCAAAGTGGATGACCTCCATCTGACACTGGTCCTGAGCATCGTAACTCTCCAAGATGTTCAAGATGGCTTCCACTGACCCATCCACGTCACCTAGAGATAGACAGACCTTCATTATAATTCATAATTTCAGGAATCAATCAAAGAAGAAATGCTCCCTCTTAATTCCACCCTGCGTTTCCCCTCTAGTCCAGCCCCCCTCCCGGCCCCCCTCCCGGCCCCCCTCCCTGGCGCACCACATAATATTAGCATTACACAAAAAACGTTGGTCGCAGTGAATCGAAAAGTGAGACAGACGCATAAGACAAATAAGTAACTTCATTGCAACGGCTAAAAAGAAACGTAAAGTTTACCAAAAATAGACTGTTTAATCGACTGTTTAATAGCCTGTTTAATGCAGATTGGATTGATCAGTTTTGCTGCATTCTACCTGAATCTGGTTGCAAACAGTAGCGGTCAGTAAGGTTGCAAACATCAAACACCATTTCGAAGCAAAACAGCAGCTTCACTGAAAGATTTCCACCAGATACCAGAAAGCAGGAAATAGCTAGCTTAAACTTTGCTTATGAGCATTTAACAGTTTTCATAAAAGTCCACTGTTAAAGTTATTCATAAAAGTTATTCAAGAAAATGCAACCGCAGCATCTGTCCGTGCACCTCGAGCCTGAGTCTGAGTCCGACTCCGAGCTGTGGAGGTCTGGTCCTGTGGATCTAACCCTAACCCTAACCCTGTGGATCTAACCCTAACCCTAACCCTGTGGATCTAACCCTAACCCTAACCCTGTGGATCTAACCCTAACCCTAACCCTGTGGAGGTCTGGTCCTGTGGATCTAACCCCAACCCTGTGGATCTAACCCTAACCCTAACCCTGTGGAGGTCTGGTCCTGTGGATCTAACCCCAACCCTGTGGATCTAACCCTAACCCTGTGGATCTAACCCTAACCCTAGCCCTGTGGATCTAACCCTAACCCTAGCCCTGTGGATCTAACCCTAACCCTAGCCCTGTGGATCTAACCCTAACCCTGTGGATCTAACCCTAACCCTAGCCCTGTGGATCTAACCCTAACCCTAGCCCTGTGGATCTAACCCTAACCCTAGCCCTGTGGATCTAACCCTAACCCTGTGGATCTAACCCTAACCCTAGCCCTGTGGATCTAACCCTAACCCTAGCCCTGTGGATCTAACCCTAACCCTAGCCCTGTGGATCTAACCCTAACCCTGTGGATCTAACCTTAACCCTAACCCCAACCCTGTGGATCTAACCCTAACCCTAGCCCTGTGGATCTAACCCTAACCCTGTGGATCTAACCTTAACCTTAACCCTGTGGATCTAACCCTAACCCTAACCCTGTGGATCTAACCCTAACCCTAACCCTGTAGATCTAACCCTAACCCTAGCCCTGTGGATCTAACCCTAACCCTAGCCCTGTGGATCTAACCCTAACCCTGTGGATCTAACCCTAACCCTAACACTAACCCTAACCCTAACACTAACCCTAACCCTGGTGTGAGCATTGATTACTTTATCTTATGATGACTGTTGGATAGATGATTCACTTACTTAAACTAATGTATTTGTTGTAAGTCGCTTTGGATAAAGACGTCTGCTAAATGCCATAAATGTAAATGTAAATGATTAGGGGCTAGGGCGTGGGGGCTAGGGCGTGGGGCTAGGGCGTGGGGCTAGGGCGTGGGGGCTAGGGCGCGGCGGCTAGGGCGTGGGGGCTAGGGCGTGGGGGCTAGGGCGCGGGGGCTAGGGCGCGGCGGGTAGGGCGCGGGGCTAGGGCGCGGCGGGTAGGGCGCGGGGGCTAGGGCGCGGCGGCTAGGGCGCGGGGGGTAGGGCGCGGGGCTAGGGCGCGGGGGGTAGGGCGCGGGGGCTAGGGCGCGGCGGGTAGGGCGCGGCGGGTAGGGCGCGGGGGCTAGGGCGCGGGGGCTAGGGCGCGGGGGCTAGGGCGCGGGGGCTAGGGCGCGGGGCTGGGGCGCGGGGGCTAGGGCGCGGCGGGTAGGGCGCGGGGGCTAGGGCGCGGGGGCTAGGGCGCGGGGGCTAGGGCGCGGGGGCTAGGGCGCGGGGGCTAGGGCGCGGGGGCTAGGGCGCGGGGGCTAGGGCGCGGGGTGTAGGGCGCGGGGGGTAGGGCGCGGGGGTAGGGCGCGGGGGGTACCTTTGACGATGAGAGGCAGAGACAGTTCCCGGGTCAGTAGCTTTTCACTGGGCCTCATGGCCATGGTCTGCCTGTTGGCCCGGTAGAGAGCTGCCTTCCTCTGCCTCCAGCTGAGGTGGGCCAGGCCCTCCCGCTCCTGCCGGTAGCCCTCCTGGTGCTGCCGCTGCTGCTCCTCAATCACCTCCCTCTCCTCCCTCTGCTTCCCCTGCGCCTCCTCGTACACACGCCACTCCACTACCTCCCGAGCCCTCTGCTGCAGAGACACACACACACACACACACACACACAGACGGACGGACGGACGGACAGGCAGACAGACAGACAGACGGGGGGGGGGGGGGTGTTGTGATGTGGAACAATAACTATGATGAAGGTTAAGGGAAACTAAATGATTCAGTTTAAAAAAATAAAATAAAATCATCTCTCACACACACACACACACACACACACAGGTATAACATGGTGTTTACCTCATTCTCCACCTCTAGGACCTCCTCCCCAGCAGAGGGCAGCTCCCTCCAGCCGACCACCTGCACCGCCCGGCTAGGCCCCGCCTCCCGCACGCTCGCCTTCTTCTCATCAAACAGGAAGCGGACCTTGGCCCACGTCCTGCCCGCCACCAGAGTACAGCCCTTCCTCAGAGTGCCGCGCTGCACAATCGCCGTGGAGATCGGCCTGAAAAACGCCATGGGGAGAACATTGGAGAGCACAAGGATGTAGGGGTTAGGGTGTAGGGGTGTAGGGGTTAGGGGGTTAGGGTGTAGGGGTTAGGGTGTAGAGTCTAGGGGTGTAGGGTGTAGGGGTTAGGGTGTAGAGTCTAGGGGGTTAGGGTGTAGGGGTTAGGGTGTAGAGTCTAGGGGTGTAGGGTGTAGGGGTTAGGGTGTAGGGCGTAGGGGTTAGGGTGTAGAGTCTAGGGGTGTAGGGTGTAGGGGTGAGGGTGTAGGGGTTAGGGGTTAGGGTGTAGAGGTTAGGGTGTAGAGGTTAGGGTGTAGGGTGTAGAGGTTAGGGTGTAGGGGTTAGGGTGTAGGGTGTAGAGGTTAGGGTGTAGGGGTTAGGGTGTAGGGTGTAGAGTCTCAGGGGTTAGGGTGTAGGGGTTAGGGTGTAGGAGTGACGGTGTAGGGGTTAGGGTAGTAGTAGTAGTAGTAGTAGTGTGTAGTAGTAGTGTATAGTAGTAGTAGTAGTGTGTAGTGTGTAGTAGTAGTGTGTAGTGTGTAGTAGTAGTAGTAGTGTGTAGTAGTAGTGTGTAGTAGTAGTAGTGTGTAGTAGTATAGTAGTAGTGTGTAGTAGTAGTGTGTAGTAGTGTGTAGTCTGTAGTAGTGTGTAGTAGTAGTGTGTAGTGTGTAGTAGTAGTGTGTGTAGTAGTGTGACCCACCCGTGACCCTTGTCTGTGTGACTCTCTATGATGGTGGCTTCTACTGGTCCACTGGCGTCGGCCTTCAGCTCCAGAACCTCGGCCAGCGTCACGGTCGCCTCGGCCAGCTCAGCCAGATTCTCCCCCTGGAGGGGGAGGCGGAGGGAGACACACACCATGTCTATATGATGTACCTTGAGTGCTAGCATTGGCTAGCATGTCTATATGATGTACCTTGAGTGCTAGCATTGGCTAGCATGTCTATATGATGTACCTTGAGTGCTAGCATTGGCTAGCATGTCTATATGATGTACCTTGAGTGCAGACACGTGGATGGCCTGGACATCGCCTCCGTACGCCTCACACACCACACCATGACTCAGCAGCTCCTGCTTCACACGCTCAGGGTCCGCCTGAGGCTTATCACACTTATTCACCGCTACGATGATGGGCACTGCACACACACACACACCCCTTGAGATTTAAATCCAATTGAACATGCATTACATGTCCTGATGATAAGATTTTAGGCAAAAATACATCAAAACAAACAACAAGTGAAGATGGCTTCAGTCCAGGGATTTTACATTTATGACATTTACAGACGTCTTTATCCAAAGCGACTTACAACAAATCCATTTGTTTAAGTAAGTGAATCATCTATCCAACAGTCATCATAAGATAAAGTAATCAATGCTCACACCAGGGTTAGGGCCATAGGCAGTCGTAATGCCAGAAAGCATTTTTTTATTTTTTTAAATTATTTATTAACAGGAGAGAACTTGTACAGGGGGGAAGTGGGGGTGAAGAGGTCTCTAGGGTTAGGGTTAGGGTTAGTACAGGGGGGGTAGTGAGGGTGAAGAGGTCTTTAGGAGGGACTGTTAAGATGTAGCCTGAGGAGATGGGTTTTCAATCTACGGCGGGAGATTGGTAGTGACTCTGCAGTCATGACAGCAGTGGGAAGCTCCTCCCACCAGCAGGGCCCCAGGACAGTGAAAAGCCGTGACTGAGTGGAGCGGCCGCTGCATCCACGTAGAGGCGGCGGTGCCAGGCGGGCAGCCCAGGTGGAAGAACGGAGTGATCGGGCAGGCGGGGTTTGGGGGCTGACCATTGCCTGCAAGTAGGGAGGGGCTGTTCCCTTTGCCGCCCGGTAGGTGAGCACCAGTGGAGGGTGCGGAGGAGGGGGTACACCTTAATCTAACAGTAGAGTACCGTTGGCGTTCTTGGTGTATATATTAGATAGATTACGGTACCATTGGCGTTCTTGGCGTGCTGGATGGATTCCACGGTCTGCTTCATGACTCCATCGTCAGCAGCGACGACCAGGACGATGATGTCAGTGGCGAGGGCGCCACGGGCTCTGATGGAGGAGAAGGCAGCGTGACCCGGCGTGTCCAGGAACGTGATCCGCTCCCCAGACGGCAGCTCCACTACACACACACACACACACACACACACACACACACACACACACACACACACACACACACACACACACACACACACACACACACACACACACACACACACACACACACACACACACACACACGTCAGGGGACACTAGGCTCCTATGTGCTGGGTGATGTTAGGGGTCAGGGGTTAAAGGTCAGGGGTAGTTACCCAGGAAGGCTCCTATGTGCTGGGTGATTCCCCCAGCCTCAGAAGCAGCCACCTGGCTCCTCCTCAGGCTGTCCAGCAGGGTGGTCTTCCCGTGGTCCACGTGGCCCATGATGGTGACCACCGGGGGGCGACTAACCAGGCCAGAGGGCTCCGCTGGGGGTCTGGAGGGAGCAGGGTCAGAGGTATAACATCAGGGTCAGGGGTCAGAGGTATAACATCAGGGTCAGGGGTCAGAGGTATAATATCAGGGTCAGAGGTCAGGACAGGCATAACATCAGGGTCAGAGGTCATATCTACCTCCTGTAGACATCTTTGTTCTCCCTCTCCTTCGTCTCGGCCAGCTTGGCCCACCTGAACTTCATACCGGACCTCTTCACCACCTCTTTGATCCACTGCTCCTCCAGAACCGAGTCCGCCTCCAGAAGCTCCACGTCCACCGACGTGTTCAACAGCGCCTCCAAAACATGATCTATGGAACACAGACATCATCTATGGAACACAGAGGTCGAGATGGCATGCCCCCCAGAAAGATTAGTTTTTTTAACAGAAGCTTTTAGATGCTGATTTCTGGTGACTTTAAGGATTTGGTTATAGGAAATTGTTACCCTAGAATGAAGACAGATTAGAGGACTTTCCAGAGGGGCCGTTAGGGTTAGGGTTGTCTCTGCCCTAGCAGGGTTGGGTTAGGGTTGTCTCTGCCCTAGCAGGGTTGGTTAGGGTTAGGGTTGTCTCTGCCCTAGCAGGGTTGGGTTAGGGTTAGGGTTGTCTCTGCCCTAGCAGGGTTGGGTTAGGGTTAGGGTTGTCTCTGCCCTAGCAGGGTTGGGTTAGGGTTAGGGTTGTCTCTGCCCTAGCAGGGTTGGTTAGGGTTAGGGTTGTCTCTGCCCTAGCAGGGTTGGGTTAGGGTTAGGGTTGTCTCTGCCCTAGCAGGGTTGGGTTAGGGTTAGGGTTGTCTCTGCCCTAGCAGGGTTGGGTTAGGGTTAGGGTTGTCTCTGCCCTAGCAGGGTTGGGTTAGGGTTGTCTCTGCCCTAGCAGGGTTGGGTTAGGGTTGTCTCTGCCCTAGCAGGGTTGGGTTAGGGTTGTCTCTGCCCTAGCAGGGTTGGGTTAGGGTTGTCTCTGCCCTAGTAGGGTTGGGTTAGGGTTAGGGTTGTCTCTGCCCTAGCAGGGTTGGGTTAGGGTTAGGGTTGTCTCTGCCCTAGCAGGGTTGGTTAGGGTTAGGGTTGTCTCTGCCCTAGCAGGGTTGGGTTAGGGTTAGGGTTGTCTCTGCCCTAGCAGGGTTGGTTAGGGTTAGGGTTGTCTCTGCCCTAGCAGGGTTGGTTAGGGTTAGGGTTGTCTCTGCCCTAGCAGGGTTGGGTTAGGGTTAGGGTTGTCTCTGCCCTAGCAGGGTTGGTTAGGGTTAGGGTTGTCTCTGCCCTAGCAGGGTTGGGTTAGGGTTAGGGTTGTCTCTGCCCTAGCAGGGTTGGGTTAGGGTTAGGGTTGTCTCTGCCCTAGCAGGGTTGGTTAGGGTTAGGGTTGTCTCTGCCCTAGCAGGGTTGGTTAGGGTTAGGGTTGTCTCTGCCCTAGCAGGGTTGGGTTAGGGTTAGGGTTGTCTCTGCCCTAGCAGGGTTGGTTAGGGTTAGGGTTGTCTCTGCCCTAGCAGGGTTGGGTTAGGGTTAGGGTTGTCTCTGCCCTAGCAGGGTTGGGTTAGGGTTAGGGTTGTCTCTGCCCTAGCAGGGTTGGTTAGGGTTAGGGTTGTCTCTGCCCTAGCAGGGTTGGGTTAGGGTTAGGGTTGTCTCTGCCCTAGCAGGGTTGGGTTAGGGTTAGGGTTGTCTCTGCCCTAGCAGGGTTGGGTTAGGGTTAGGGTTGTCTCTGCCCTAGCAGGGTTGGTTAGGGTTAGGGTTGTCTCTGCCCTAGCAGGGTTGGGTTAGGGTTAGGGTTGTCTCTGCCCTAGCAGGGTTGGGTTAGGGTTAGGGTTGTCTCTGCCCTAGCAGGGTTGGGTTAGGGTTAGGGTTGTCTCTGCCCTAGCAGGGTTGGGTTAGGGTTGTCTCTGCCCTAGCAGGGTTGGGTTAGGGTTGTCTCTGCCCTAGCAGGGTTGGTTAGGGTTAGGGTTGTCTCTGCCCTAGTAGGGTTGGGTTAGGGTTAGGGTTGTCTCTGCCCTAGCAGGGTTGGGTTAGGGTTAGGGTTGTCTCTGCCCTAGCAGGGTTGGGTTAGGGTTAGGGTTGTCTCTGCCCTAGCAGGGTTGGGTTAGGGTTAGGGTTGTCTCTGCCCTAGCAGGGTTGGTTAGGGTTAGGGTTGTCTCTGCCCTAGCAGGGTTGGTTAGGGTTAGGGTTGTCTCTGCCCTAGCAGGGTTGGGTTAGGGTTAGGGTTGTCTCTGCCCTAGCAGGGTTGGGTTAGGGTTGTCTCTGCCCTAGCAGGGTTGGTTAGGGTTAGGGTTGTCTCTGCCCTAGCAGGGTTGGGTTAGGGTTAGGGTTGTCTCTGCCCTAGCAGGGTTCAGGTTCTTACCAGACTCTCTGTTCATTGCCTGGGCCAGGGCGGACACCGTCATTCGCTGCTTAATCTCCACTTCCTGTTTGTCTTGTTTTGGTTTGACCTTGTGAACCTTCCTGGGGCCTTTGGCCTGCAAATAACCACACAGTCTGGTCAGGTCTGAGGACCACACAGTCTGGTCATGTCTGAGGACCACAGTCTGGTCATGTCTGAGGACCACAGTCTGGTCAGGGCTGTGTGGACATGTCTGGTCAGGGCTGTGTGGACATGTCTGGTCAGGGCTGTGTGGACATGTCTGGTCAGGGCTGTGTGGACATGTCTGGTCAGGGCTGTGTGGACATGTCTGGTCAGGGCTGTGTGGACATGTCTGGTCAGGACCAGGGCTGCTTGGCTCTCACCTGCTTGGTAGCCAGGGACCTGGCCTGGAGGGGCAGTGGCAGAGGGGTGGGGTTCCTAGCAGAGGCAGGGATGTGGAGGTGGTTGGCGAAGGCAACCAGGGTCAGGTCAGGATGGGTCCCCAGCCTCCAACTCCACAGCAGAGACGTCATCCGCTTCATCTCTGAGCTGGAAACAGAACGGCCATGGTTACCATGGTTAGGGTTAGGGTTAGGCAGCGTTTAACAGAGCTGAAGTTCCACACATGCTGCCCAGGTGAAGGCACCATGTGACTTAGCCAGGTCAGTGCTGTGACGTCACCTGCAGGCTCTGCCTCAGTCGCTATAGCAACCAAGGTTGTGGAATTCCCTCCAGGTCCAGTTGTTCATCTGTGGCCCAATATTACTGTTATTGTTTTTATTATTATTATTATTATTATTATTATTATTATATTGTACTGTTGTTGATTGCTGTTTGCTGCATTGTTGAGAAGCTAGCTTGCCCTAAGCATTTCATTGCATTGTCTATGTTTCTATTAAATGTAGGGTTAGGGGTTAGGTTTGGGTTAGAGTCAGGCTGGGGTTAGGGGTTAGAGTCAGGGTTAGGGTTAAATGTGAGAAATCAACTTTGATGTCTTTGATTTGAAGTGTGATCCGGTAGCGGCTTCCGTCCGTTAACCAACGGGAGCAGAGACGATATGTCATCTAACGGGTTAGGGTTAGGGTTAGGATTAGGGTTAGGGTTAGGGTTAGGATTAGGGTTAGGGTTAGTCAGTCAAAGTCTAGCTCAGCTGAACGGGATTTGAGACGAGATCTCGACGGAGGCCGCCGGGGGTCAGACCGTACGAACACCGACCGACGCGACGGATTCACACCCACTGTCTCTATTTCTACCTTGTGACCGCAGACGGACGAAGCTCATTAAAACTCTCCTCATTAAAGTGAAGAAATGACGGATTCACGAACCCGGTCACTGTCTGTCAGCCTCGGTCATCATCACCTCCAACCGGCTCCGTTTTCACAGCGACCCGACAGCCTCGTCACTGGTGGAGCACAGCAGTGCACAACTAACTAACTAACTAACTAACTAACTAACCCACTGACTTATCCACAACAAGGCCAGCCGTGAGTGTGTTAAGTGAAGGTTTCCCACCGTGGTGTGTGTGTTCCGTCTCAGCTCATCCCGGTCCGGGCGCCGCCATGACACCTACCCATAATGCATTTGGACAGATCTAACCCGGTCCTAAACTTCAGACACGGACAGATGAACAGGGAATGAAGTGGACAGGTGTGTGTGTGTGTGTGTGTGTGTGTGTGTGTGTGTGTGTGTGTGTGTGTGTGTGTGTGTGTGTGTGTGTGCGCGTGTGTATTGTAGATCAGTGATAAATACATGACATGAAAACGTTTTCAACCATTCTGTTTATTTTCTTCCTCATGATTCACATTTCTACTTCAGCATCCAGTAAGCAGCCATAGGACCTGTGACCACAGTCATGAGTACAGATGAACGTCTCCTCACCATGGACATCTGGACTTCATGCCTCGGTGTCTATAAACATTGAATAAACTAGACAGTTTACAAAAACCCTACATTAAAGACCCTCGCCCTAACCCTACATTAAAGACAGATCTCATACACCCTAACCCTAACCCTCACACATACACACTACAGACAATTCCACAGACTGGCCACTAGGGGCACCATCTGGGGCCGAGCCTGACTGCTGCTGTATGTGTAGTCTCTCTGGCCAGACTCAGCACCCTAAACCCTGACCCTAGCCCTAAACCCAAACCCTGACACTGACCCTAGCCCTAAACCCTAACCCTGTCATCAGGGATGGATGGACTTCCACACTAGAGGTATTATTATTATTATTCACACACATGCTGTTCTCATCCCTGTCTTGCATATACTGAGAGAGAGACAGAGAGAGAGGGAGGGAGAGACAGAGAGAGAGGGAGGGAGAGACAGAGAGAGAGGGAGGGAGAGACAGAGAGAGAGGGAGGGAGAGACAGAGAGAGAGGGAGGGAGAGACAGAGAGAGAGGGAGGGAGAGACAGAGAGAGGGAGGGAGAGAGAGAGAGAGAGAGAGACAGAGAGAGAGAGGGAGGGAGAGAGAGAGAGACAGAGAGAGAGGGAGGGAGAGACAGAGAGAGAGGGAGGGAGAGACAGAGAGAGAGGGAGGGAGAGACAGAGAGAAGAGAATGAAATGTATACACCAACAACAGTGCTGTAAAGTGTTACCATGACAACATACTAAAATCACAGTACTTAACAGGGACATTTCAACCCAACGATCATTTGATGAACCAGAACCACTACCCTGACACACACACACACACACACTTATATACAGTATATATAGATATTGTGCGACTCCTGAGGGTCATGCATTTGGATGTTTTGAGAGCTGCAGTCAGTGGATAACATGTTCTGGTTCATGTACAAGAATAAGAAAACCACTTCCAGACATATACACAGCTAACACATCATAAAATATAAATCTATAAAACAGTTAATGTGATAAAAACATAATAAAAGATAACTTCATCAAACACAGCCGACATGATATCAAACAGAATTTGATAAACAGCTGAAGATCTGTAGCACCAGAACTGTTTACAAAAGTCACAGGATAACTTGATAAGAATCCTTAGAAGGCACAGTTATAGTAAGTTATCGTAACTAATACAGTTATTGTATCTTGTACAGTTTCATCTTTTCATTTTGCAGAAGCGTTTTGGAAGGGTGGCCTTTCCTGACTCCCTCACTAGCTCTCACTCACTCACACACACACACACACACACACACACACACCCTCACTAGCTCTCACACACACACCCTCCCTCCCTCACTAGCTCTCTCTCACTCACACACACACACACACCCTCCCTAGCTCACACCCTTTGTTTTACAGTCTAAAGATTCTCAGCATCTATGACGTCAACAAATTACACATCTGACCATTTGTTGTAATTTCAAAATGAATCTTTCACCTCTCAGCTTTCACAACACGTTTCAGTTCAACAAATAAGTTCACAGTTACAAGATCCTCCTCTAATCTCCATCTGCCTATTTCACAACATTCACAACCCCTTCCAGAGGTCAGTGTTTCTGGAACAGCCTCCCAGATCAACTGAAACATTGCATGAGCATTTACCAATTTAAAATAAATAAATAAATATCTCTTGGAGCAAGTGTCTTAATATTCCTTTTCAATTGATGCCTTTCATATTACTTTATTTTCATTTAATCACAATTTTTAGTTTTCATTAAAATGTTTAACTTCTGTCTCACATTTTAAATTAGTGAACAATAACATAATGTTTTGTCATTCTTAATATTAGAATATTATATGCGTTTTCTATTTCATTTCTTTTTATTACATGACTTTTTAGTGAAGGCTTCTGGACAAGCCCGACCAGGTTTCTTCACCTCCACTGCAAAAATAGCTTTTTTGTCTTTCATTTGTTATTGTGTGTGCAAATCCTAAATAAATAAATAGTATCTAGTACGGTTATAGTATCTAGTTACTAGTACAGTCAGTGGTAGAGAGACAAGGGTCTCATAGTATCTAGTTACTAGTACAGTCAGTGGTAGAGAGACAAGGGTCTCATAGTATCTAGTTACTAGTACAGTCAGTGGTAGAGAGACAAGGGTCTCATGGAGTCGTGGTTTTCCGTCTTCATTGCTTGAGAGTGGAACACACACACACACACACACACACACACACACACACACCAGTGACCATTAGCGAGTGTACTATGATCCGTCCTCAGCTCCAGTCAGCTTTGGTTTCGCTTCATAACACTTATGTTGATAGCGTGTTGATAGCGTGTTCATAGCGTGTTGAGTCAGGTGTAATCAGCGTCAGACCCTCGGTTGCTTCAGAGGCATTTCCATACGAACAAGCTGTGGAGAGAAGAGGAAGAAGGAAGTGATGTCACTGGTGGTTCCTTGGCGTCTGTCTTTCAGAAAAAGAAACATTCCAAACAGAACAAAAACGTCATGACAACATGAATCCAGGCTGACCTGCAGTCGTTGCCCCCGGCGCTGATCACGTACTTGTCATCGCAGGAGAAACGAATGTTTGTCACATGAGCTGAGTGACCCGGATACCGCTTGTGTTTGGCCTGAGAACAAGTCACATGACCAGTCATATTCTCAGAAACACTGATGGCTTCTAATCTGAAACAATCTTTAATAAATGTTAAATTAATAAATGTTATCACCAGAAAACTTACAAATTTTTCTGTGCATGGAAATTCAAACAGTTTTACAAGTCCGAAGTCGTCCCCGGTAACCACGTTCAGGCCGGCGTGGGAGACACACGCACAGTTGACGTCCGCCTTGTCAGCGTTCCGAGGCCACACGCCCAGAACCTCGTCACCGAGCACACTGGGAAACAACACACGCACACACACACACAGTATATTACACTTAAAGCAGAATGTGACCCTGTAATCCAGTAGATTTGCTGTTTTCATTCTTCAATAGTCGACACATTCACAAACAATCATGTTTTAAAACGTCCTCTGAGTCCAGATGTCTCTCTCTGAACGCCCTGATCAGTCCTGATGTTCCGAACTGCCCCTTTGAGTCAATTCCTACAACTCCCAAGATGCCCCTCTCCCTCCCACGCCAAGTCCTTCTGTTCAACAGAGCTAGAACACAGGATCAGAGTAGAGCAGGTCAGCAGGTCAGAGTAGAGCAGGTCAGAGTAGAGCAGGTCAGCAGGTCAGAGTAGAGCAGGTCAGAGTAGAGCAGGTCAGCAGGTCAGAGTAGAGCAGGTCAGAGTAGAGTAGGTCAGCAGGGTCAGAGTAGAGTTGAGTAGAGCAGGTCAGAGTAGAGCAGGTCAACAGGACAGAGTAGAGCAGGACAGAGTAGAGCAGGTCAGCAGGTCAGAGTAGAGCAGGTCAGAGTAGAGCAGGTCAGAGTAGAGTTGAGTAGAGCAGGTCAGAGTAGAGCAGGACAGAGTAGAGCAGGTCAGCAGGTCAGAGTAGAGCAGGTCAGAGTAGAGTAGGTCAGCAGGGTCAGAGTAGAGTTGAGTAGAGCAGGTCAGAGTAGAGCAGGACAGTAGAGCAGGTCAGCAGGACAGAGTAGAGCAGGTCAGAGTAGAGCAGGACAGAGTAGAGCAGGACAGCAGGTCAGAGTAGAGCAGGTCAGAGTAGAGCAGGTCAGAGTAGAGCAGGTCAGCAGGTCAGCAGGTCAGAGTAGAGTTGAGTAGAGCAGGTCAGAGTAGAGCAGGTCAGAGTAGAGCAGGTCAGAGTAGAGCAGGTATTTGAAGGCGGTATGAGAGTGTTTGGGAGGTAAACAGACCTGCTGTTTGGATAGTTGTGATGCAGCTGCAGGTGTAATGATGCTGGTTTGAGACGGTGCAGAAATCCACATGAACATGGATTCAGGGTGAACCTCCCCTTTAACAGATTCTCCACCATCACCTGACTAGTCCAGGTAGGTAACCAGTGCAACCAGTTAAACCAGTTCAACTAGTTTAACCAGTCCAACCACAATAACCTGTTTTACCAGTTATACCAGTTCAAACACTTTAACCAATTTCATCAGCCTAATCAGTTCAACCAGTTTAACCTGCCCAGGTCACTGACCGCCCACCTGGTCCAGGTTGCCCAGGTGATTCTCTCGATGATTGACAGCTCCGTCACCATCTTCCCTGACGGAACCTCATGCACCTGTCGACTGTATGTCCCTGTAGACACCTGAAACACAGCCGGATGGTCACTATGGCAACAGAGAGAGAAGGGATGGAACACTCTTTTCTTCTTCTTTACTACCTGGATGAACTTGCTGTCGGCAGAGAAGTCTGTCTGGATGACCAATCCTGTGATGTCCTTACAGTAGCCAATCCGGTTGAGGGAGGGGCCCAGCGTGAGGTCATAGAAGTCCACCGCCCCGTCCGTCGACGCCACAGCGAGCAGATGGTTGTCTGGGCTGAACCTGCAACAGCTAACCCCGTTAGCACACGGCTAGGCTAACTAACACACAGGGACACCCCGTTAGCACACGGCTAGGCTAACAGCTGGGCTCACCGGATGTCCTGGATGGCGACGCTGCGGTCTCTCTTCTTGCTCCAGACGGTCAGAGAGTTGACCAGCAGGACGATGAACTCTCCGTTCTCCATGCCGATGGAAACCATGTCTCCGTTTGGGCTGAACGCTGTGCACTTGGCCGGGTGACCCAGACTCACCTTGTTCAGAAGTTTCTACAAGAGAGGAGAGGAGAGTTAGGGGTTCTAACAGTAGAATGCAGAGTTATGGTCAGGGACAGGGTTGTGGTCAGGGTCAGGGACAGGGTTGTGGTCAGGGACAGGGTTGTGGTCAGGGACAGGGTTATGGATAGGGTCAGGGACAGGGTTGTGGTCAGGGACAGGGTTATGGTCAGGGACAGGGTTGTGGTTATGGTCAGGGTTGTGGTCAGGGACAGGGTTGTGGTCAGGGACAGGGTTGTGGTCAGGGACAGGGTTGTGGTCAGGGTTATGGTCAGGGTCAGGGTTGTGGTCAGGGACAGGGTTATGGTCAGGGTCAGGGTTGTGGTCAGGGACAGGGTTGTGGTCAGGGACAGGGTTATGGTTAGGGTCAGGGACAGGGTTGTGGTCAGGGACAGGGACAGGGTTGTGGTCAGGGTCAGGGTTATGATCAGGGTCAGGGTTATGGTCAGGGTCAGGGTTGTGGTCAGGGACAGGGTTGTGGTCAGGGACAGGGTTGTGGTCAGGGACAGGGTCAGGGGTCTCACCTTGTCAGCGGCGTCCCAGATGCGTATGGTCCCGTCGTCGCTGGCGGAGATGAAGAGGTGGCTGCTGGGATGCGTGGCGAGCCCCCAGATGCGTCCCTGCGTGTGACCGCTGACCAGGCTGTTAGACACCGCTGTCTTCTCCCCCACCTCCATGATCTCTCCATCCCTGGTCCCCACCAGGATCTTCCCCTGCCACACACACACACTACCATCACAATCACAACCACAACCACCAATACCACCACACACACACACCCTGCTGACAACCACAACACCACCCCACCCCCCCCCCCCCCACCCACACACACACACACCCTGCTGACAACCACAACACCACCCCACCCCACCCCCCCCCACACACACACACCCTGCTGACAACCACAACACCACCCCACCCCCCCCCACACACACACACACACACCCTGCTGACAACCACAACACCCCCCCCCCCCACACACACACACACACCCTGCTGACAACCACAACACCACCCCCCCCCCCCACACACACACACACACACCCCCTGCTGACAACCACAACACCCCCCCCCACACACACCTTTCCTCGGCACACAGAGCGGACGTTCTCCACGGTCTGGCCCGTCTCCAGCTGGAACGCCCGGCAACGCTTCATCTCCTGATCCCACAGCTTCACCGCCCCGCCCTCCTTGGTGCTGTTCCACACACACACACACACACACACACACGTCTCTGAGGGTGGTGTGTGTGGTGTGGTGTGGGGTGTGTGTGTGTGTGTGTGTGTGGTGGTGTGGGGTGTGTGTGTCTCACGGCCTCTCCTTGCCCCCGGTGACTATGAGTCCGTCTCTGAGGGTGGTGTGTGTGGTGTGGTGTGTGTGTGTGTGTGTGTCTCACGGCCTCTCCTTGCCCCCGGTGACTATGAGTCCGTCTCTGAGGGTGGTGTGTGTGTGTGTGTGTGTGTGTGTGTGTGTGTCTCACGGCCTCTCCTTGCCCCCGGTGACTATGAGTCCGTCTCTGAGGGTGGTGTGTGTGTGTGTGTGTGTGTGTGTGTGTGTGTGTGTGTGTGTCTCACGGCCTCTCCTTGCCCCCGGTGACTATGAGTCCGTCTCTGAGGGTGGTGTGTGTGGTGTGGTGTGGGGTGTGTGTGTGTGTGTGTGTGTGTGTGTGTGGTGGTGTGGTGTGTGTGTGTCTCACGGCCTCTCCTTGCCCCCGGTGACTATGAGTCCGTCTCTGAGGGTGGTGTACATGCTGAACACCGGGCCGGCGTGGGCCTTCGCCACCACACGCAGCAGGAAGTGCTCCCTCCACACGTACACGTCTCCGTTGATGGCGCCAGAGAAGGTCAGGTGGTTCTGTTGGACCAATGATGTCATCGTGTTTTATGTGGTGTTTACCTGGCAACAATGCTTTGATTGGCTACAAAATGAAGCATCATCATGTTTGTGTTTCTGGAATGTTGACAGTTCGGAGACTTAATTCACCCTCGACACTGAAGGAGTTACCATGGATACAACACAGACACGCAGTATCATCATCGTAGGGCCATGGTGTCCTGTTGTTGTTGATGTTGATGATGTGGTTGTGGTGGTTGTTGTGGTGATGGAGGTGGTGGTGGTTGTTGTTGTGGTGGTTGTTGTGGTGGTGGTGGTGGTTGTTATTGTTGTGGTGGTGGTTGTTGTGGTGGTTGTTGTGGTGGTGGTGGTTGTTGTTGTGGTGGTGGTTATTGTTGTGGTGGTGGTTGTTGTTGTTGTGGTGGTGGTGGTTGTTGTGGTGGTTGTTGTTGTGGTGGTTGTGGTTGTTGTTGTGGTGGTTGTGGTTGTTGTGGTGGTTGTTGTGGTTGTGGTAGTTGTGGTGGTTACTCACGGCGCCGAAGGCAACAGAGAGCATGGTCTGCATGCGTCCGTCCTCCACAGAGCCGACCACACCCTTCTTGTACACCAGCGCCCCGCCCACCAGCGTCCAGAACTTGATGTGTTTGACTCCCACAGACACGAACTGGCTGTCAGAGTCGGGTCGAAACTCCACCACGAATATCCGCTCAGCGTGGCTCCCCTGGCTGGTCACCATGGCACCTGAGGAACAGCCATCACTGTCACCATGGTAACTACGGAAGAGTTGTTACTGTCACCATGGTAACTATCGAACAGTTGTTACTGTCACCATGGTAACTACAGAACAGCCCTTACTGTCACCATGGTAACTACAGAACAACCCTTACTGTCACCATGGTAACTACGGAACAGTGTCTGACCTTCCTGCCAGCGCCAGACAGTGATGGTGTGTTCTGGCTCCGCCCCCAGAGACAGCAGCAGCTTCCCCGTGGCGCTGAAGTTGACATAGGCCACGCCCTTGGCATGAGAACAGCGCAGGACGGACAGCGTCTGCTTGGTCAGCGCATCCCACACATGGATGGACGGGGCTAGACCTGAAACACACACACACACACACACACACACACAGCAGGACTCAGTAGAACTCAGTAGGGTGTGTGTGTGTAGGGTTAGGGTCAGGGTCAGGGTTATGAATGAAGGCTTGTCAGACAGAGAATGGCGCCATCTTACCTGGCATGTCTGTGACGTCACCTGGTATGTCAGGTGACAGGATGAGGAAGCAGCAAAAGAAAATAGGTGGAAGAATGAGAAACGGAAAAATGGTGTCATATCGATATAGAACAGGGTCAGAGGTCAGGGTCGGGTATGTACCTATCTGTCCTGTGGCGATGATGTTTTGGTATTTGGGGTGCTGGTTGACAGTCAGACAGAGGATGTCGTCTGTGTGCTCCAGGTAGAAACTCTGAGTCCCTGGGAGACAGAGGTCGAAGGTTAAAGATCACACTGTAATCCACTCATACTCAAACACACCAGTGGAGAGGTTCAGCATGGACGGTTTAGAGGTGGGGGTCAGGGGTCATGGTTAGAGGTAGGGGTCAGGTCAGGGTTCGGGGTTAGGGTCAGGGGTCAGTGTTAGGGGTCAGGGTTAGAGGTAGGGGTCAGGGCCAGGGGTCAGGGGTAAGTTGTCATGGTTACCAGCTGAGAGGTTCTGTATCACCACGGCAGCAGCGGTG
>NC_139672.1:17944063-17951563 GCF_951799395.1 Argentina silus | reverse complement strand
CCGCTGGGTCCCTGCCCACCTGAACACACACACACAGAACAGGCACGCACACACACACACACACACACACTCTAGTGTCACTTTCAACACAGTGTATGTGTGTGTGTGTGTACCCGTCTTGTGTGTGAGTGTGTGTACCTACCTGTCCTGTGGCGACCAGGTCTTTGAGAGGGTGTGTGGTGAGACTGAGGATGTCGTCGTCATGTCCGAGGTAGAAGCGCTGCGTGTGCGTCTGGCGGTTGTAGACCACGGCCACCGCCGCCACGTGGTACACCACCTCGCCCGCCGCCGTGTAGAACAGGTTGTTTCGACAGTCACAGCCCCGGTACCTGATAACACGTTAATAACACATTCATAACAGGTTAATAACAAATTAACAACACATTAATAACGTGTTAATAACAGGTTAATAGGGAGAGAGAGACAGAGAGAGAGAGGGGGAGGGAGGGAGTGAGGGGAAGGGGGGAGGAGTGTTACCCATGAACAAACTGCAGACGTAGCCCCTCCTCCGGTGCCTTCTGTCTCTTCAGGGAACCAATCAGCTTCTTCCTCAGCTGGGGGAGGTCCTCCTTATAAACCTGTGAGATATCAGAACAGACCAGATAGGGTGGGTTAGGGTTAGGCTGGGTTAGGGTTGGTTAGGGTGGGTTAGTTACGGTGGGTTCGGGTGGGTTAAGGTTAGGGCGGGTTAGGGTTGGTTACGGTGGGTTAAGGTTAGGGTGGGTTAGGGTTGGTTACGGTGGGTTAAGGTTAGGGTGGGTTAGGGTTGGTTACGGTGGGTTAGGGTTACCTGGCGTTCATAGCTCATCTGTGCTTCCTGTTCGATGTCTGAGTCGAGTTCCGGAACATCAGAAACGTCAGAGTCTGACTCACCGCTGTTAGAGTCAGCATAGCCCTCTGAGAGAGAGAGAGACACACACACACACACACACACACACACACACACACACACACACACACACACACACACACACACACACACACACACACACACACACACACACACACACACACACAATTTAGAAGACGCCTTTATCCAAAGCGACGTAAAACAATACATTTGTTTAAGTAAGTGAATCATCTATCCAACAGTCATCATAAGACAAAGTAATTATGTCGTAATGCCAGTAGGCTAATTATTATTTAATTTTTTTATAAGTATATTTTATTAGCAGGAGAGAAGGCCACTGCATCCACGTAGAGGCGGCGGTGCCAGGCGGGCAGCCGAGGTGGAAGAGCGGAGTGATCGGGCAGGCGGGGTTTGGGGGCTGACCATTGCTTGCAAGTAGGGAGGGGCTGTTCCCTTTGCCGCCCGGTAGGCGAGCACCAGGGTCTTGAATCTGATGCGAGCTGCTACCGGGAGCCAGTGGAGGGTGCGGAGGAGGGGGGTGACATGGGAGAATTTGGAGAGATTGAACACCAGATGAGCGGCAGCGTTCTGGATGAGCTGCAGAGGCCTGATGGTGGAGGTGGGGAGACCGGCCAAGAGTGTGTTGCAGTAGTCAAGGTGAGAGATTACAAATGATTGGACCAAAAGTTGTGCTGCTTCTCTGGTGAGGAATGGACGTATCCTTCTGATGTTGTAAAGGAAGAATCTACAGGAGCGTGCTGTCACTGTGATGTTCACCACACAGGATAAGTGGTTGTCAAGGATCACCCCAAGGTTCTTAGCTGTATGGGAGGAGGTCACAGTAGGGTTCTCTACTGTGATGGAGAGGGCAGGCTTTCCCTGGGAGGAAGAGCAGCTCAGTCTTGTCAAGATTAAGCTTGAGGTGGTGGTAGGAGCGATCGGCCAGGTAGGATGCAAACCAGGAAAGTGCAGAGCCAGAGATGACCAATTCTGAGAGGGTGGAGAGAGGGCTGCCGTAGTAGCTGTGTTATCCGGTGTAATCCATGTCTCTGTGAGAGCAAGGAAGTGGAGAGACATGAAACAGACATAGGCTGAGCTAGCCTCTGCTTTCCGGACAGTTCCAAAGTCCTCCCGTGACAGTGAGGTCATGGTCAGTTGAGCATGGTGGGTAGATTAGATTGGAAGGGTTGTGAGTGGAGGTGTAGCGTCGATGTGTCCTCCTGATGGAGGAAATAACAGGAATGGGGAGAAAGCACATTGTGATTTTTTGCTGGTGTAGAGGGAGAGGGTTAGTGGGCAAAGTATACACAGTACACTCAGGGTAATAAAGAAATGATCAAGATAGAATACAAATACTTAGTAGTATGGCCTTCCTCAATGGAGTCCACAGATAGACTCCTATGTCTTTGTGTCTGGAGACTCCACAGATAGACTCCTATGTCTTTGTGTCTGGAGACTCCACAGATAGACTCCTATGTCTTTGAGTCTTGAGTCTTCATGTCAGGAGGCTGTCGCTCTGCGCTCGTTACGAAATAAATGCAGATTCTGTGATTGCTGATGACTAGCAGGGTAGCAGCCCCTCCCACCTGACCATCAGTTAACGACCAGACAGGTTTCACCACTCAATCCCAAATGTATTAGTCGTGGTCCTGGGTGAGCAGGAGTTAAAGAGTGTTTAGGCCCTCCCACTGGAGACTTCAAACAGATGGCTTCCAATAGAAACTACTTAAGGCAGGACAGCCAAACAAACAACAAAATAGCACTCTGACTAGAGACAGATTAAACTGATTTACTCAGACTGGAGAACAGGCTTCACCACACACACACACACACCACACACACACACACACACAGACACACACACACACACACACACACAAAGAATCTTCATGAAATGTTACTTGTAAATCAATAAAACTAAAATGACAGGATGGTCGGACTAGGGTTAGTGGTGGTGTGTGTGTGTGTGTGTGTGTGTGTGTGTGTGTGTGTGTGTGTGTGTGTGTGTGTGTGTGTGTGCGTGTGTGTGTGGGGTCAGAGGTCACCTTGCAGCAGGGGCTCCAGGGCTCCATTCATGACGCCCTCCGGCAGGAACCTCCACTGGAACACGGCGTGGTCGGCCCCACCCACGCTGACCACCCACTGCCCGTCATGTGACCACCGCACGTTAGTCACATGGGCCGAATGACCGATGTACTTCTTGAACTTCGCCGCTGTTTACAGAGAGACACACACACACACACACACACACACACACACACACACACACACACACACACACACACACACACACACACACACACACACACACACACACACATAGTCAGGGGCTGAGCTGAGCTGAAAGTGATGATGTTGCGGATGGTTGCCATGGTAACGTACCTTTCTTCAGACAAGGGAACCTGAAGAGTTTGACGAGGCCGTAGTCGTCCCCGGTAACAAGCACGCCGCTGCTGTAGTTGGCGTCGGCAGAGTTGACATCCATCACATCTGAGTACTTAGGCCAGATCCCGCCCACCTCCGGCCCCACCACGCCTGTCCACGTCATCCAATGGACGGCCTTGGCCTCCTCTTTGGGGAGGAGCTTGCCCGCTGCAGAGGAACATGACAACATGTGACCTGATGATGTCACGGGTAGGACAACATGTGACCTGGTGATGTCACGACTCTCTCAGCCTGGTCTGCTGCTGTCCATCAACTGACAGGGTCAGGGGTCAGGGTTAGGAGTAGGGGTCAGGGTTAGGAGTAGGGGTCAGGGTTAGGGGTTAGGGTCAGGGGTAGGGGTCAGGGGTTAGGTGTCAGGGTTAGGGCTCAGGGTTAGGCATCAGGGTTAGGGTAAGGGGTCAGGGTTAGGGATAGGGGTCAGGGTTAGAGTCAGGGTTAGGGTTAGGGCTAGAGTCAGGGTTAGGTGTCAGGGGTTAGGGTAAGGGGTCAGGGTTAGGTGTCAGGGTCAGGGGTCAGGGGTTAGGGGTTAGGGGTTAGGTGTCAGGGTTAGGGTTAGGGCTAGAGTCAGGGTTAGGTGTCAGGGGTTAGGGTAAGGGGTCAGGGTTAGGGGTTAGGGTTAGGGGTTAGGGGTTAGGGTTAGGGGTACCTGGCATCTTGTAGAAGAACCTCTCTCCTGCTCCGTCATTGGTCTGGAGGAAGCGTCCATCTACTGACCAGTCCAGGTGGGTGATGAAGGCTGTGGAGCGACTGCATTCTCCCACCTGACAGGATATAGAATCATAATACATATATAGAATATTCTAATAATAATACATTCATATTGTAACATCTCGTCCTGTTTAGTTTATGTTTGTCTTGGTTTCATGTTATTCATTTATTGTTTCCTGTTTATTTTTGTGTTCCTCACCCTGTCTCTCGTTTCAGACACTTCACCACCTGCCCTTGTGTGTTTCCCGCCTGTGTGATTGTCTACCCCGCCCTGATTGGCTGAAGCTGTTCCTCATCATCCTTCTCTGTGGATTTAGTCTGTGTTCCTCTGTCTCTGTGCCAGTTCTAACCCTAACCCTAACCCCATCCCTAACCCTAACCCTGTGTTCCTCTGTCTCTGTGCCAGTTCTAACCCTAACCCTAACCCTAACCCTGTGTTCCTCTGTCTCTGTGCCAGTTCTAACCCTAACCCTAACCCTATCCCTAACCCTAACCCTAACCCTAACCCCATCCCTAACCCCAACCCTAACCCCAACCCTAACCCCATCCTTAACCCCAACCCTAACCCTAACCCTAACCCTGTGTTCCTCTGTCTCTGTGCCAGTTCTTTGTACCTTGGTGTCATATGTCCCAGCATTTCCAAGTATTCCTGGTTTTTGATCTCCAAGTGTGTTTTTGACTTTACCTTTTTGCCCATCCGACGGCTACTACCGGACGGCTGTCCCACCTAACCCTATCCCTAACCCTAACCCTAACCCTAACCCCTGACACCTAACCCTATCCCTAACCCTAACCCTAACCCCATCCCTAACCCTAACCCTATCCCTAACCCTAACCCTAACCCTATCCCTAACCCTAACCCTAACCCTAACCCTAACCCCATCCGACGGCTACTACCGGACGGCTGTCCCACGAACCGGTTGTTTGTCTCTGTCTCCCATCGCTCTCAGGTCATCCATTGGGCTCACACCTCCCTTCTCTCCTGTCACCTAACCCTAACCCTAACCCCATCCCTAACCCTAACCCCATCCCTAACCCTAACCCCATCCCTAACCCTAACCCTAACCCTAACCCTAACCCCATCCCTAACCCTAACCCTAACCCTAACCTAACCCTAACCCTAACCCCATCCCTAACCCTAACCCTAACCCTAACCCTAACCCCATCCCTAACCCCATCCCTAACCCTAACCCCATCCCTAACCCTAACCCCATCCCTAACCCTAACCCTAACCCTAACCCTAACCCTAACCCCATCCCTAACCCTAACCCTAACCCTAACCCTAACCCTAACCCTAACCCTAACCCCCTGTCTCCCATCGCTCTCAGGTCATCCATTGGGCTCACACCTCCCTTCTCTCCTGTCACCTAACCCTAACCCTAACCCTAACCCTAACCCTAACCCCATCCCTAACCCTAACCCTAACCCTAACCCTAACCCTAACCCCATCCCTAACCCTAACCCTAACCCTAACCCTAACCCTAACCCCCTGTCTCCCATCGCTCTCAGGTCATCCATTGGGCTCACACCTCCCTTCTCTCCTGTCACCCTGGGATACGGCGGACTCTCTTTGTAGTCAGGCAGCGCTTCTGGTGGCCGTTCATGGAGAGAGGTGGGAGAGTACATGGCTGCCTGTCCTGTGTGCGCTCAGAACAAGGTCTCCCGACACCCGTCTTCTGGTCTCCTGCGCCCGCTCCCTGTGCCTCATCGCCCCTGGTCTGACATCTCTCTGGACTTCATCACAGGGTTACACGCTTGGAAGGTAACACCACCATTCTGACGATGGTGGACAGGTTTTCTAAAATGGCTCCCTCTGCCGAAGTTGCCGTCCGCCAAGGAGACAGTGAAGGCAATGTTGATTCATGCGTTCCGTCTCCATGGATTCCCTAGGGATGTGGTGTCAGATCGGGGGCCACAATTTATCTCTCGGTTCTGGAAGGTGTTCTGCTCTCTTCTCGGTGCCACCGCCAGTCTCTCCTCCGGGTACCATCCCCAGTCTAACCCTAACCCTATCCCCAGTCTAACCCTAACCCTATCCCCAGTTTAACCCTAACCCTATCCCCAGTCTAACCCTAACCCTATCCCCAGTCTAACCCTAACCCTATCCCCAGTTTAACCCTAACCCTATCCCCAGTCTAACCCTAACCCTATCCCCAGTCTAACCCTAACCCTATCCCCAGTCTAACCCTAACCCTATCCCCAGTCTAACCCTAACCCTATCCCCAGTCTAACCCTAACCCTATCCCCAGTCTAACCCTATCCCCAGTCTAACCCTATCCCCAGTCTAACCCTATCCCCAGTCTAACCCTATCCCCAGTCTAACAGCCAGAGCGAGCGGCTCAACCAGGAGCTGGAGACCTGCCTTCGGTATCTCGTGTCCCTGGAACCCAGCCACTGGGTCGAGTATGTGAGTGTGTGTGTGTGTGTGTGTGTGTGTGTGTGTGTGTGTGTGTGTGTACCTTCTTGTAGCGCTGGGCCACAGCGTAGACGTCCACCAGGCCGTCATTGGACCCGACCGCCAGGAAACTACCGTCAGGAGAGAACTTGAGCTCATGGATCACCTCCTTCCTGTCCTTGATGTGGACCACCTCTGTCATATCCCTACACACACACACACACACACGCACACACGCACACAGTCCAGGAAATTATATATGTGTGTGTGTGTGTGTGTGTGTGTGTGTGTGTGTGTGTGTGTGTGTGTGTGTGTGTGTGTGTGTGTACCTGACCCGCAGCACGGTGAAGGAGCCGTCCTTCATGCCCAGTGCCAGCTGGGATCCGTCGTGGTTGAAGGAGACGCTGCGGACGGCCTCCTCCATGTTACACCTGGCCACCAGGGTGTGGGACGTCAGACTCCACAGCCTGCACACACACACACACACACACACACACACACACACACACACACACACACACACACACACACACCACACACAGTTAGGATTAGAGCCTGCAGCGTATGTGTGTGTGTGTGTGTGTGTGTGTGTAATATAAGCCATTTAGCTGAGGCTTTTATCCAGAGAGACATCCATTGCCGTGTGTGTTCATGGTTCAGTATAGACGATCCCAGCGGGAATCCAACCCTCAACCTCAGCATTGTCAGCACCGTGCTGCACCACTGAACCCCAGAGGAACACGTGTGTGTGTGTGTGTGTGTGTGTGTGTGTGTGTGTGTATACTGCTGCTTGAAAGTATGTGAACCCCTTGGTTCAAAGCCTAACCCTAACCCGAATTTTTTTGTTTGTTAAATAAACAATGAAAATATATCATATGTGTGTGTGTGTGTGTGTGTGTACCTGACGGAGCGGTCATCACTGGCGGTCACAGCGACCGGCTGCGTAGGGTGCAGGGTCAGCGCCCAGAGCTCGCCCTCGCCGTGACCAGTGACCAGCAGGACGGGAGAGTCTCGCTCCCTCACCATCACCTCAAAGATCTCGCTGTCCTGGGTGCCCACCACGATGCGGTCTGCCTTCCAACACACACTCCGGATGGACAGA
>NC_139672.1:17936563-17941563 GCF_951799395.1 Argentina silus | reverse complement strand
GTGTGTGGTGTGTGTGTGTATATGTGTGTGTGTGTGTGTGTGTGTGTATGTGTGTGTCTCTGTGTGTGTGTGTGTGTGTGTGTGTGTCACCTGATGATGTCATCGTTGTGTCCCATGTAGAACTTCTGGGTGTGGTCTCTGGTGTTGAAGACCACGCCCACCCCGGCCACGAAGTAGACCAGCTCCCTCCCGGCCGTGTACAGGACGTTGTTCCGACACTGGTGGCCACGGTAACCATGGACCCACTCCAGCCTCAGCTGGCAGCGAGGCGCTGTCTTATCAGCCATGACACAACGTCACCACGACCACAACCACACAACCACGACCACAACCACAACCACACAACCACGACCACGACCACCACAAGCACGACCACCACCACAACCACGACCACAAAACCACACAACCACAACCACGTCACCACAACCACACAACCACAACCATGACCACAACCACACAACCACAACCACACAACCACAACCACGTCACCACGACCCTAAACTCTTCAGATGCCGGACGGGCCCAGAATTGTTCTGAGTCTCTGCTTTAATTTGATTATTAATGTGATTATTGATGACGTTATCTCCTCGTCATGTGTCATATGTTATTGTGATGTGATCATATCAACACACACGTCGAGGTGTGACCAATCAAACGGCCTCCTGCTTCTGCATCAACAGCACATCTCTGATGTCAGGAACACTTCAGTCTGGCTCTGGTTTACACGATAGAGACAGATGACGTGCAGAGCTCCGGTGTCACCGGTTTCTGCTGCCGGTTACAACTATTCACTAATCTCGCCTCGCCTCCCCGGTCCACACACAGCTGCCCGTTAACGGGGGGACCCCCGTTCCTTCCGTCCAACCGTCTCCTCAGCATCACACATCATGTTCTATTCGGTGTTGAACGGATTCCAACACCAGGACTGAAGACGACATCAGATCAGATCAACCGGCATTAGCGAGCCTCTAATCCCGTCAGATCAGAGAACCGGTGAATATTTGTCCTCAATTTTTGTTGAGAAAATACACTGATGTCAGAACCGTCAGAGACCAGCCGGTAGCTGACCGGACCGGCGAGGCACGCGACCTCCTCCCGGCGGTTCTCACAACCGTCGACCGTCAAACCTTCCCCGTGCTTATTCCTGTTGAAACCACCGGATTACCAGTCGATTTATCCCCGTCCGGTCCCCGGTTCTACCGAATATCTGAACCTCTCCTCCGAAAACAGTCCGGTGTGTCCCTCCTCCAGCACCGCGCGGTCCAGGCTGTGACAGAGCCGGTAAGAGGGGAAACCCGGTAAAACCCGCTCCTGATATCTCGGTAGATTAAACCGTCAGTCGGTGATTTCCTCAGACACGGGACTGTAGTACGGAACAGGCTCGCGCAGCTACGTTCTCAGCGTCACGGTTTAGAGAATAACGGCTCCCGTCTCCCGGTCCGTCCGGTGCGTGGTTACCAAGACGCCGTTCAGGCCCCTCCCAGTTCTGATGACGAGCGCTGAGACGGGGATTAAAGACTACAACTCGGTCTCAAGTCTCGGAGTTGTAGTCTTTTATCCCCGTCAGCCTCATAACGAGTGATGGTTCTGACGTCACCA
Organism: Argentina silus; assembly: GCF_951799395.1. Classification (NCBI taxonomy): domain Eukaryota; kingdom Metazoa; phylum Chordata; class Actinopteri; order Argentiniformes; family Argentinidae; genus Argentina; species Argentina silus. Next base: position 17,939,964 of record NC_139672.1, on the reverse strand, counting down.
GAGAACATCAATTCCCAACATCCATTGCGGTATGACCCTTTTAGCGCGCGTCCACGCACGGAGCTCGAGTTGTCCTCGGTGCTGAACGACACACACACACACACACACACACACACACACACACACACACACACACACACACACACACACACACACACACACACTGAGAGAGGCTGGGGACGCTTATTGTTTTAGTATTATTAGTAGTAGTAGTAGGAGTATTATTATTATTACTATTATTATTATTATTATTTTATTATTATTATTATTATTATTATTATTATTTTATTATTATTATTACGGTTACATCTACCTTATCTTATTATTATTACTATTATTATTACTATTATTATTATTATTATTATTATTATTATTATTATTATTATTATTATTATTGTTGTTGTTGTTGTTGTTGTTGTTGTTGTTATTATTATTATTATTATTATTGTTGTTGTTGTTGTTGTTGTTATTATTATTACTGTTACCTCTACCTTATCTTATCTTATCTTCTTCTTATTATTATTATTATTATTATTATTATTATTATTATTATTATTATTATTATTATTATTGTTATTATTATTATTATTATTATTATTACTGTTATTATTATTATTGTTATTATTATTATTACTGTTACCTCCATCTTATCTTATTGTTTTAGTGTTATTAAGCCAGCTGGACCAGAGGGTTTCACTCCACCGGCTGGATTCTGTTTCTACCATTAGTAAACTTGGATTAGATTTGATTTGATTTGATTTAATGAGACATATATGTTTGTTTTTTTAGTTTTTAGTTTTTTTACATTTATGGCATTTACAGACGCCTTTATCCAAAGTGACTTACAACAAATACATTTGTTTAAGTAAGTGAATGATCTGAACATCAGTCATCAGAAGATAAAGTAGGCGGTTTTATTCTAACCCTACGGTGGGAGATTGGTCGTGACTCTGCAGTCCTGACAGCAGTGGGAAGCTCCTCCCACCAGCGGGGCGCCAGGACAGTGAAAAGCCGTGACCGAGTAGCACGGCTGCTGCATCCACGTAGAGGCGGCGGTGCCAGGAAGACAGCCGAGGTGGAAGAGCGGAGTGATCGGGCAGGGGGGCTTTAGTCAGGGTTAGGGTTAGTACAGGGTTAGTACAGGGTTAGTACAGGGTTAGGGTTAGTACAGGGGGGGTTGGGGGCTGACCATTGCTTGCAAGTAGGGAGGGGCTGTTCCCTTTGCCGCCCGGTAGGTGAGCACCAGGGTCTTGAATCTGATGAGAGCTGCTACCAGGAGCCAGTGGAGGGTGTGGAGGAGGGGGGTGACATGGGAGAATTTGGGGAGGTTGAACACCAGACGGACGGCAGCGTTCTGGATGAGCTGCAGAGGCCTGATGGTGGAGGTGGGGAGACCGGCCAAGAGTGTGTTGCAGTAATCAAGGCGAGAGATCACAAGTGTCGAGACCAAAAGTTGTGCTGCTTCTCTTTACACATCATCACCCTAACTCTAACCCTAACCCCTAACCCTAACTCTAACCCTAACTCTAACCCTAACCCCTAACCCTAACTCTAACCCTAACCCTAACTCTAACCCGAACCCCTAACCCTAACTCTAACCCTAACCCTAACTCTAACCCTAACTCTAACTCTAACCCTAACCCCTAACCCTAACTCTAACCCTAACTCTAACCCTAACCCCTAACCCTAACTCTAACCCTAACCCCTAACCCTAACTCTAACCCTAACCCTAACTCTAACCCCTAACCTTAACTACTAACCCTAAACCCTAACCCTAACCCTAACCCTAACCTTAACCCCTAACCCTAACCTTAACCCCTAACCCTAACCCTAACCTTAACCCCTAACCTTAACTACTAACCCTAACTCTAACCCTAACCCTAACTCTAACCCCTAACCTTAACTACTAACCCTAAACCCTAACCCTAACCCTAAATCCTAACCCTAACCTTAACCCCTAACCCTAACCTTAACCCCTAACCCTAACCTTAACCCCTAACCTTAACCCCTAACCCTAACCCTAACCCTAACCCTAACCCTAACCCTAACCCTAACCCTAACCCTAACCTTAACTACTAACCCTAAACCCTAACCCTAACCCTAACCCTAACCTTAACCCCTAACCCTAACCTTAACCCCTAACCCTAACCCTAACCTTAACCCCTAACCTTAACTACTAACCCTAACTCTAACCCTAACCCTAACTCTAACCCCTAACCTTAACTACTAACCCTAAACCCTAACCCTAACCCTAAATCCTAACCCTAACCTTAACCCCTAACCCTAACCTTAACCCCTAACCCTAACCTTAACCCCTAACCTTAACCCCTAACCCTAACCTTAACCCCTAACCCTAACCTTAACCCCTAACCCTAACCCTAACCCTAACCCTAACCTTAACCCCTAACCCTAACCTTAACCCCTAACCCTAACCCTAACCTTAACCCCTAACCTTAACCCTAACCCTAACTCTAACCCTAACCCCTAACCCTAACCCTAACCCTAACCTTAACCCCTAACCCTAACCTTAACCCCTAACCTTAACCCCTAACCTTAACCCTAACCCTAACCCTAACCCCTAACCCTAACCGTAACCCCTAACCTTAACCCCTAACCTTAACCCAGTCATCATGAGAACAAATCTCTGCTGGACCAGCAGTGACAACGTTATTAACAGTAGAGGAAGTACAGGGGGGTGAAGAGGTCTCTAGGGTCTCTAGTACAGGAGTTAGGGTTAGGGTTAGTACAGGAGTTAGGGTTAGGGTTAGTACAGGGGGGTAGTGGGGGTGAAGAGGTCTCTAGGGTCTCTAGTACAGGAGTTAGGGTTAGGGTTAGTACAGGGGGGTAGTGGGGGTGAAGAGGTCTCTAGGGTCTCTAGTACAGGAATTAGGGTTAGTACAGGGTTAGGGTTAGGGTTAGTACAGGGGGGTAGTGGGGGTGAAGAGGTCTCTAGGGTCTCTAGTACAGGAGTTAGGGTTAGGGTTAGTACAGGGTTAGGGTTAGTACAGGGTTAGGGTTAGGGTTAGTACAGGGGGGTAGTGGGGGTGAAGAGGTCTCTAGGGTCTCTAGTACAGGAGTTAGGGTTAGGGTTAGTACAGGAGTTAGGGTTAGGGTTAGTACAGGGTTAGGGTTAGGGTTAGTACAGGGGGGTAGTGGGGGTGAAGAGGTCTCTAGGGTCTCTAGTACAGGAGTTAGGGTTAGGGTTAGTACAGGAGTTAGGGTTAGGGTTAGTACAGGGTTAGGGTTAGGGTTAGTACAGGAGTTAGGGTTAGGGTTAGTACAAGGTTAGGGTTAGTACAGGGTTAGGGTTAGGGTTAGTACAGGAGTTAGGGTTAGGGTTAGTACAGGGGGGTAGTGGGGGTGAAGAGGTCTCTAGGGTCTCTAGTACAGGAGTTAGGGTT
>NC_139672.1:17926023-17928523 GCF_951799395.1 Argentina silus | reverse complement strand
GGGTGTGTGTGTGTGGGTGTGTGTGTGTGTGTGTGTGGGTGTGGGTGTGGGTGTGTGTGTGTGAGTGTGTGTGTGTGTGTGTGTGTGTGTGTGTGTGTGTGTGTGTCTATACAGAAGCTTGTCCTTGATCCAATCATCTGTGTCTCCTGACTGGCAGCTTTATGGGAACATGTTAATGAGTCATTACTACACTACAGTTGCTAGGCTACAGTGTTACTACACTACAGTTGCTAGGCTACAGTGTTACTACACTACAGTTACTAAGCTACAGTGTTACTAGACTAGTGTTACTAAGTTACAGTGTTACTAGACTACAGTGTTACTAGGCTACAGTGTTACTAGGCTACAGTGTTACTAGGCTACAGTGTTACTAGGTTACAGTGGTTAAACTCTGATTGTGTCTCCAGCTCCTCTGCTGCTCACTATAGCAAGCTATGTAACACACACACTCACACACACTTACACTCACACACACTCACACTCACACACACTCACACCCACGCACACACACACTCACACCCACTCACACCACGCAGACACACACTCATACGCACACACACTCACACACATGCACCCACATGCACCCACACTCACACACACGCACACACGCACACACACTCACACGCACGCGCACACACACACACACACACACACACACACACACACACACACACACACACACACACACACACACACACACACACACACACACACACACACACACACACAGGCTCTAAGCCTCTGATCTAATCTGTTCTCTGTCAGATAAGAGGATTTTGGTCTGACAGCCTGCGAGGATGCTGATTGGTTGTCTGCAGAGGTGCATGCTGGGTAAAGAGTGTGTGCTGGGGACAGACTGATGTCACATGACCTCCAGGGTGGAAGTCTCTACTCTGTAATCCCTCTTACCTTCCTGATCCTGATGATGATGATGATGTTGTTGTTGATGTTGCTGTTGTTGTTGTTGATGTTGTTGCATTTAACCCGCTTCACCCTCACTACCCCCCTGTACAAGTTCTCTCCTGTTAATATAAATAAATAAATAATTAGCCTACTGGCATTGTGACTGCCTATGGCCCTAACCCTAACCCTGGTGTGAGAATTGATGACTTTATCTTATGATGACTGTTGGAGAGATGATTCACTTACTTAAACAAATGGATTTGATGTAAGTCACTTTGGATAAAAACATCTGTAAATGTCATAAATGTAAAATGTAAATGTTGTTGATGTTATAATAACAGTTGTTGTTGTTGATGTTGATATTTTTGTTGTTGTTGTTATAGTAACAGGTGTTGTTGTTGATGTTGTTGATGTTGATGTTTTTGTTGTTGATGATGTTGTTATAGTAACAGTTGTTGTTGTTGTTGTTGATGATGTTGTTATAGTAACAGTTGTTGTTGATGATGTTGTTGATGTTGTTGTTGTTGATGATGTTGTTATAGTAACAGTTGTTGTTGTTGTTGTTGATGATAATGTTTGTGTTTGTCTCTCTCTGACAACAAGCAGCCAGACACGTTTAAACAATCAATAACTATTCTTTATTTCTCCTTCTTTTTTTCTGGGGGGGGGGGGGGGGGGTCGGGGGGGTCAGTAGCGTGTTCTGAAGCCGGTGATCTCTAGTTTGAGGAGGTTCCTCTCATTGGAGAAGACGGCGCGGTCTATACGGGAGGTGGGACTGCCCACTTCACTCAGCCACGCCCTCCTACGGAGAGACAACATTAATACTCAACTTTATTTTTATAAAACAGCATTACCAATGAGCAGATAAAACAGATATGCAAATAAAAACAGAAATCTAAGTAGAAAACAGTAAAACACATTTAAATTAATAAGGGCAGCATCAGTTAAAGACTTGTCTAGAAACAGGAGTTTTAATAAGAGATTTAAAAGAAAATACAGATCTTGTCTAATATCCTCAGGCAGGTCCTTCCAGAGTCTCGGGGTCCTAAAGGCAAATATAATATCTGCCATTTAACTGAGGCTTTTATCCATAGCGACTTACATTGCAGTGAGTGCATCCATTTTGTATCCACCCATGTTTCAGTATATATGGTCCCAGCAGGAATCAAACCCACAACCTAAGCGTTGTTAGCATCATGCTCTACCAACTGAGCTACAGAGGACCAAAGACACAGTCACCTTCTGTCTTCAGTCTAGGTTCTAGGCCAGAAGACCCTAACCCTAACCCTGCCTGAGGATCTTAGGGGATTAAAAGAAATATCAGAAATATCAGCCAAGCCTTAAAAGTTATCAGTAAAATATTCAAATCAATTTGAAAGCTAACAGGTAGCCAGTGTAGGGAGGCTAAAGCTAACAGGTAGCCAGTGTAGGGAGGCTAAAGCTAACAGGTAGCCAGTGTAGGGAGGCTAAAGCTAACAGGTAGCCAGTGTAGGGAGGCTACCATTGGGGTGATGTGGCCTCTTTTAATTTTTCACCCGTAACCGTGAGAGGGACTTTTCACTGAGGGAAGAATAGAAGTAGTTGTAATGAGATGAAT
>NC_139672.1:17911023-17918523 GCF_951799395.1 Argentina silus | reverse complement strand
CACGACATGGACCGACTCCGACAACAACCACCATTTACCAGGCCCGGTGGCGCCGTTCTCTCTCTACCGGATAACATTACCGGCTGAGCTGCACAGATCCGCCGGTTCCTCTCCCGCCGGGAGTGCTGAAGCCCGGTCCTCCCGACGTGGAGACGGTTTGGAGATCAGACAACCTGCGCAGCAGAAACACGCACTGCCTCGCGAGATTCCTGGAACCTGAGCCTCTGCAAGCTTCTCTCCGTTAACCGTTACATCTCCAATCTCCGTTAAAAATAATTATGTCATTACACAGCCAGCCCATACGGAAAGTAAATATAGTTAGAGTATATTAAAATATATTTATCATCATGCTAAATGTATTCGGAATACATCAATTTCCACTTTAAATATTACACACACACACACACACACACACACACACACACACACACACACACACATATATATAGAGGGAGACGAGGCCCGGGAGACCTCAGCAGTCCTGGGTCAGTGACCTTCAGAGGGAGGGGCTGCTTGGGCTTCCACACGCTCAGGTCAGAGGTCATACAGCTACGCATGAATGGAGTTACTGTAAATGACGTGTTGGTCCTGCAGAGGGTTAGGGTTAGGGTTAGGGTTAGGTTAGGTTAGGGTTAGGGTTAGGTTAGGGTTAGGGTTAGGGTTAGGGTTAGGTTAGGTTAGGGTTAGGGTTAGGTTAGGTTAGGGTTAGGGTTAGGGTAACCAGGAGAGATCCTATCCCTCATATATATATACCCACAACACTACACTAATACTGGGTAATACTCCCTTTATTACAACACTATACTAATACTGGGTAATACTCCCTTTATTACAACACTATACTAATACTGGTAATACTCCCTTTATTACAACACTATACTAATACTGGTAATACTCCCTTTATTACAACACTATACTAATACTGGGTAATACTCCCTTTATTACAACACTATACTAATACTGGGTAATACTCCCTTTATTACAACACTGTACTAATACTGGGTAATACTCCCTTTATTACAACATTATACTAATACTGGGCAGGGCCTCCCTTTGCTCTCTAAACAGCCTCAATTCTTTGTGGCATTGATTCCACAAGATGTTGGAAACTTTCCTCTGAAATTCTGGTCCATGATGACATGATTGCATCACACAATTCCTGCAGATTTTTCAGGTTCACTTTCAAGCTGTGAATCTCGTTCTACCACATCCCAAAGGTGTTCTATTGGATTCAGATCCGGTGACTGGGAAGAACTGAAGAACACTGAACTCATTGTCATGTTCATGAAACCAGTTTGAGACGACTTTAGCTTTGTGACATGGTGCATTATCATGCTGGAAGGAGCCATTAGAAGATGGGTCAATTGTGGCCATGAAGGGATGCACATGGTCAGCAACAACACTCAAATAGGCTGTGGCATTCAAGAGATGATTGGTTGGTATTAACGGCCCAAAGTGTGCCAAGAAAACATTCCCCACACCATTCCACCACCTCCACCATGAGAAGGTGTACAGGTGTTCCACCACCTCCACCATGAGAAGGTGTACAGGTGTTCCACCACCATGAGAAGGTGTACAGGTGTTCCTAATAAAATGTTTGGTGAGTGTATATCAGACATGTCCACTAGAGGTCCTCCTACACCCCACAGGTCAATACAGAGGACGCGTGTGTGTGCGTGTGTGCGTGTGTGTGTGTGTGTGCGTGTGTGTGTGTGTGTGTGTGTGTGTGTTTACTGAAGCTCTGATGATTGTAGGACTTGACCATGTGTTCTAATGTTTGACATCAGCCACTAAGCTTCTGATCGCAGACACAGAACACAGTGTACAGTAATCCTTACTGACACACACACACACACACACACACACACATACACACATACACACACTCACACACTCACACACTCACACACACACACACACACACACAGTGTGAGTGTTTGTGTAAAGGCCTGTGTGTAACTCAGGCATAAAGAGGCGTGTGTGCGTATGTGTGTGTGTGTTTGTATAGATGACTGACAGACTGTCTGTCTGACTGTCTGTCTCACTGTCTGTCTGTCTGAATGTCTGTCTGTCTGACTGTCTGTCTGACTGTCTGTCTGACTGACTGTCTGTCTGTCTGTCTGACTAACTGTCTGAGTGACTGTCTGTCTGACTGTCTCTGTCTGTCTGTCTGTCTGTCTGTCTGTCTGTCTGTCTGACTGAATGGTTGTGGTATTGATAAACTCTGATTATAAAGTCCTGGTCATATGTTCGTAGTTTTTATAGAACATCTATAGACACACACAGTCCAACAGTTCCATACAGAAACCCAGCTGACCTAATGACCTAACCCTATCCTACCCTAACCCTACCCTAACCCTACCTTACCCTAACCTAACCTTAACCCTACCCTAACCCTAACCCTACCCTACCCTAACCTAACCCCAACCCTAACCCTAACCATAACCCAATCCTACCCTAACCCTACGTTAACCCTAACCCTAACCATAACCCTATCCTACCCTAACCCTAACCATAACCCTATCCTAACCCTAACCCTAACCATAACCCTATCCTAACCCAATCCTACCCTAACCCTACCCTAACCCTAACCCTAACCATAACCCTATCCTAACCCAATCCTACCCTAACCCTACCCTACCCTACCCTAACTCTAACCCTAACCCTACCCTAACCCTAACCCTACCCTTCCCTACCCTAACACTAACCCTACCCTAACCTTAACCCTACCCTAACCCTAACCTACCCTAACCCTACCCTACCCTACCCTACCCTACCCTAACCTAACCCCAACCCTAACCCTAACCTACCCTAACCCTAACCCTATCCTATCCTATCCTACCCTACCCTAACCCTAACCATAACCCTATCCTAACCCAATCCTACCCTAACCCTAACCCAATCCTACCCTAACCCTATCCTACCCTAACCCTACCTTAACCCTAACCCTAACCCAATCCTACCCTAACCCTACCCTAACCCTAACCCTATCCTAACCCAGTCCTACCTTAACCCTAACCCTAACCATAACCATAACCCAATCCTACCCTAACCCTAAGCCTAACCCTAACCCTAACCATAACCCAATCCTACCCTAACCCTAACCATAACCCTATCCTAACCCAGTCCTACCTTAACCCTAACCCTAACCCTCACCCTAACCCTCACCCTAACCCTCCAGCATAGTCTAACAACTATTTAACACCGAGCTGTTTTTCAGAAACAGCGATTGATGTCTTTTATTCACCAGACTTAATTTCATCCTTTAGATAATTATTTATTCACTATCCAGAAACAAACAAGTTGTATGCCAAAAATATATTAATACTTCATTCAAATGAAATGATAATATCTTCTCCCGTGCAGCGCTGCTGGTGTCGGCTTATATTACCGCCACGTCCACGCGGCCGTTCTGTTTGTAATAACTATAACTGATTTGATGTCATTAATTTTCTTTAGTAAAAAATAACCAGAGTTTGATATTCATAACATTGACTGACTCAGATATAGACGTGTGTATGTACTGTGTTAACGGATTGAACACACGGTTCACGGCAGACAGAATCTGTCCGTCCTAAACAGACCAGACCAGACCAGACCAGACCCAGACCAGACCAGACCAGACCAGAACAGAACAGACCAGACCAGACCAGACCAGACCAGACCAGAACAGAACAGACCAGAGGTTTTAACATGAGTAGTTTTATAGTAGTAGATAGTAGTTTTATAGTATTAGATAGTAGTTTTATAGTAGTTTTATAGTAGTAGATAGTAGTTTTATAGTAATAGATAGTAGTTTTATAGTAGTTTTATAGTAGTAGATAGTAGTTTTATAGTAATAGATAGTAGTTTTATAGTAGTTTTATAGTAGTAGATAGTAGTTTTATAGTAGTAGATAGTCGTTTTATCTCCTCGTCCGCAGGTCTGTGAGTGTGTGTGTGAGGACAGTAACCCGCATATTCATCACAATCATTCAACATTTGGCTTCAAATATGATCATATTTTATGTATGATGGGCGGAAATGTGGTGAATATTTAAACAGTCAACATGTCTCCGTACACCCTCGCCTCCAAACAACAGATTCATCAAACTAAACCATTTCGTTTATTCTCAGTATTCTGGGTCGGCCACGAGGCTTCGCTTTACTCTGTTGTGAAATTTTTTACAATATGATTTATTGACTCTTCAAAACTAAATATAGTAAATAGTCTTTCCCATTTAGATGAATCGTAAAGGTGGATATAATTTGAGAAATAATTTATGATTAGTTATCAATAAATTACATTTTAAGTTATCAATGCGTCATCTTCCCGATATTGTATCAGAAAGGAAATCTTATTTATTTTTCGTAGTGAGACCGCAATATTATTATTATTATTATTATTATTATTATTATTATTATTATTATTAGTAGTAGTAGTAGTAGTAGTAGTAGTAGTAGTAGTAGTAGTAGTAGTGGTAATAATTATAATAATAATAATAATAATAATGACAATAATAGTAATAATAGTAATTAGTAATAGTAACAATACTGATAATAATAATAATGTTACTACTACTAATAATAATAGTAATAATAATATAATTTTTCACATCAACTTAAAAAAGACGAATGGTCCAGTAACATCTGCTGAAGTGAGGTGCTTGTCTGGCGTTGAAGTACGGATGTTTACAAGCAACTGTTTACGGCATTATACCTGACGATGTATTATCCTGAATTATACTGTATTAAACAGTATTATACTGAATTATGCTGAATTATACTACAACCTGATTGTGGCTCCTCGAATAACACGCATATAATAACAAGACTATTCATTATCATCATTACTATTATTATAATTAAATTATATTATCATTAAATACCTGACCACCATTATTATAATAATTAGGATTAGTATTACTTTATTGTGACTTGATTTGCCATGAGTGGTTTCCTAACTATCCACACAGGCATACGGAGGGTTCCTTAAAACTTAATACAAAACTCATATATAATAAATGAATAAAAAGTGCACAATTATGGCTTCATAACGTCAACATCCGTTTCTAATTCAGGACATTTCTGTCAGATTCATTGTGGGTTTGGAGGCTCCGTGGTTCTGTTGACATCAAACACAATCAGATTTGTACTGAAGGTTGATGACGTCTCTCTGTGGGTCAAGCAGGCTACAGTAGGCCTCCAAATAATAAATACATATATAGGATATATTAATACATTAACATCATAATTATATTATATGTATATTATATGTATTTGAATATAATAGAAATAAAGAGTCTTTGCTGCGCGGTGTGGAGAAGGGTTTCAAGAAAGAGATAAACACGGTTAATAAACGATAAGACGGAGAAGGAAAGATAGATGATAGATTGATTTTGTGAATGATACAAACCGGGTCCCGTGGCTCCTCTCCTCGCGGACAGACTCCCTTTACGGTGTGATTCAGCCTCGTGCGTCAAATCTACCGGTGACGAGAACGCGAGGAGACACCGGAGGGACACGCGGCCGGTCTCTCTCCTCTCTCTACTCTAATAAACGACACAAAAGGAGGTGAAGAAGTGGAAGCAGAGCTGTGAGGAACAAACAGAGGTGAAAACATCACACACAATGTCGACATTCATTCATTCATTCATTCGCGCGCTGACGGTCGGTAATCTCCGGTTTAGTCGTGATCTCTAACGTGGCGGAGGACCGCGAGGTGTCGTTAACATGACGTCACGTGTTTCTCGAGACGGTTCTGTTGTGTTCATGTTGAGTCTCATCCGGTCACGGTCGGTTGGACGTTTAGAAGCGACACGGAGGCGCGTGGGTCCCCCTCCTTCCCGCCTCGCGCCAGACTCGCTGTGCGCTTTTACGCCTCGAGAGCACCGCGTGCCCACTCCCTCTCTCTGTCTCTCTCTGTCTCTCTCTCTGTCTGTCTGTCTCTCTGTGTCTCTATCTCTCTCTCTCTCCAAACTGAATCGGCAGTACGGTTGTTTACGTTGTCAACATGTGGCCCCGCCTCTCGCGAGGTCGTCGGTAAAAACGGAGCTTCTCTAATTACCGATTTCTCTCCTCGCGCTATCTCTCTCTCTCTCTCCCTCCTCGCGCTCCCGTCATGCGTGTCGTGTCGCAGGTTGACTAGCTCGAGCTGACCTCTCCGCTCCTCCACACGTTAACGGACTCTCACGCCGTGTGTGTGTGTGTGTGTGTGTGTGTGTGTGTGAGGAGCTCGCGGGGGGAAGGATGGGTGAACCGGTCCAACCGACCACGGTGGTGCGCGAGTCTCACGCGTTCAGCATCAAGAGTCTCCTGCTGTCCAGCCCGCGCGCCTCCGCGCCTCCCTCGGGCTCGGACTCGGAGAAGTCCACCGACCCCGGAGAGATGGAGGAGTCCCCGGTGTTCGACGAGGAGAAGCCGCGAGACGAGGAGGAGGAGGAGGAGGAAGAGGAGGAGGACGGCTGTACCGGGCAGCGGCGGCGGGAACCTCAAACACAACAACCGGGAAAAACTGGGTCCGGTAAATGCGACAAGCCGCCGTTCAGCTACAACGCGCTGATCATGATGGCCATCAGACAGACACCGGAGAAGCGGCTTACGCTTAACGGAATCTACGAGTTCATTATGAACAACTTCCCGTACTACCGCGAGCACAAGCAGGGCTGGCAGAACTCCATACGTCACAACCTCAGCCTCAACAAGTGCTTCGTGAAGGTCCCGCGCCACTACGACGACCCCGGGAAGGGCAACTACTGGATGCTCGACCCCTCGAGCGACGACGTGTTCATCGGCGGGACGACGGGGAAACTACGGCGTCGGTCCGCGACATCCCGAGGGAAGCTTGTGATGAAGCGCGGGCTCCGGTTCGCGCCGCTGGGGCTCGGGCTGGGGGACCGGGGGAGCCACGCACCGCTGTACTGGCAGATCTCCCCGTTTCTACCGATCCACCACGCGCACTATAACGGATCTAGTCACGGGTTCCTGAACCAGGGCCACTACGGCTCGCTCCTGCCCGCTGTGGAACAGCTGAGCACCGGGGAACTCTCCCGGTCCCTCCTGGGCTCCACCGGCAGCCTCAGTCTGACAAACGGTTACAGTATGAACACATCTTCTTCCGGTTTGTTAACTGGACATAACGGTTATTTCATGTCGCACGCGCAGCAGACCCTGCAACAGAACGGAACCGGGTACGGTCTCTCGAGCTCTCCGCCGACGCTCATCTCGGACTCGTTGAGAAACAGTTTGTCGTCTTTTTCTTCCACCGGGTTTTCTGGAGTAACGGAACACAAGAGAGGGACACCGGCGGCCTTCCTCAGCTAGACCCGGACGGTGTCCCGAGGACCGTTAAACTGTTAAACCATCATAGATGTTCTCCGGTATGCTAGCCTGTTAGCATATTTCCATTTAACGAACTGTTTAAGTGTTATGCTAAAGGCACGGCATGGTTTTATTATTATTCATATTGACAATTTAATATTTGTTTAATTGCAATCGTTAAGTTATGTTTTGTATTTATTTA
>NC_139672.1:17898702-17900823 GCF_951799395.1 Argentina silus | reverse complement strand
AAACATGCTGTCTCCATAACCCACTATGTGTGTGTGTGTGTGTGTGTGTGTGTGTGTGTGTGTGTGTGTGTGTGTGGAACTGATGTTAAAAGCTGAATGAAGAGAGAGCAGATAAGATTTAGTGATTATTATGGGCTGGGGCTGGTTGCCATGCCAACCACTCCTCTGGGCTCAGCAGGACTCAGATAAGACCCTGGTCTTTGAACTTACTGTTGAGACATCTCTCCCTCTCTCTCTCCCTCCCTCCCTTTAACCCTCTCTCTCCCTCTCTCTCTCTCTCTCTCTCTCTCCCTCCCTCCCTTTAACCGTCTCTCTCTCTCTCCCTCTCTCTCTCTCTCTCTCTCTCTCTCTCTCTCTCTCTCTCTCTCTCCCTCCCGCTCTGAGCAGGTAAGATTTCACGCCTTTTAAGTCAACTTATTTTCTTGATTTAGGTCGTAGTTGTTCAGTTTTCTTTTAGAATTTAGAATTCTCATTTAGTTTTGGTTTTGTGTTTCATGTAGAGACACATCTTTGCTCAGTTCGGCATGTTTTGACAAATCACACACACACACACACACACAATAGCAGTGTGATATAGCAAGACATTAGCATGGTAATGTTATTATGTGTGATGTGTGGTCATAGTTGTGATTCTATCAGATAATGATGGTTGATAATTAATGATTCCTCATGATAAGATGTTGCTCTCTGACTCTTGACATTGTGCTGGTTACCAGAACACTCCAGAGAGGGTGTGCAGCCAGGGTGACTGTAGATGTCTCCTAACTGCATCTGGGGGATTCAAAGGTTGTTAGTCAGGGAGGACATGGAGGCTTCCTGAACCTCTGACCTGTAGAGAATCACCATGTAGGCGACACAGTCAGAAAGCACGGGACACATACTGTATATGGAGCCTGTAAAGAGGCCCTGCGCTCTCCAAACTAAAGGCTTCCTCGGGGTGGCAGAGAGCCTAGACGTTAGAGGTTAGAGGTTAGAGGTTAGAGGTTAGAGAGGCCGGCCATCGGTAGGTTGCTGGTTGGATCCCCCCCCCAGGAGGAGCCGGAGGTGAGCTGGTGACTGGAGGGATGCTGACATCATATCCAGGTGCCTACCACTGCTGTTGTGCCCTTGAGCAAGGCACTTAACCCCTTAGTGACCCTGACACTGTTCTTAACCCCTTAGTGACCCTGACACTGTTCTTAACCCCTTAGTGACCCTGACACTGTTCTTAACCCCTTAGTGACCCTGACACTGTTCTTAACCCCTTAGTGACCCTGACACTGTTCTTAACCCCTTAGTGACCCTGACACTGTTCCCAGCAATTGCATGGCTAATAAAAGGTGGTTTGTTTTGTTGTTGTGGGAGAACAGCGTTAGCAGCGTTAGCAGCGTTAGCAGCGTTAGCAGCGTTAGCAGCGTTAGCAGCGTTAGCAGCGTTAGCAGCGTTAGCAGCGTTAGCCAGCCAGTACAGACAGTGTTGCTATTCATTAGACCCACTGAGCAGTCATCACAGACAACAGTCTGTCTCTCTCAGGGGAAGGATATGAACGTGACACAGCGTCTCTCAGGGGAAGGATATGAACGTGACACCGTGGTGTGAAAACAGGTTGTGAAACAGAAAAACTGCTGCAGCAGCAAACTGGACTTCTGCTTCCTACCTCTGGTCACCATGACGCTGTCTGTGATTGGTCCACGACAGGGGGAGGGGGAAGGAGGGAGGAGGGAGGAGGGGGGAGGGAGGAGGGAGGTCTAGTGTAGAGGCATGAGAGAGAGGAGGATGAGGAGAGAGAGAGAGGAGAGGAGGTGAAGGAGAGGTACCTTCATATCTGTCTTCGGTGTGTGACATCATACAGGTGAGACGGAGCCCTTTAGCTCTGTGACTAGAGACTCACACACACACACACACACACACACACACACACACACACACACACACACACACGCGCGTAGACACACACACACACACACACACACACACACACACACACACAAACACACACACACACAAACACACACATACACACACACGCGTAGACACACACACACACACACAGACAGGCAGACAGACAGAGTGTGTGTGTGTGTGTGTGTGTGTGTGTGTGTGTGTGTGTGTGTGTGTGTGTGTGTGTGTGTAATGACACCA
>NC_139672.1:17891202-17896202 GCF_951799395.1 Argentina silus | reverse complement strand
AACACCTGGACACCTTCTCATGGTGGAGGAACACCTGTACACCTTCTCATGGTGGAGGTGGTGGAATGTTTTCTTGACACACTTTGGGCCCGTTAATACCAGTCAATCATCTCTTGAATGCCACAGCCTATTTGAGTATTGTTGCTGACCATGTGCATCCCTTCATGGCCACAATTGACCCATCTTCTAATGGCTCCTTCCAGCATGATAATGCACCATGTCACAAAGCTAAAGTCGTCTCAAACTGGTTTCATGAACATGACAATGAGTTCAGTGTTCTTCAGTGGCCTTCCCAGTCACCGGATCTGAATCCAATATTTTACATTACATTTTACATTTATGGCATTTAGCAGATGCCTTTATCCAAATCGACTTACAACAAATACATTTGTTGAAGTAAGTGAATCATCTCTCCAACAGTCATCATAAGACAAAGTAATCAATGCTCAGACCAGGGTTAGGGCCATTGGCAGTCGTAATGCCAGAAGCTTTTTTTTTATTTTATTAGCAGGAGACAACTTGTACAGGGGGGTAGTGGGGGTGAAGAGGTCTCTAGGGTTGGGGTTAGTACAGGGGGGTAGTGGGGGTGAAGAGGTCTCAAGGGTTGGGGTTAGGGTTAGGGTTAGTACAGGGGGGTAGTGGGGATGAAGAGGTCTTTAGGAGGGACTGTTAAGATGTAGCCTGAAGAGATTTTCAATCTACGGCGGGAGATTGGTAGTGAAAAGCCGTGACCGAGTAGTGCGGCTGCTGCATCCACGTAGAGGCGGCGGTGCCAGGCGGGCAGCCGAGGTGGAAGAGCGGAGTGATCAGGCCGGGAGGGTTTGGGGGCTAACCATTGCTTGCAAGTAGGGAGGGGCTGTTCCCATTGCCACCCGGTAGGCGAGCACCAGGGTCTTGAATCTGATGCGTGGAGGGTGCGGAGGAGGGGGGTGACATGGGAGAATTTGGGGAGATTGAACACCAGACGAGCAGCAGCGTTCTGGATGAGCTGCAGAGGCCTGATGGTGGAGGCGGGGAGACCGGCCAAGAGTGTGTTGCAGTAGTCAAGGCGAGAGATCACAAGTGTTTGGACCAAAAGTTGTGCTGCTTCTCTGGTGAGGAATGGACGTATCCTTCTGATGTTGTAGAGTAAGAATCTGCAGGAGCGTGCTGTCGCTGTGATGTTCACCACACAGGATAAGTGGTTGTCAAGGATCACCCCAAGGTTCTTAGCTGTATGGGAGGAGGTCACAGTAGAGTTCTCTACTGTGATGAAGAAGTCTTGGAGAGGGCAGGCTTTCCTTGGGAGGAAGAGCAGCTCAGTCTTGTCAAGATTGAGCTTGAGGTGGTGGGCTGACATCCAAGCAGAAATATCTGCAAGACACGCAGAGACACGTTTTGCCACCTGTGAGTCAGAAGGGGGGACAGAGAGAAAGAGTTGAGTGCCATCAGCGTAGGTGTGGTAGGAGAAACCATGTGAAGAAATTACAGAGCCGAGAGATTTGGTATAGAGGGAGAACAGTAAAGGCCCAAGGACAGAGCCCTGGGGGACCCCAGTGGTGAGGGCTCGTGGAGAGGACAGCGATCCTGGTAGGAGCGACCAGCCAGGTAGGATGCAAACCAGGAGAGTGCAGAGCCAGAGATGCCCAATTCTGAGAGGGTGGAGAGAAGGATCGGGGAAGTGTCTAGGGGAATGAGTAAAGGAGTAGGCATCAGAGAGGGCTGCCAGGGTAGCTGTGTTATCAGGTGTAATCCATGTCTCTGTGAGAGCAAGGAAGTGGAGGGACATGACGCAGGCATAGGCTGAGATAGCCTCTGCTTTCCGGACCGCTGACTGGCAGTTCCAAAGTCCTCCTGTGACAATGAGGTCGTGGTCAGTTGAGCATGGTGGGTAGATTAGATTGGAAGGGTTGCGAGGGGGGGTGTAGCGTCGGTGTGTCCTCCTGATGGATGAAATAACAGGAATGGGGAGAAAGCACATTTTTGCCAGTATAGAGGGAGAGGGTTAGTGGGAAATGTAGGATATAGGTAGGCTCAATACACTCAGGGTAATAAAAGAATTATCAAAATAGAATAAAAATACTTAGTAGTTTGGCCTTCCTCAATGGAGTCCTCATATAGACTCCTTCGTCTTCGTGTCAGGAGGCTGTCGCTCTGTGATCGTCACGATATAAATGCAGATTCTGTGATTGCTGATGACTAGCAGGGTAGCAGCCCCTCCCACCTGACGATCAGTTAACAACCAGACAGGTTTCACCACTCAATCCCAAATGTATTAGTCCTGGTCCAAGGTCCTGGTCCAGGGTGAGCAGGGGTTAAATACCTGGCAGGATAGTGTCAGGCCCTCCCACTGGAGATTGACAACACTTCACAGCAATTGACTTCAAACAGCTGGCTTCCAATAGAAACTACTATCAGAGCTTGAGGCAGGATAGCCAGAGCAAAACAAACAACTCAACAGCACTTTGACTAGAAACAAGATTAAACTAACTTACTCAGA
The DNA here is from genome assembly GCF_951799395.1 of Argentina silus. Classification (NCBI taxonomy): domain Eukaryota; kingdom Metazoa; phylum Chordata; class Actinopteri; order Argentiniformes; family Argentinidae; genus Argentina; species Argentina silus. The sequence goes on along the minus strand of NC_139672.1, from coordinate 17,893,723 downwards.
CTGGAGAACAGGCTTCACCACTCACTCAGTCCCAAATGTATTAGTTCCAATAGAACATTTGGGATGTGTGGTAGAACAGGAGATTCACAGCTTGAAAGTGCACCTGAAAAATCTGCAGGAATTGCGTGATGCAATCATGTCATCATGGACCAGAATCTGAAAGGAATGTTTCCAACATCTTGTGGAATCAATGTCACGAAGAATTGAGGCTGTTTAGAGAGCAAAGGGAGGTCCTGCCCAGTATTAGTATAGTGTTGTAATAAAGGGAGTATTACCCAGTATTAGTATAGTGTTCTAATAAAGTGCTCGGTGAGTGTTTAATACACTATTACCACTATTATTACAACATATATACACTATTACCACTATTACCACTATTACATAAACATTTTAAAAGGACACAATTTACACAGGTGATACAATGTTATTTTTCCAGACAACTGTCAGTTGTAACAGCAGCCCTCCTCCACGGACACACACACACTCACACACACACACACACACACACACACACACACACACACACACACACACACACACACACACACACACACACACACACACACACACACAGCCATGAGGACCCTGTTGACTGCGTTATCCACTTTCAAACATGCATAAAGTAGAGTGTTTATAGCACTGGACACAGTCATAACACAATGATCAAAGTCCATTCTCTGGTCCAGGTTTCTGATTGGAGGAGGTTGTGTCTACCAATCAGAACAGAGACTCAGGGACACTATTGATCACACACGTGTGGCCCCAGGGGTATTGATAGGTGATTGATCAGTTGTTGTGTAAAGTCCATGAACAGGGAGATGGACTCTTCCTGTCAGTCAACATGTTTTAACAGAACAAAAGCTTGTTGAAGAATGACAGATGAATGCTTGATGAAAGGATCCCTCAAAATGCATCTTTTTAAACTCGCTTTTAATCTTTAAGTATTTGTTTTGTTGTTTTTACTGACTGTGCTTTTGTTTGGCTTTTAATGTATCAATCTATTCATGTTCTCTCCATGGAATGTAGTGTCTTTAAGTCCTGAGAAAAGCGCTATATAAAAGAAATACGTTATTATTATTATTATTATTATTCCTGTCCAGGACAATCCTGTGGTGTGTGTATGCTGTGACGTCGAGCCATTGTTGCGTCAGAGCTGTCCAACGGTCTCCCCGTGAGATTAAAGAGAGACCACCTCGACCCGACTCTACATCACACAACCAAGGTACAGGTTACCCCACAAATGATGAATAGACTAGAATAACTGCATTTAGACAGGCGAGAAACGATGACATTCAGGAGATCAAACTTTGAACAAGTTGCTGGTTTGTTTGGTTGATTAAGTGTCAATGATTGACGCACAGTGCCGTTGCTGCTATTTGTTTTTGAATGTCTATGAGGCAGATTGTGAATTGTTACTTTTCTCCATCGGATATTTAGGTCCACAGGTGAATTATTACTCTGTTCTTCCTCCATTTCTCTTTCCATTTCTCTTGTCATAGCAAATTGTCTGTCGTCCGTTCTTCCGCGCCAGATAACAGATCGATAGCGGGCAGGTTTGGACACAATTAAATAGCATACTGTAAAATGTACTGTCGCTAACTATTTTACTATCAATATAACTTACTATGACTGACGGTTGAAATGGGTGTTTAAGGCATTTAAATGAGTCCTGAGGCTATTATGAGAGCATGTTAGTATTTACAATAACTGCCTAAAGTCTGCAAGCCATTGACTCCACCTGATGCTTTTTGTCTAAAATCTTCCTCAGGAAATGAAACGTTTGTTCAATTAGGTTTAAATCTGAAGGGTGACTTGGCCAGTCAACAACTTTCCGTTTTTTGACCCTGAAAAACTCCCTAGTTGCTATGGCAGTATGTTTGGGGTCATTGTCCTGCTGTATGATGAAGCTCCATCAAATGAATTTGGAGGCATTTGTACTGGAGCAGACAAGATGTTTCTGTACTTCAGATTCCATCCTGCTGCCGTCAGCAGTTACATCATCAATGAAGACAAGTGAGCCAGTTAGTTCTAGTTCTATACATGCCCAAAACAGAACACCCCCTCCACCATGTTTCACAGATCAGGTGGTATGATGTCGATCTTGGGCAGATCCTTTTTTCTCCAAACTTTCCTTTTGCAATCACTCTGGTACATGATAATATTTGTCTTATCTGTCCACAAGACCTTTGTCTAGACCTCTGCAGGCTTTTTAGGTACTTTTTAGCAAACTGTAACCTGACCGTCCTTTGTGAGGATAACTAGTGCTTTGCACCTTGCAGTGAAGTGTCTGTAGTTCTGCTGGTGAAGTATTGTGTGGATGGTCTCTGACACATTGACGCCTGCCTCCTGGAGAGGGTTCCTGATCTGTGGGACAGTTGTTTTGGGGTTTTCTTAATCATGGTGAGCATCCTTCAGTCATCCACTGTAGAAGTCTTCCTTGGCCTAGCAGCCCGTTTGTGATTGCTGAGCTCAGCAGAGCTTTCTTTCTTTTTAATGATGTTCCAAACTGTTGGTTTTGGTA
>NC_139672.1:17886202-17888702 GCF_951799395.1 Argentina silus | reverse complement strand
TAGATAGTTAGTTAGTTAGATAGTTAGTTAGTTAGTTAGTTAGTTAGTTAGTTAGATAGTTGGTTGGTTAGTTAGATAGTTGGTTGGTTAGTTAGCTAGTTAGCTTGTTTGTAAACATGTCATGCTTCCTGTAGGTTTGGTGTTGAGCTGTGACAGAGTGACATCATCACTGAGGAGGAACCATGGCCGTCCATGCACCTAAAGACAAGTTAGTGTTATTAGCTGTTATTAATGTGTTATTAATGTGTTATAACCTGTCATTAATGTGTTATTCACCGCCTGATGAAGTCACTGTGATGAGTTCACTCTAAATGTCAACCAATTTGGTCACACAATTTGGTGTATAACCCTGGTGTGTGTGTGTGTGTGTGTGTGTGTGTGTGTGTGTGTGTGTGTGTGTGTGTGTGTGTGTGTGTGTGTGTGTGTGTCTGTGTCTGTGTGTCAGGTATAATGCTGTGTGGTTGATCTTCTTCATGCTGGGCCTTGGAACCCTCCTGCCATGGAACTTCTTCATGACCGCCACCATGGTAACTAACTAACTATATATACACACTACTATACCACCATGGTAACTAACTAACTATATATACACACTACTATACCACCATGGTAACTAACTAACTATATATACACACTACTATACCACCATGGTAACTAACTAACTATATAGTTAGGGTTAGAGTTCACTCCTAAACCAGGAGCCAGGGTCAGAGTTCACTCCTAAACCAGGAGCCAGGGTCAGAGTTCACTCCTAAACCAGGAGCCAGGGTCAGAGTTCACTCCTAAACCAGGAGCCAGGGTCAGAATTCACTCCTAAACCAGGAGCCAGGGTCAGAGTTCACTCCTGATCCAGGAGACAGGGTCAGAGTTCACTCCTAAACCAGGAGCCAGGGTCAGAATTCACTCCTAAACCAGGAGCCAGGGTCAGAGTTCACTCCTGATCCAGGAGCCAGGGTCAGAGTTCACTCCTAAACCAGGAGCCAGGGTCAGAGTTCACTCCTAAACCAGGAGCCAGGGTCAGAGTTCACTCCTGATCGACACGAGGAGAGAATCCCAGTTCTCACCTGAGGTCACATGATCTGAGGTCACATCCTGTCTGAGGTCACATCCTGTCTGAGGTCACATCCTGTCTTCGCTGCAGTACTTCACCAGCCGTCTGAAGGAGCCCTCGGTGGGCGTGGTCGACTTCAGAGCCAATCAGACGGAGCCGCGCAGCGTGCTGGAGGCCAAGTTCAACAACGTAATGACTCTCTGCGCGATGGTGGCCCTGCTGGCCTTCACCTGCCTCAACTCCTTCCTGCACCAGCTGTGAGTCTAATACACCCTGACCCCAACACGACCACGCACCCCTAACCCCAATACAACCACACACACCTAACCCTAACACGACCACACACCACTAACCCTAACACAACCACACACACCTAACCCTAACACGACCACACACCTCTAACCCTAACACAACCACACACCCCTAACCCCAACACAACCACACACACCTAACCCTAACACGACCACACACCTCTAACCCTAACACAACCACACACACCTGACCCTAACACAACCACACACACACCTGACCCCAACACGACCACACACACCTGACCCCAACACGACCACACACACCTAACCCTGACCCCAACACAACCACACACACCTGACCCCAACACAACCATACCTAACCCCAACATGACCACACACCCCTAACCCTGACCCCAACACGACCACACACCCCTGACCCTAACACAACCACCACCACATACCATACCATACACCCTAGTGGTTAGGGGTCCAATTTATGATCTGTGTGTGTGTGTGTGTGTGTGTGTGTGTGTGTGTGTGTGTGTGTCTGTCTGTCTGTCTGTCTGTCTGTCTGTCTGTGTGTGTGTGTGTGTGTGTGTCTGTCTGTGTGTGTGTGTGCAGCATTCCTCAGAAGCTGCGTGTGATGGGCAGCCTGTTGGTGATCATGGTGGTCTTTCTCATCACTGCCATCTTAGTGAAGGTCCCCATGGAGCCCCTCCCCTTCTTCATCATCACCATGATCAAGATCATCATCATCAACTGTAAGACCTGCTCTCCCTCCCCCTCCCTCTCTCTCTCTCCCTCTCCCCCCCTCCCTCTCTCTCTCTCTCTCTCTCTCTCTCTCTCTCCTCCCTCTCCCTCCCCCTCCCACTCTCTCTCTCTCCCTCTCCCCCCCTCCCTCTCTTTCTCTCTCTCTCTCTCTCCCCCCCTCCCTCTCTCCCCCTCCCTCCCCCTCCCTCTCCCTCCCCTCTCTCCGCCCCTCCCTCCCCCTCCCTCTCCCTCTCTCTCTCTCTCTCCCTCTCCCCCCCTCCATCTCCCCACCCTCCCTCCCCCTCCCTCACTCTCTCTCTCCCTCCCTCCCCTTCTCTGTTGTTGTTGTTGTTGTTGATGTTGTTGATGTTGTTGTTGTTGATGTTGTTGTTGATGTTGTTGATGTTGTTGTTGTTGATGTTGTTGTTGTTGATGTTGTTGTTGTTGA
>NC_139672.1:17861202-17878702 GCF_951799395.1 Argentina silus | reverse complement strand
CACTCACACAAACATGCACACAGACACACACACACACTCACACAGACACTCACATAATAAGTGTTTATGTTTCACTGATGTGAACATGTTAAAGCACCCTTCACCAACTTGACAGTAGAAGAGATACTGTAGACAGTGTTGTGTTATTATGTCATTATACACACACACACACACACACACACACACACACACACACAATACAAATGAAATAACTGCCAAAATATCATTATGAAGAACTCATGAATAAACATGAAATTATGTATTTTTACACCTAGTCTGTACTTCCTGACCCTCTGCTTCCCTTCTTTTACCAGCCTGACCTTGTCTCACATCAGGGAGGTAGACAGGATGATGCTGTAGGAAGGTAACAGGATGATGCTGTAGGAAGGTAACAGGATGATGCTGTAGGGAGGTAACAGGATGATGCTGTAGGAAGGTAACAGGATGATGCTGTAGGAAGGTAACAGGATGATGCTGTAGGGAGGTAACAGCATGATGCTGTAGGGAGGTAACAGGATGATGCTGTAGGGAGGTAACAGGATGATGCTGTAGGAAGGTAACAGGATGATGCTGTAGGAAGGTAACAGCATGATGCTGTAGGAAGGTAACAGGATGATGCTGTAGGGAGGTAACAGGATGATGCTGTAGGGAGGTAACAGGATGATGCTGTAGGGAGGTAACAGCATGATGCTGTAGGAAGGTAACAGGATGATGCTGTAGGAAGGTAACAGGATGATGCTGTAGGAAGGTAACAGGATGATGCTGTAGGGAGGTAACAGGATGATGCTGTAGGAAGGTAACAGGATGATGCTGTAGGGAGGTAACAGGATGATGCTGTAGGGAGGTAACAGGATGATGCTGTAGGGAGGTAACAGGATGATGCTGTAGGAAGGTAACAGGATGATGCTGTAGGAAGGTGTTCTGTTGTTCATGCATTGGAGGAGAAGGTCTAGGGTTAGAGCTAACCCTAATCCTAACCCATTGGAGGAGAAGGTCTAGGGTTAGGGGTTAGGGTTGCTGTTTGGGGTTTTGGGGTTAATGAGGAATTGAGTTTCTAATAACTGAGAAAGTCATGTGACTCAAGGCCATCAGGTGTGCTGATGAAAGAAAATACACACAAATATTTCAGACACACCCCCTAACCCTAACTCTAACCCTAACCCCTAGCACCAGCGCCCTGAATCTAACCCTAACCCCTAGCACCAGCGCCCTGAATCTAACCCTAACCCCTAGCACCAGCGCCCTGAATCTAACCCTAACCCCTAGCACCAGCGCCCTGACTCTAACCCTAACCCTAACCCCTAGCACCAGCGCCCTGACCCTAACCCTAACTCTAACTCTAATGTGTCGGGTATGTAGGGTTAGAGTATGTAGGGTTAGGGTATGTAGGGTTAGGGTATGTAGGGTTTGGGTATGTAGGGTTAGGGTATGTAGGGTATGTAGGGTTAGGGTTAGGGTATGTTGGGTTAGGGTATGTAGTTCAAGATTCAAAGTGTTTATTATCATATGCACAGTAGAAAACATGTTTCACTGTACAACGAAATTCTTACTTTGCTGTCCGCAGAATGCCAACCAATGTAAAATATACAATACTAAAGAATATACAATATATACTAAACAAATGTACAAGACAGCAAAATTTAAGGCATAAAATAAAATAGCAGCAATAATAATAATAAAACAGTGCAAATGTAGCAGTGCAATTATGCAAACTGGAAAGTTCAGTTATTGAGATAGTAAGGTTATATTAATCTCCTATGGGTTGTTTAGGAGTCTGATGGCAGTGGGAAATAAGGAGTTCTTCAGTCTGGTGGTCCTGCATTTAACACTTCTGTACCTCCGGCCTGAGGGTAGAAGTGTGAACAGTCCGTGCTGGGGGTGGGTGGGGTCCTTGAGGATGGAGGCGGCTCTCCTGTGGACTCTGCGGTGGTAGATGCTCTGCAGAGAGGGCAGTGGAGTCCTGGTGATTTTCTCAGCGGTCTTCACCACTCTCTGCAGGCGTCTGCGGTCCATAGCAGTAGTGCTGCCGTACCACACAGTGATACAGCTAGTTAGGATGCTCTCAACAATGCAGCTGTAGAAGTTGCTGAGGATCTTGGGCGACATGACAAACTTCCTCAGCCTCCTCAGAAAGTACAGCCGCTGTTGGGCCTTCTTAACCAGCTGAGTGGTGTTAAGTGTCCAGGTGAGGTCCTCGCTGATGTGGACGCCCAGGTATTTGAAACTGCTCACCCTCTCTACTTCAAGTTCCCGGATGTACAGTGGCCGATGAGGTCCCCTCTCCTTCCTCATGTCCACTATCATCTCCTTCGTCTTTTCCGTATTGAGGGTGAGGTTGTTGTCCTCGCACCATGCTACCAGACTGGCCACCTCCCTCCTGTAAGCCGCTTCGTCCCCGCCAGTGATGCATCCTATCACTGCGGTGTCGTCTGCAAACTTTAGGATGGTGTTGTCCTTGTGGGAGGCGACACAGTCGTGGGTGAACAGGGTGTAGAGGATGGGGCTGAGGACGCATCCCTGTGGGGTGCCAACATTTGTAATAATGCTGGCTGAAGTCCTATTGCCAATCCTGACAGACTGGGGCCTGCCAGTCAGAAAGTCTAGGAGCCAGTCACAGAGGGTGGGGTGCAGGCCAAGTGTGGACATTTTGTGGATGAGTCTGTGGGGGATAACTGTATTAAAAGCGGAGCTGTAATCTACAAAGAGCGTCCTGATGTAGGAGTCTTTGTTTTCCAGGTGGGAGAGGGAATAGTGGAGGACAGCAGCGATAGCGTCTGAGGTGGACCTGTTGGGCCGGTAGGCATACTGCAGGGGGTCTAGGGTGTCCGGCATGCTGCTCTTAATGTGTGCCAGTACCACTCTCTCAAAACACTTCATAAACATGTAGTGTTAGGGTATTTAAGGTATGTAGGGGTAGGGTATGTAGGGTTAGGGTATGTAGTGTTAGGGTATTTAAGGTATGTAGGGGTAGGGTATGTAGGGTTAGGGTATGTAGGGTTAGGGTATTTAGGGTATGTAGGGGTAGTATATGTAGGGTTAAGGTATTTAGGGTATGTAGGGTTAGGGTATGTAGTGTTAGGGTATTTAGGGTATGTAGGGGTAGTATATGTAGGGTTAAGGTATTTAGGGTATGTAGGGTTAGGGTATGTAGTGTTAGGGTATTTAGGGTATGTAGGGGTAGTATATGTAGGGTTAAGGTATTTAGGGTATGTAGGGTTAGGGTATGTAGTGTTAGGGTATTTAGGGTATGTAGGGTTAGGGTATGTAGTGTTAGGGTATTTAGGGTATGTAGGGGTAGTATATGTAGGGTTATGGTATTTAGGGTATGTAGTGTTAGGGTATTTAGGGTATGTAGGGTTAGGGTTAGTTTGTTTGCTGCCACCTGATGGAGGAAGCAGGGAACTCCTCTCTCTGAAGCAGGAAGTCAACATGGCGGATGAGGCTGAAAGGCGTTTTAAACCACTAGGACAGATTATACAACAATAACTCAACATGGAAGATGAATGCCAGTTTTATTGATCAAGGAACTGAAAATATGACAAACGTTTCACCAGTCACACAGAGAACCTTCAGACGAGAGTCAAAGTAAATAAATAGTGTTCATCTGCTGGTGAATCAACAGCGTAGAAATTAAAGGACTACTCCCCCAGGCTGCTAGCACCCTAAACTATGCTACGCTAGCAGAACATAACCAACAGGTGTGATCATGTGTTCATATTTATATGTTGCCCCGTACAAACTGTACATAACTCCCTATGGTAACATCAGAATCATAGTGGATTTCTCACAGCTATTTACAAACATGTTTCATATTCACACACCCCATCGTAAGCTTTGAGCAAAAAAAAAAACAATCTGTCGTAGCATTTGACATGGTCCAGATTCTTCTAGAACACATTCTGCTACTCAACTCTAATACTTCAGTTCCAACGGGTTTAAAAAAAAAAAAAAACTATGAAAACAACAAATCTGTCCAGTAGATGTTCCAGCATCGCCATGGTTACCCGCACCTCTGTGATACGTCGTTGGTATCAAAACAAAGTCTTCCGATTGGCTGCTGTATGTGTCAGTCAACACAGCTTTCTGATGTCGCCGCAGAATGTCAGCATCTTATTGGCCTTCAAGAGGACAGACACGGCTGTCTGACTTCTAATACCCCCCCCTCTCCGTAGCAGTGCCTTCTAATAACCCCCCCCCCCCCCCCCCCGTCTGTAGGAGTGCCTTCTAATACCCTCCCCTCGCTGTCTGTAGGAGTGCCTTCTAATACCCCCCCCTCGCTGTCTGTAGGAGTGCCTTCTAATTAATACCCCCCCCCCCCCCTGCTGTCTGTAGGGGTGCCTTCTAATACCCCCCCCCTCGCTGTCTGTAGGGGTGCCTTCTAATTAATACCCCCCCCCCCCCCCCCCCCCCCCGCCTTTTAGAAATGGCCTCGACCAGTCAGTTAGACTGGAGCAGATCTCTGGAGCAGAGCTGGTACTGGTGGGACTGGTTTAACTGGTACTGGGTAACTGTGCTTACTGTAACATCCAATATGAACAGAGTGTTTTGTTGTTGGAAGGAGTCAAACCACGCACGCACGCACGCACGCACACACGCACACACACACACAACGACATCTCCAGCGTGGTGCTACGCTACGCCGACTGGGACAAACCTCAGTGGTACCGCAGTGAGACACTACAGCAGAACGTGCTGTTCCTGTCCGTGTTGCCATAGCTACCGCCTTCATAGCTTCGCTTTGTGTCAAAACATAACAACAACACAACGGAACAATGTTCAATCAAACAAACTAAACTAAAATGGATGTAAACATTTGTTTTGGAAAACAAAGAACACCTGAGACTATTGAAACGGTAGTGCTCTAAAGTTGTAGTCTTCTAAAGTTGTAGTCCTCCAATCGTTGTCGTCCTCTAGTTGTAGTCCTCCATCATTGGCTAAATGTTGCTATTGCACATTCCTGATACACGTTGATGAAACATCCTTTTATTGTTACCATGGAGACATCGTCCACATCAGAGTCATGGTGATTAAAAGAAATTTAAAAAAAACACACACAGGACTACAGAGACCTCTAGTTGACCCCTAGATGATTCCCGGTTTACCCCTAGCTGACCACAGCGTCGTCATGGCAACTTCACTTCTACATAGGACTGTAGATGGGACACAAACGTGTGGAAGTATTGCTATTCATTGGTGCTGTATAAGAGGCCTGTCCCTCCAACTGGGGAGCACTCTGCTAAGGTTCTAGAAGGTTCTGTCCCTCCAACTGGGGAGCACTCTGCTAAGGTTCTAGAAGGTTCTGTCCCTCCAACTGGGGAGAACTCTGCTAAGGTTCTAGAAGGTTCTGTCAGTAGAACTGGGGAGCACTCTGCTAAGGTTCTAGAAGGTTCTGTCAGTAGAACTGGGGGGCACTCTGCTAAGGTTCTAGAAGGTTCTGTCAGTAGAACTGGGGAGCACTCTGCTAAGGTTCTAGAAGGTTCTGTCAGTAGAACTGGGGAGCACTCTGCTAAGGTTCTAGAAGGTTCTGTCAGTAGAACTGGGGAGGACTCTGCTAAAGTTCTGTGTCGACATGTACACTTCTACCCTACAGAGTACACCAGTGCACTCATTGGGACAGGCTCAGTCTCTACCCTAAACACACTCAGAAGTACCCTGAATACTGTCTGTCTGTCTGCCTGCCTGTCTCCTAGCCCTGTCTGTCTGTCTGCCTGTCTGCCTGCCTGTCTCCTAGCCCTGTCTGTCTGTCTCCTAGCCCTGTCTGTCTGTCTGTCTGTCTGTCTGTCTGTCTGTCTGCCTGCCTGCCTGCCTGCCTGCCTGCCTGCCTCCTAGCCCTGTCTGTCTGTCTGTCTGTCTGTCTGTCTGCCTGTCTCCTAGCCCTGTCTGTCTGCCTGTCTGCCTGCCTGTCTCCTAGCCCTGTCTGTCTGTCTGTCTGTCTGTCTGTCTGCCTGTCTCCTAGCCCTGTCTGTCTGCCTGTCTGCCTGCCTGCCTCCTAGCCCTGTCTGTCTGTCTGTCTGTCTGTCTGCCTGTCTGTCTGTCTCCTAGCCCTGTCTGTCTGTCTGTCTGTCTGTCTGTCTGTCTGCCTGTCTCCTAGCCCTGTCTGTCTGTCTGTCTGTCTGTCTGCCTGCCTGTCTGTCTGTCTGTCTGTCTGTCTGTCTGCCTGTCTCCTAGCCCTGTCTGTCTGTCTGTCTGCCTGCCTGTCTGTCTGTCTGTCTGTCTGTCTCCTAGCCCTGTCTGTCTGCCTGCCTGTCTGTCTGTCTGTCTGTCTGTCTGCCTGCCTGTCTGTCTGTCTGTCTCCTAGCCCTGGCAAACCAAACCAGTGATCTGATGCTTGGTCAACGTTTAACACCAGAGGAGCGGCTATTAGTGTTGTTAGGCCAACTCTACGATGAGGAGGATCCTGTACCAACTCTACGATGAGGAGGATCCTGTACCAACTCTACGATGAGGAGGATCCTGTACTAACTCTACGATGAGGAGGATCCTGTACTAACTCTACGATGAGGAGGATCCTGTACTAACTCTACGATGAGGAGGATCCTGTACTAACTCTACGATGAGGAGGATCCTGTACTAACTCTACGATGAGGAGGATCCTGTACTAACTCTACGGGGGATCCTGTACTAACTCTACGATGAGGAGGATCTTGTACTAACTCTACGATGAGGAGGATCTTGTACTAACTCTACGATGAGGAGGATCTTGTACTAACTCTACGGGGGATCTCAGGTCTGATGACTGTGGTGGATGTTGAGGAGAGAGATGTTGGGAAGATTGTCAGAACCATGATGACGACTCCTCCTCCTCCCATCTCCTCCCATCTCCTCCTCCTCCTCCTCCTCCTCCTATCTCATCTCATCTCCTCCTCCTCTCCTCCCATCTTCTCCTCTCCTCCTCCCATCTACAACACCAGCTCAACTAAAGAACTGTCGCTGGAACATTCTAATGTTCTCGAGTTGAGAGTGTTCTAGGTGTGTTCTAAGGAGCTCCAGGATGGGAGGGAGCCTCTGCTCCCTAAACTACAGATGAGAACAGGGAACACTCCATGTTCATGGTTGGAGGTGTGTGTGTTTATCCTTTAAGGTAGAAGAGGTGAAATCAAACAAAGACCAAACAACAGGGGAGGGGGGAGGGGGGGGGAGGGGGGGGCTTAGGAACATGATTCCACTGGAAGCCTTGTGTCCGTTCCTCCGCATCCGGAACTCACCCCAGTGGGTTGTGGGTAATGGCCCCCCTCCTCAGGGCAACAGTTTGCATCTCACCCCACCAGAGACAAAACAATAATAAAACACTAAAACATTTGGCTTTAGAATATTTACAGTCTGTTGGCAGCTGAGTGTCCAGGGTTTCCTCTTCACAACGTTCCAGAGCGGAGCAGGGTTCTAGTGAGAAGGTTCCACAGGGGTTCTAGTGAGAAGGTTCCTTTCTACATGGGTTCTAGTGAGAAGGTTCCACAGGGATTCTAGTGAGAAGGTTCCTTTCCACAGGGGTTCCAGGTTCCACAGGGGTTCTATTCTTTAGGGGTTCCAGTAACAATGTTCCATTCTGCAGGGTTCTAGTAACAAGGTTCCAGGGTTCTATTTTGTTCTATTATTTAGCGGTTCCAGTTGTATCAGAACATCAGACTGGAGACAGTTCACCGGCCATCTCAGACAGAGTTCACATCATCACCTGCCACAATAGAACCCTCTGTGTGTGTGGGTGTGTATATGTGGGGGGGGGGTCTCTCATTGGACGCCACAGACTTTTACAATCCAATCTAAACTCAAGATGTCCGTTTGTTGTCCTTTCTTTGTCTTCCTCCTCTCCTCTCCTGTCCTTTCCTCCTCCTCCTCTTTCTCTACCTCTCCTCTCCTGTCCTCTCCTCCTCCTCCTCTTTCTCTCCTCTCCTGTCCTCTCCTCCTCCTCCTCTTTCTCTCCTCTCCTCTCCTCCTCTTTCTCTCCTCTCCTCTCCTCTCCTCCTCTTTCTCTCCTCTCCTGTCCTCTCCTCCTCCTCCTCCTCCTCTTTCTCTCCTCTCCTCTCCTCTCCTGTCCTCTCCTCCTCCTCTTTCTCTCCTCTCCTCCTCCTCCTCCTCTTTCTCTCCTCTCCTCTCCTCCACCTCTCCTCTCCTTACTGGTGAACCTCGTTAGCGATGAGGCTGTCCTCTCCGGACAGGAAGTCGGCCTCGTTGAGGCTGTTCCCGGCGTTGATCATCTCCTCGTCCTGCGAGGACCCGCGGTCGTCCTCCCCACTGCCTGCACCGGCCTCGTCTGTGGCCGGGTCCTGAAGGACCTGGGCGATGTACATCTGCTGCTGCTACACACACGCACACGCACACGCACATGCACACGCACACACAGTTAACATGGCAGGAGAACCAGATTTTCATATCCGTTTTATCAGGCACATTTATAAAGCACTTTATAACACTGTTTGAAAAAGGTGCAAAATAATTCAAGTTTATTATTATTGTTACATTTCTAACATGTTAACTGCTGGTGACTCAACCCTAGCCCCGCCCCCTGGTTATCCCAGAGAGGAGGGGGGCGTGGCTTACTTGGGACTTGTTGGCAGGGGGGGAGGAGCGAGGGGGGCGCCCGTTCTCCACCCCGTCGACATCAGTCTCTTTGGTGTCGATCTGGAAGGCAAGAGGGGGAGGGGTGGGGGCGGAGCCAGGGAGGGTGGGGGAGGGGACAGGGACGGTGGGGGAGGGGCAGGGAGGGTGGGGGAGGGAAGAGAAGCAGGAAGAAGACAGGTTACAGCTTCTCGTCTAAGGGAACAAGAGTAGCTACCTGAATGTGTATGTGTGTGTGTGTGTGTGTGTGTGTGTGTCGTACCTTCAGCACGGTGACTCGTACCTTGTAGTTGTGAGCGCTGAGGTACTTGAAGTGACCGAAGCAGACATGAGAAAGACAGACAACGATGGTGATGATCAGGACCACCAGGGTGAACATGGAGGTGGGCGTCACGAACCCTGGGACAGGAGAACACAGTAGAACACAGGAGAACACAGTAGAACACAGGAGAACACAGGAGAACACAGGAGAACACAGGAGAACACAGTCACAATCCTGTCTCGGAGGTCTACGGTCAATTCCTTCGACCTCATGGCCTGGTTTTTGCTCTGACATGCACTGTCAACTGCGGGACCTTATACAGACAGGTGTGTACCGTTCCAAATCATGACCAATTAATTGAATTTACCACAGGTGGACTTCAATCAAGTCGTAGAAACATCTCAAGGATGATCAATGGAAACATGATGCACCTGAGCTCAATTTTGAGTGTCATAGCAAAGAGTCTGAATACTTATCTAAATGTGATATTTTTTTTAATAAATTAGCAAACATTTCTAAAAACCTGTTTTGGCTTCATCATTATGGGGTATTGATGTGTAGATTGATGAAGAAAAAATGAATTGAATTCATTTTAGAATAAGGCAGGAACATAACAAAATGTGGAAAAAGTGAAGGGGTCTGAATACTTTCCGAATTTTTGTGTGTGTGTGTGTGTCTACTGCAACGCACTCTTGGCCGGTCTCCCCGCCTCCACCATCAGGCCTCTGCAGCTCATCCAGAACGCTGCCGCCCATCTGGTGTTCAACCTCCCCAAATTCTCCCATGTCACCCCCCTCCTCCGCACCCTCCAAGCAATGGTCAGCCCCCAAAGCCCCCCGGCCCGATCACTCCGCTCTTCCACCTCGGCTGTCTTCCTGGCACCGCCGCCTCTACGTGGATGCAGCAGCCGCGCTACTCGGTCACGGCTTTTCACTGTCCTGGCGCCCCACTGGTGGGAGGAGCTTCACACGGCTGTCAGGACTGCAGAGTCACTACCAATCTCCCGCCGTAGATTGAAGACCCATCTCTTCAGGCTACATCTTAACTGTCCCTCCTAAAGACCTCTTCACCCCCACTACCCCCCTGTACTAACCCTAACCCTAGAGACCTCTTCACCCCCACTACCCCCCCTGTACTAACCCTAACCCTAGAGACCTCTTCACCCCCACTACCCCCCTGTACTAACCCTAAAGACCTCTTCACCCCCACTACCCCCCTGTACTAACCCTAACCCTAGTGACCTCTTCATCCCCACTACCCCCCTGTACTAACCCTAACCCTAGTGACCTCTTCATCCCCACTACCCCCCTGTACTAACCCTAACTCCTGTACTAACCCTAACCCTAAAGACCTCTTCACCCCCACTACCCCCCTGTACTAACCCTAACCCTAGTGACCTCTTCATCCCCACTACCCCCCTGTACTAACCCTAACTCCTGTACTAACCCTAACCCTAAAGACCTCTTCACCCCCACTACCCCCCTGTACTAACCCTAACCCTAGTGACCTCTTCATCCCCACTACCCCCCTGTACTAACCCTAACTCCTGTACTAACCCTAGAGACCTCTTCACCCCCACTACCCCCCTGTACAAGTTTCTCTCGTGTTAGACGTGACGTGTGTAGACGTGTGTGTAGACGTGTGTAGACGTGTGTGTAGACGTGTGTGTACCTGTGCGTACGGTGGAGAAGAAGAGCAGCCAGAACAGACAGAGGATGGGAGCTGCCACCACCTGGGTCACGGCTCCAGAGTGGATCTTCTTGTCCAGCTTGGAGGGCAGGTAGGCGTAGTACATGTTGTACCTGTCCACGAGGTGCTTCAGCAGCATGTACATCAGCCCTGGGGGGGGGGGGGATACATTTAGTTTCAGTATCTAGCTGTTTTTAATAAATGCCTAGGGATAATAACAAACAAATACATACAGTTAGGTTCATATATATTTGGACTTTGACACAATTTGTGTTATTTTAGCTGTTTACCAAAACATATTCAAGTTACAGTTATATAATGAATATGGGCTTAAAGTGCAGACTCAGCTTTAATTTGAGGGTATTCACATCTAAATTGGAGGAAGGGTTTAGGAATCACAGCTTTTATATGTAGCCACCTCTTTTTCAAGGGACCAAAAGTAATTGGACAATTGACTCAAAAGCAGTTTCATGGACAGGTGTGGGCTATTCCTTTGTTATTTCTGTATCAATTAAGCAGGTAAAAGGTCTGAGTTGATTCCAAGTGTGGCATTTGCATTTGGAAGCTGTTGCTGTGAACGCACAACATGCGGTCAAAGGAGCTCTCAGTGCAAGTGAAACAGGCCGTCCTTAGGCTGCAAAAACAAACAAATCCATCAGAGAGATAGCAGCAACCTTAGGAGTGGCCAAATCAACAGTTTGGTACATTCAGAGAGAAAAAGAACATACTGGTGAGCTCAGCAACACAAAAAGGCCTGAATGTCCACGGAAGACAACAGTGGTGGATGATCACAGGATCCTTCACATGGTAAAGAAAAACCCCTTCACAACATCCAGCCAAGTGAAGAACACTCTCCAGGAGGTCGGCATGTCATTATCCAAGTCTACCATGAAGAGAAGACTTCACGAGAGCAAATACAGAAGGTTCACCACAAGATGCAAACCATTCATAAGCCTCAAGAACAGAAAGGCCAGATTAGACTTTGCCAAAAAACATGTAAAAAAGCCAGCCCAGTTCTGGAACAGCATTCTTTGGACAGATGAAACTAAGATCAACCTGAACCAGAATGAAGGGAAGAAAAAAGTATGGAGAAGGCTTGGAACTGCTCATGGTCCGAAGCATACCACATCATCTATAAAACACGGTGGAGGCAGTGTGACGGCATGGGCATGCATGGCTTCCAATGGCACTGGGTCACTAGTGGTTATTGATGATGTGACAGAAGACAGAAGCAGCCGGATGAATTCTGAAGTGTTTAGGGATATACTGTCTGCTCAGATTCAGCCAAATTCAGCAAAGTTGATTGGACGGTGCTTCACAGTACAGATGGACAATGACCCAAAACATACTGCGAAAGCAACCCAGGAGTTTTTTAAGGCAAAGAAGTGGAATATTCTGCAATGGCCGAGTCAATCACCTGATCGAGCATTTCACCTGCTGAAGACAAAACTAAAGGCAGAAAGACCCACGAACAAACAACAACTGAAGACAGCTGCAGTGAAGGCCTGGCAAAGCATCACAAAGGAGGAAACCCAGCATTTGGTGATGTCCAGGGGTTCCAGACAAAGTTCTCGACAAAGTATTAAAAATGAACATTTTATTTAGGATTATGTTAATTTGTCCAATTACATTTGAGCCCCTGAAAATAGGGGACTGTGTATAAAAATGGTTGCAATTCCTAAACGTTTCATACGATATTTTTGTTCAACCCCTTGAATTAAAGCTGAAAGTCTGCACTTCAGTTGCATCTCGATTGTTTCATTTCAAATCCATTGTGGTGGCGTACAGAGACAACATTATCAACATTGTGTCACTGTCCAAATATTTCCGGACCTAACTGTATATCACACAGTCTCTGAGCCCTGTGATTGGTCGGCTGGTGACCTACCGAAGGGTACGATGATGGGGCAGGTGATGCTGTAGGTCATGACCACGGTGAACACACACATCATCCAGGCGTAGGCCGCGCCGAACTGGAACTCATAGGCCTGGTGCTGTACACACACACACACACACACAGTTGGTTCTGACGTTCTATTGGCTGATTGATCTGTTTGGTCCTCATGACGCTAGTGGGATGTGTTCTACAGGAAGTGAGGCGTGTTCTACAGGAAGTGAGGTGTGTTCTAAAGGAAGCAGCTCACCCTCTTGACGTTGCGTCTCTCTGCGGCTGAGCGGGCCAGACACAGGCGGATCATGTACATCAGTAACCCCGGGATACGCAGCAGGTCCATGGCGTTGCCAATGAACGCCGACGCGATGACATAGTTAACAAAGAACGCTCCGTTGTCAGGCAGGAACACGCACCTGGGGGGCGGGGGGGCGGGGGGGGGCATCAGCAACTAACACACAGTCACACACAGAAATGAACTACTAACTATTAACTACTAACTATTAACTACTATCTACTATTAACTACTACTAACTATTAACTACTATCTACTATTAACTACTACTAACTATTAACTACTACTAACTATTAACTACTATCTACTATTAACTACTACTAACTATTAACTACTAACTATTAACTACTAACTATTAACTACTATCTACTATTAACTACTACTAACTATTAACTACTACTAACTATTAACTATTATCTGTTAATACATATATACTGCTAGACTGCATTACCTATACAGCTCATATGCCGCTACACTGCTCATACTGTAACTATTTATTCTGCTATAATGCTACTGCTACTCACATACTGCTATACTGCACTGCTATATATACTGCTTATACTATACTATATTATACTGCACTACTACTGATCATATATTGCACTACCTGTAAATACTGTTCATTGCACTTTCTGCTATTTTGCACTTCTGGTTAGACGCTAACTGCATTTCGTTGTCTCTGTACTTGTACTCTGCACAATGACAATAAAGTTGAATCTAATCTAATCTAATCATCTACTATCTACTATTAACTACTACTAACTATTAACTACTAACTATTAACTACTACTAACTATTAACTACTACTAACTACTATTAACTATTAACTACTATTAACAGTTAACTACTATTAACTACTAACTATTAAGTACAACGAACTACTATTAACAACTATTAACTACAATTAACTATGAACTACTAACTATTAACTACAAAATATTAACTATGAACTACTAACTATTAATTATGAACTACTAACTATTAACTACTATTAACTACTATGAACTATGAACTACTAACTATTAACTACTATGAACTATGAACTACTAACTATTAACTACTATTAACTACGAACTACTAACTATTAACTACTATTAACTACGAACTACTAACTATTAACTACTATTAACTACGAACTACTAACTATTAACTACTATTAACTACGAACTACTAACTATTAATTATGAACTACTAACTATGAACTATGAACTACTAACTATGAACTATGAACTACTAACTATGAACTATGAACTACTAACTATTAACTACTATGAACTACTATGAACTACTAACTATTAACTACTATGAACTATGAACTACTAACTATTAACTACTATTAACTACTATGAACTATGAACTACTAACTATTAACTACTATTAACTACTATGAACTACTAACTATTAACTACTATTAACTACTATGAACTATGAACTACTAACTATTAACTACGAACTACTATGAACTATGAACTACTAACTATTAACAACTATTAACTACTTACTCAAATCTGACCGCAGCGTCAGCCAGGAATTTCCTATCAAACAGCCAACGGAAGAACACGTCCAGACTGAGGAGGAGGAGGAGGAAGAGGAGGATTATTATATCAATCAGCTTATTTTTATTCAAATAATGGTCAAAATCTTACTCTATCAGAGAGAGAGAGAGAGATAGAGAGGGAGGTAGAGGTAGAGGAGAGGTAGAGGAGAGGTAGAGGTATAGGAGAGGTAGAGGTATAGGGGAGGTAGAGGAGAGGTAGAGGTAGAGGGGAGGTAGAGGAGAGGTAGAGGTAGAGGAGAGGTAGAGGAGAGGTAGAGGTAGAGGTAGAGGAGAGGTAGAGGGGAGGTAGAGGGGAGGTAGAGGAGAGGTAGAGGAGAGGTAGAGGAGAGGTAGAGGTAGAGGTATAGGAGAGGTAGAGGAGAGGTAGAGGTATAGGAGAGGTAGAGGAGAGGTAGAGGTAGAGGAGAGGTAGAGGAGAGGTAGAGGAGAGGTAGAGGAGAGGTAGAGGTAGAGGGGAGGTATAGGAGAGGTAGAGGAGAGGTAGAGGGGAGGTAGAGGAGAGGTAGAGGTAGAGGGGAGGTAGAGGAGAGGTAGAGGTAGAGGAGAGGTAGAGGAGAGGTAGAGGGGAGGTAGAGGTAGAGGTAGAGGAGAGGTAGAGGGGAGGTAGAGGAGAGGTAGAGGGGAGGTAGAGGAGAGGTAGAGGTAGAGGGGAGGTAGAGGAGAGGTAGAGGGGAGGTAGAGGGGAGGTAGAGGAGAGGTATAGGAGAGGTAGAGGTAGAGGGGAGGTAGAGGGGAGGTAGAGGTAGAGGGGAGGTAGAGGGGAGGTAGAGGTAGAGGGGAGGTAGAGGTAGAGGGGAGGTAGAGGGGAGGTAGAGGAGAGGTAGAGGTAGAGGTGAGGTAGAGGTAGAGGAGAGGTAGAGGTAGAGGGGAGGTAGAGGTAGAGGAGAGGTAGAGGTAGAGGGGAGGTAGAGGTAGAGGTAGAGGTAGAGGGGAGGTAGAGGAGAGGTAGAGGTAGAGGAGAGGTAGAGGAGAGGTAGAGGTAGAGGAGAGGTAGAGGAGAGGTAGAGGGGAGGTAGAGGTAGAGGTAGAGGTAGAGGGGAGGTAGAGGAGAGGTAGAGGTAGAGGAGAGGTAGAGGGGGAGGGAGAGGGAGAGGAGAGGTAGAGGAGAGGTAGAGGGGAGGTAGAGGAGAGGTAGAGGTAGAGGTAGAGGAGAGGTAGAGGAGAGGTAGAGGAGAGGTAGAGGAGAGGTAGAGGGGAGGTAGAGGAGAGGTAGAGGTAGAGGTAGAGGGGAGGTAGAGGAGAGGTAGAGGAGAGGTAGAGGGGAGGTAGAGGAGAGGTAGAGGTAGAGGGGAGGTAGAGGTAGAGGGGAGGTAGAGGAGAGGTAGAGGAGAGGTAGAGGTAGAGGAGAGGTAGAGGAGAGGTAGAGGGGAGGTATAGGAGAGGTAGAGGTAGAGGGGAGGTAGAGGAGAGGTAGAGGTAGAGGTATAGGAGAGGTAGAGGTAGAGGGGAGGTAGAGGGGAGGTAGAGGTAGAGGAGAGGTAGAGGTAGAGGGGAGGTAGAGGTAGAGGTAGAGGGGAGGAAGAGGAGAGGTAGAGGTAGAGGTAGAGGAGAGGTAGAGGTAGAGGAGAGGTAGAGGTAGAGGTAGAGGGGAGGAAGAGGAGAGGTAGAGGTAGAGGTAGAGGAGAGGTAGAGGTAGAGGAGAGGTAGAGGGGAGGTAGAGGAGAGGGAGAGGGAGAGGGAGAGGAGAGGTAGAGGTAGAGGAGAGGTAGAGGGGAGGTAGAGGTAGAGGTAGAGGTAGAGGAGAGGTAGAGGTAGAGGTAGAGGGGAGGTAGAGGTAGAGGAGAGGTAGAGGAGAGGTAGAGGGAGAGGGAGAGGGAGAGGGAGAGGAGAGGTAGAGGAGAGGTAGAGGTAGAGGAGAGGTAGAGGTAGAGGAGAGGTAGAGGTAGAGGAGAGGTAGAGGTAGAGGAGAGGGGAGGTAGAGGTAGAGGGGAGGTAGAGGAGAGGTAGAGGTAGAGGTAGAGGAGAGGTAGAGGAGAGGTAGAGGTAGAGGGGAGGTAGAGGTAGAGGTAGAGGAGAGGTAGAGGTAGAGGAGAGGTAGAGGTAGAGGGGAGGTAGAGGGGAGGTAGAGGAGAGGTAGAGGTAGAGGTAGAGTAGAGGTAGAGGTAGAGGAGAGGTAGAGGTAGAGGGGAGGTAGAGGAGAGGTAGGAGTAGAGGTAGAGGTAGAGGTAGAGGGGAGGTAGAGGAGAGGTAGAGGTAGAGGAGAGGTAGAGGTAGAGGTATAGGTAGAGGTAGAGGAGAGGTAGAGGTAGAGGAGAGGTAGAGGTAGAGGGGAGGTAGAGGTAGAGGTAGAGGTAGAGGAGAGGTAGAGGAGAGGTAGAGGAGAGGTAGAGGTAGAGGTAGAGGGGAGGTAGAGGGAGAGGAGAGGTAGAGGAGAGGTAGAGGTAGAGGTAGAGGGGAGGTAGAGGAGAGGGAGAGGGGAGGTAGAGGAGAGGGAGAGGAGAGGTAGAGGGGAGGTAGAGGGAGAGGAGAGGTGGAGGTAGAGGAGAGGTAGAGGTAGAGGGGAGGTAGAGGTATAGGAGAGGTAGAGGTAGAGGTAGAGGAGAGGTAGAGGTAGAGGAGAGGTAGAGGAGAGGTAGAGGTAGAGGGGAGGTAGAGGTAGAGGTAGAGGTAGAGGTAGAGGAGAGGTAGAGGTAGAGGGGAGGTAGAGGTAGAGGTAGAGGGGAGGTAGAGGAGAGGTAGAGGAGAGGAGAGGAGAGGTAGAGGAGAGGTAGAGGTAGAGGGGAGGTAGAGGGAGAGGAGAGGTAGAGGAGAGGTAGAGGTAGAGGTAGAGGGGAGGTAGAGGAGAGGGAGAGGGGAGGTAGAGGAGAGGGAGAGGAGAGGTAGAGGGGAGGTAGAGGGAGAGGAGAGGTGGAGGTAGAGGAGAGGTAGAGGTAGAGGGGAGGTAGAGGTATAGGAGAGGTAGAGGTAGAGGTAGAGGAGAGGTAGAGGTAGAGGGGAGGTAGAGGGGAGGTAGAGGTAGAGGGGAGGTAGAGGTGGAGGGGAGGTAGAGGGGAGGTAGAGGAGAGGTAGAGGTAGAGGAGAGGTAGAGGTAGAGGAGAGGTAGAGGGGAGGTAGAGGAGAGGTAGAGGAGAGGTAGAGGGGAGGTAGAGGAGAGGTAGAGGTAGAGGAGAGGTAGAGGTAGAGGAGAGGTAGAGGGGAGGTAGAGGAGAGGTAGAGGAGAGGTAGAGGGGAGGTAGAGGGGAGGTAGAGGTAGAGGAGAGGTAGAGGAGAGGTAGAGGGGAGGTAGAGGAGAGGTAGAGGTAGAGGAGAGGT